>NC_069382.1:45984618-46307951 GCF_027475565.1 Acinonyx jubatus
GTTTTTATAGATTCTACATATAAGTGAGATTATACAGCATATGACTTTTATTTTATTTTATTTTATTTTATTTTATTTTATTTTATTTTATTTTATTTTATTTTGATAAGCTCTTCAAGTTCCATTAATGTTGTTACAAATGGTAGGGTTTTCTAATTTTTTGCAGCTGGGTAATATTCCATTGCATATATATATACACATACGTACGTATGTGTATATACACGTACGTATGTGTATATACACATACGTATGTATGTGTATATACACATATGTGTATATATATGTTATGTATGCATACATATATATATGTAAATATATATGTGCACATACATATAATATGTGTGTATATACATATATACACACACACATATATATAGTCAACTTCTTTATCCATTCATCCATCAGTGGACACTTAGGTTGTTTCCATGTCTTGTCCATAGTGAATAACACTGCTATGAACATGGGAGTACAGATAACTTTTCAAGTTCATGTTTTTATTTACTTTGGATATATTCCCAGAAGTGGAGTTGCTGCATCATATGGTAGATCTATTTTTGATTTTCTGAGGATCCTCCATACTGTTTTCCATAGTGGCATACCAATTTACAATCCTAGCAGCAATGCACAAGAATTTCTTTTCTCCAAATCCATGCTAGCTTTTGTTATATCTTGATTTTTGATGATGGCCATTCTAGCAGGCATAAAATGATATCTCATTGTGGTTTTAATTTGCATTTTCCTAATGACTAGTGGTCTTGAACATCTTTCCATTTACCTGTTGGTCTTTCATATACCTTCTTTGAAAAAAACAAACATTTTTTCAGGTCCTTTGCTCAGTTTTCAGTTGGGTTATTTGTTTCTTTTTGCTATTGAATAGTATGAGTTCTTTATATATTTTGGATATTAACCTCTTATCAGATATATAGTTAACAAATATTTATTTCTGTGCCATAAGTCAACTTTTCAATTTGATATTATTTTTGCTATAAAATAGTTTTTTAGTTTGGTATAGTCCCACTTGTTTAGCTTTGATTTTGTTGCTTCTGCTTTACATATTATATCCAAAAAATCATTGCCAAGATTTATGTCAAGAAATGTTATTCCTATGTGTTCTTCCGGGAGTTTTATGGTTTCAAATCTACAGTAAATCTTTAATCCATTTAATCCATTCAGTTAATTGTGATCTGTGGAAGATAGGGGTCCAGCTATATTTTTCTGCATGTGAACATCCAAATATCTCAGCAATATTTATCAAGGAGACTATATTTTTCTACTGAGTATACTTGGCACCCTGGTCAACTCTTTCTTGACCATATGTCCTTAGCTTTATTTCTGGGTTCTTAATTATGTTTTACTGGTTTATTTGTGTTTTTTTGCCATACTTCTGTGATTACTACAGCTTGAAATCAGAAAGTGTGATGCCTCCTGCTTTGTTCTTCTTTCTCATGATCTATTTGGCTATTCCAAGTCTGTATACATTTTAGAAGTGTGTGTTCATTTCTGTAAAAATCCCATTGAAAACTTAATAGATATTTCACTGAATCTATAGATGACTTTTGGTAGTACTGACACTTTAACAATATTAAGTTTTCTGATCCATGAACATGGAATACATATCCACTTATTTGTATCTTCTTCAAACTTTTTCAGTAGATTGAAAGTAAAATGAAAGTAGAGATCTTTCATTTCCTTGATTAAATTTATTCCTAAGTATATTATAGTTTTTGATGCTATTGTAAATGAAATAAGTTGCTTTCTTTTTCAAAAAAAATTGTTAGTGTATAAAACACTACTGATTTTTGTATGTTAATTTTGTATCCTGCAACTTTACTGAATTTATTGATTAGATCTTATATTTTTTCTTGAGTCTTTAGGAATTTATACATATAAAATCATGTTATCTGCAAATGGAGAAAATTTTACTTCTTTCTTTCTAATTCTAATACTATTTTATTTTCCTTGCCTGACCATTCTAGCTAGGACTTCCAGTATTATATTGAATAGGAGTGATAGAAGTGAGCATCTTTGTGTTGTTACTGATTTAGAGGAAAAAATTTCAACCTTTCTCCATTGAGTATTATGTTAGATTTGGGGTTGTCATATATAGCCTGTATTATATTAAGATATGTTTCTTTCATGCCTAATTTGTTCAGAGTATTAATGTTAACCTCATGAATGGATGTTGAAATTTGTCCAGTGCTTTTTCTGCATCTATAGAGATCATATGATTCTTTTTTTCATTTTATTAATATGATGTAGTGTTGATTAATTTGCAAATGTTGAATCATCTTTGCATACCAATGTTGAATCCCACGTGATAATGGTGAATGATTCTTTTAATATGCTGCTGAAATTGGTTTGCTAGCAATTTATTGAGAAATTTTTGCAACTATATTCATCAGGGAAATTGGCCTGTAGTTTTCTTTTCTAGTTGTGTCCTTTTCTGGCTTTAGTACTGGAATAATGCTGGCATTGTAAAAGTAGTTTGGCAGTGTTCCTTCCTCTTTGATCTTTTTGGGAAAAGTTTAAGAAGAATTGGTATTAATTCTCCCTTAAATATTTGGTAAATTTCACCAGTAAAGCCTTCTGGACCTGGGGTTGTCTTCATTGAGAGAGTTTTTTGATTACTGATTTAATCTCCTTACTAACGATTGATCAGTTTAGATTTTCTATTTCTTCCTGATTCAGTTATGGAAAGTTATATTCTTCTAAGAACTTTTCCATATCCTCTAAGCTGTCCAGTTTTTTGGTAAATAGTTGTTCATGGGAGCTTCTTATGATCCTTTATCCTTCTGATAGAAATTGTAATATCTTCTTTTTCATTTATGTTTTTATGCTTTGGGTACTCTCACTTTTTCCTTGATTAGTCTAGTTAAAGGTTTTTCAATTTTATTTATCATTTCGAAGAGCAACTCTTAGTTGGGTTAATATTTTCTATTGTATTTTTCTGTTTTCTATTTTATTTATTTGTTTTCTAATCTATATTATTTCCTTTTTGTTCTGCCAACTCTGCTTGGTTCGTTCTTCTTTTTCTAATTCCTTAAAGCAGAGTTAGTTTGTTTGGACTCTTTCTGGCTTCTTATTGTAGGCATTAACTAGTATGTACTTTCCTCTTAGAATTGCTTTTGCTGCATCCCATAAGTTCTGTTACATTGTAATTCCATTTGCTTTTGTCTTAAGAAACTTTGTTATTTCTTCTTTATTTATTCTTTGATCCATTTGTTGTTGAAGAGAGTGTTTAGTTTCCATGTGTTTGTCAATCTCCCAGTTTCCTTTTGTTATTAATTTCTAGTTTCATACTGTGTGGTCAGAGAAGATATTTCAATCTTCTTGAATTTGCTAAGATTTGTTGTGTGGAGTAACATGTGGTTTGGGCTAGAAAACGATCCATGCACTCTTGATAAGAATGTTTATTCGGTTGCTGTTGGAGAGAATGTTCTGTATATGTCTCTTTGGTCAATTTGGTCTTTTGTGCTGTTCAAGTCTGCCATTTCCTTATTGATTCTCTGTCCGGACGATCTATCCATCATTGAGAGTAGGATATTAAAGTTCCCAGCTATTAAGGCATTACTTTTTATTTATCCTTTTAGCTCTATTAGTTTTTGTGTTATATATTTAGGTGTTTGATGTTGGGAGCATGCATATTTACCATTGTTATGTCTTTTTGATGGATTAATCCCTTTGTCATAATGTAATGACTTTTCTTGTTTTTTCTTTATTTTTTTATTTTTAATTTAAAGTTAATTTTGTGTAATATAAGTATATCTAACTCTGATTTGTTGTGGTTGTTACCATTTGTTTGAAATGAATTTTTCCATCTATTTACTTTTAGTGTATGTGAATCTTTAAGGCTAAAGTAAGCTTCTGTAGGCAGCATATCATTGTATTTTTTTATGCCATTCTTTATCTTTGATCAAAGAATTTAATCTCTTTACATTTAAAGTAATTTTGATAGGTAAAGACTATGACCATTTTGTCAATTGCTCTTTGGTTGATTTGCAGATTCATTGTTTCTTGTTTCCTGCTATCTTTTTTTTTTTTCCTGTTTTAATACCTTTTTGTATATGTTGACTTCTTTATCATGTTCTTTTGTGTAATTGCCAGAGATTTTTCTTGTGGTTACCATTAGGATTATGTAAAATATCACAATTTATAAACCCTTATTATAAGATGATAACAACTTATTTTTTTAATGTTTTATTTATCTGCAAGAGAGAGACAGAGTATAAGCAGGGGAGGGGCAGAGAGAGAGAGAGGGAGACACAGAATCTGAAGCAGGCTCTAGGCTCCGAGCTGTCAGCACAGAGCCTGATGTGGAGCTCGAACCCACAAACTGTGAGATCATGACCTGAGCCGAAGTCAGATGCTTAACCAACTGAGCCACCCAGGCACCCCCAACTTAACTTTAATGGAATCCTAAAACTTTACACTTATACCTCTCCTCTGCCTCACAATTCTCCCTGCAATAACCCCACCACTTCTTAAAGGAAAAACAAACTTAGAGTAGATAAATCAGAGCTCTTGGTAACACTGTAAGCCTGTCCAGTCTTCTGATCTTCCCATTTTCTATTTCAGAAGTGATTAAATTAAGAAAGAACTAAGAAAATAACTAAATTATCCAATCTGACAAATTATCTAACTTGTCACAGACCTAGTGGTGAGAGAGGTAGAGTATGAACCAAGACAGTAGAGCTCCTGAGGCGAGTTCTTACCCACAATAATTTCCTACACCCATGTCAATTTAAATTTGTTTGAATTTTATCTTCCAAACACCCTTATGAAAAAAGATTTATTTTTTTCAGAATATTCTTAACCTCTGATTAAGATGGATTTACTAGCTCAATGTCACCAGCTATTACTTTGTAGATCTGGGATTCAAGCTTGGGAATGTCTTTCTCTATATTGCTTACATGTAGGTTGTTTGTTTTCTATTCCTTCTCTCCTATAGATTTTGGTTCCTTGATTCATGTTCCTCAAAGAAATATCAGTACTTCATTCAATTTGTATCTCCTTACTCCTGGCATAATTTTTGTACATGCTAGATGCACACGGTGTATAATCTTTTTCACGTGCTCTTGAATTCAGTTCACTAATATTTTGTTGAGAATTTTTACATTAATAATCACCAGTGGCATTGTTCTATAATTTACTTTTCTTCTGGTGTCCTCATCTAGGACATATCAGGGTTAAATGGGAATTATTCATGGGATGCAAAGACAGCTTAACATAAGCAAATCAATAAATGTGATACAGAAATCAATCAAAAAAAGCATTAATAGAATGAAAGATAGAAATCATATGATCATCTTAACAGATGCAGAAGAAGCATTTGACAAAATAAAGCATCCTTTTGTAATAAAAATTCTCAACAAATTGAGTATAGGAGTAACATACTTCAACAGAATATAGGCCATATGATAAGCCCACATCCAGGACAACCAGGGAACAACAAGTAATAAAAGGCAAACACATTGAAAGGAAGAAGTTAAACTGTTTTTGTTTGCAAATTATATTATCTTATATATAGAAAAGCTTAAACTAACACCAAAAAACTGTTAAAGCTAATCAACGGATATAGTAAACTTTCAAGATACTAAATCATCACATATAAATCAGTCGTGTTTCTATATACCACCAACAAAACACCTGAGAAAGAAATAAAGAAAACAATCCTGTTTACAATAGCAATAAAAACAATAAAATACTTGGGAATATATTTAACCAAGGAAATGAAAGATCTGTACACTGAATACTATAGGACTTTGATGATGCCATAGAATTCACTTATATGTGGAATCTGAAAAACAAAGTGAATGGTCAAGCAAAAATAAACAAACAAACAAATAAGCAGGAATAGACTCATGGATAGAATGAACAGACTTGTGGTTTCTAGAGAAGAGAGGGGTAGGGGGATGGGTGAAATAGGTGAAGTGATTAAGAGGTACAAACTCTCAGTTATAAAATAAATAAGCCACAGGATGAAAAGTACAGCATTGGTAATATAGTCAATAATGTAATAACTTTGCGTGGTGATGGATGGTAATTACACTTACTGTGGTGACCATTTCATAATGTAAATAATGACTGAATCACCTTGAAGCTAATATAATATTATAGGTCAACTATACTTCAGTAAAAATTTAAAAAGAACTGATTAGTAAATAACAATACTTAAGTGATCATAAAAAAAATAAAAGGAGTTGAAGAAGACCCAAACAAATGGCAAGATACCTCATGTTCATGGATCAGAAGAATTAATATTGTTTAAATGTCCATATTACTCAGAACTCTCTATAGATTCACTGCAGTTCTCTTCAAATTTCAATGGAATTATTTTACAGAGATATTTTAAAAAGTCCTAAATGTTTGGAACCACAAAAGACCCTTAATACCCAAAGTAATATTGAGAAAGAAGAACAATCCTGGAAGCATCACACATCCTGATTTCAAACCATACTATCAAGCCATAGTAAACAAAGCAGTATGATACTGGCATTAAAATGGACACATAGATCAAGAGAACAGAATCGAGAGCTTAGAAATAAACCCCTGTATATATTCTCAACTAATATTTGAAAAGGGAGTCAAGGATATTCAATGGGTAAAGGGTAATCTTTTCAGTAAATAGTGCTGGGAAAATTGGATAACCACATGCTTACATGAATCATGGGCAACATTACACTTCAGCCATCTGACTTCAGTCTCCTCTATTACATACAGGATGACTAGAGCTTCACGGGTCCACCAGCTACTCAAGTGCTTTTGGAACCATCACTAAGATTGGGGACATAGTAGATAAATTTACCCACTCGGAGAAAATATTGATCATCTGTCACCGGATAATCTCAGTGGTATGTAGAAAGATATGTCTACGTATTTCATTTATAAATGAATGGCAATCACCTTCCTGTTTGACTTATACTTTTCAGTTGCTTTTCTTTGTAGTTTTATCACATTGGTAGTAAACCTGACTCAAAATCGTCCTTGTCAGGTTTTATTGTGGTTATTTCTGAGACCTCACCAAAGTTCATCTTGGATTCTTCTGGAATTTTCTAGAAAAGTCAGGTATCCATGGAAGGGAGAGCTTGTATTTATCTTATACTTTAGCACATGGGAAGATGTAGCTTTTATTCTTGGTACTGGATGGATACTGTGTTGATAGATGCAAAAAAAAAAAAAAGAGAGAGAGAGAGAGAGAGAGAGAGAAACCTGGTTTTTATTTATATGATTCTCAGAAACATATCTCAAACATGTCATTTTCTTTGCCTGTAATTAAAGGTTAATATCTCTCTTGCCCACCTCACAGAGCTATAATAAGTCAGCTGAGATAATGTTAAAAACAAAAACCCTGGAAATTATGTAGTGTCAAATTAGAGAGAAAGTCAGGAGAGAAGTAATCTCTATAAAATGTCATAGTTTATAAACAATCTCATTTAATTTTGATAATAATCTTAAGAAGGGAGACTGAGATAAATTGAATCATTTCTCAGGTAAACGGTTCATATTAGTTTAGCTGATTAATTTCACAAATAGCGGGAGAATCACCATTTTAATCCTATGCTATTTAAATTCTAAGGTCTTGCTATTTTTGTTTCTCTTTGCCATAAAAATGAGATCAGTGTTATCTTAAAAAAATTGTCTGGCTAAGTCTTTTCAACACCTTACACCTTTTCCAGATGTATCCTGATAAAAAGAGAAGCATAGCAGACATAGGCGATTCTTCCACAATCTCTGAGTCAACACAGCAAAGTAGAAATAGTACTAGATGGAGAGAGTTAAAAAATAAAAACAAAAACAAATCAGTAGCTCTTTTCATGGCTACTTGTGTGAACTTGAGCAAGTTACTGTGATTTTTTTTTTTTTTAGTAACTTCTCCGTACAATGCATTACAGTTGGAACTGAGAGGCAAAAGATAATTAAGGTACTGCCCCTAAAGACATGAAGGTGCAGCCAATTATTTAAAAAAATAGTGTTAGCCCTCAGTAGTGGTTATCATAACAACAAAATGTTATGGACTTGCAGCATTGAGTTGCTGCTTAGAGTATCTAGAAGCCGGTCACATGGAAGAAAGAAAGCTGAGATTTCCAGAAGAGAGAGAAAAGAGAGTCATTAGAAAATGTGACGCGTTGGAATAGCAGTGACAGATCTCTCTGGACCTCACTTTCCTCATCTGTAAAATGAGATGAGACATCATCATCTCTAAATTCCTATTACACTTTACTATTCCAAGATTCTGTTCTTATCTCTGTGACTTCTGCTTCTCGTGTTCCCATATTTGGTGTAGGAGAAAGCCAAACGCTGGAAATAGCCCACGGTTCACAGGAAGTAGCCCACTGTTCTGCAGAAATAATACAATTAAACTTTAATATGAGCAATTTACTGGCAGGTTTGTCCATTCTCAGCTGTGAGCTTTTGAAAAACATTAAAAACAGGTTACTTGAAGGCTAAGACTTCCCTTAAGAAGGAGCAATTACATCCCTGAGCACATTTGATTCTCCTGTAGGCATTAAAACAGCAGGGGCCTGTATTTCCACTGAATTGTAAAAGGGTTAAGTGTCAGACATGATGTATTACTAGGGAATGTCATTTAAAATGGACCAGGCCACTGCCCTTAGAGCAAAGCTCATTATTAGCCATCAAAGAAATAGCTCTGACATTCAGTCACCTCACTATACTTTAAGGGGAAGGATCACTTTGGGCAAATAGAAAGCAACTTATAAGTACTTATTTTAAGAAATTGCTCCCATAGATCCTAATGGATACCTTCTGTAAATGTTGGTTAAGCAGTTAATCAATTCAGGAGTCAAAAATATTTCCCATTTTCATTTATTTCAGATTCCAAAGGAATGGAACATATAGGAGCTCGTGGTTAATAAGAATCTAAGCATCTTCCTGTTAATTCACAAAGGCAGGCAGGGGTTTGAAGCTTAACTAATTACAAGGTCCACTTCTTAAAAGAGAACTTCCTCATTTACCTTTGAGTGTCTTTTAGTTCTCCTAAATACTAGTACCAGAGGACTTTATTTAGTGGATTGTGTAAACTGGTGCTTTATCAAATTGTTTGGGAAAAGAATTTTTTTTAAACTGACATACTGTACATAATAGTTTTGCTCATCCATTTTTACCCTGAAACATTTATAAAATATCAATTGTTATTTGATTTTTTTGCAGTAGCGTTTTTTTTTTTTTTTCATATACACAAGTAGGTGGGGTAGGGAACAAATTCAGCCACATGAGATACAGCTGTTCAGCAACTGACTGAACTATCACAGATTTTCTCTTGGAATTTAGACATCATGCTGGTCAAAAGTGGAACTTTCGGGAATTTGATAGCCATGACCCCGAAACTCTGTCAAAATGTATTGGTATGCCTTTCTTAAGCAAAAGACAGCATCAGTGAGTGACACTCTTCTCTGGGATTTTCAGGCCACAAACAGAGAGGAGCAGGGCTACCGTTTTTGAGTTTACAGATCTCAGAGAGCAGACTGATCATTTTACCTCCCAGAATGATCTCGGTTACTGGAAACAGGTAAGATTCTGACCACTAGAATGGATAGATCTAAGACATTAGGAAACTCCATTTTCCGAGAAAATTGCTCTTGAGTTCTTTTCTAGTCATCAAGAATGAGACTTGCTTCTCATTGTAGGGACATCAGCCCATGCACGGGAGATAGATGCATCATGGGCTTGCAATAGACTTTCCTGTTGATCTATCTTCTCTTCTCCAGCTCTCCTCTGAACCCAATTTCAAATAGGTATTAAGCAGAGCCCTAGCCAGGGTTATTCCCAAGGAACGGGCTCTGCAGACTTGGTGATTCATGGGAAGTGTTTCCCAAAGTGTGGTCCTTGGAGCACCTACATGGGAATCAGCTGAGTCACTGTTAAAAAATTGAGATTTCCAGACCCCACCCAAAATTATGGGGACAATTCCAGGAATTCGTATAAAAGTTTTATGTGTCCAAGTGATTGTTATATTCACTAATGTTTGGGAATCCCTAACCTCGATCAGTGACAGAAGAGCCTAACAGATAAGGAAATTGCAGATTGTACAACTGCCTGATAGGATACATCTGCTCCCCCTCCCCATGAAAGTGATGGATAATCCTCTAGAAATGCCAGGAAAAAAAAGGCCAAGCAGATGAAAAGAGGCCATTACTGCAGTAATTTAAAGTCTTCCAACAAGGGCCACTGGACTTATGAAATTTCCAAATTTGAATGCAAGGTATGTAGACTCCTGGAGCTGCACCTCTAAGGTATAGAGAGCGACGCATTGTTCCACAAGTAGTTTGTCGTAATTTCAGCTTCCCAGTTTTTCAAAAGCATTTTGACTTCCCTGGTAAAAAGACAAGTGAATCGTATCTCCTAGTAGCCTCCATCTGTGACCATTTTATATAGCTCTAGTAGTTAACACTATCTCGTTTATCCCAGCCTGGATACTACACTTTATGTTCACCCCGTTAGGAGTAAAGCATTCTCGATATCCTGCAACGATTTTGACGCATCTGCTTATCACTTCTCGATGTGAGCAGCAGGGCAATCATGAGCATTTCTTCCTGCAGGGTCACTGATTTGTTTCCTACTGCTTAGAATGTAGGAATTTTGGTTTTGCCTTTATGTGATGTGGGGACCTGGAAGCACTGCCAAGGCTTAGCTACTGGGCACCTGCCAGGTCCTCATATAAACCATTTATTCCAGATGATTCTCCTTCTGCTTCCTTATTACTGCTGGCCCTTTAAGTCCGATCATTTTTATTTCACTTCTTCCCCAGCCCAAGGTAATGAGCACCATCAGGTACCATGAGTCATGTTGAGTGCTTCCCATGAAGGAACGGAGTATGATCGAGGTAACAAAAGGGGCTTTACTTAACACAGTGGATAAAAATCAGCCACACTTCATAATACACTTGATGTCTCTTGTCAAGGGGGAGGAAATGAGAAGCATGGGGCAGTATCTTTGCAGAAATCTGTTCAGGTGGCAGATGCTTAGCCTATGTTAGCCTTGGCGATGAAGTGCTAGGAACTAATTCAATTGTGGGCACTACCTGATTATAAACTTACAATAATTAAGTTTTTTTTTTTCTGTCACTATGGTACTGAATTTATTAGCAATAGAAAGGATATAGGTCAATACATCTGATTCAATTATCTTCCAGGAAAAGTAAAAACTTACTGAACCCAGTCACTCAGCAAATGATTCATGTATATTAGCTGATGCTTTAATTTATAAACTCTTACTTAAGGGGCTCAAAGGCAATAGCAAAAGCATTCCTTTTGCTGCCACCAGGCATGCCTTTCATACTCCACTCCACACCGTTGCTCTAAGCAAGGATTTCAGCAAACTTCTCAGGCATTTAATGGAGTTTTCTAATAACTGTACATTAGTCCCTGGCATCTCCAGACCTGATCATCTCTCACATTCCCAATGCTTTCCCAGATGTCTTATTCTAGAGGTTCACCACCTCTGAAGGTTCATGCCTTCAGCAGGACTGTAAGCCTAAGCAGAGAGGCACCCAGCACTATCACCTACCAGGGCATTATAACACGGTGGCTGAATCACACTCTCCAGAGTCAGACTTCATACGTTTGAATCCTGGCTCTGCCACTGATTATCTCTGTGATTTTGTCAGGTGATTTAACCTTTCTGTGCCTTGGCTTCTTTACAGAAACTGGGAATAATATTTATAACTATCTTAGGCAGTTGTGAGGATTGGAAGAATTAATATGTATAAAGTACTCAGTGCATGAAACATAGTAAATTCTCAAAATTATTACCTGCTATTGTAATTCTTATTACCTAAGCATATGCCTATTGTCTCCATCAGGGATAATTTGGTTACAAAGGGACATAAAAGTTTGAAAGCTACCCTAAGCAAAGCAAATACATGAAAAATTACACTCTTTTTTTCAAAGTTAAAGCGATTATCTTACGGAAACCAGAGAGGGAAGAATAGCTGTTTTTCAGGGTGTTCCTCAGCCAGACTCAGAAAGCCCTCAGAATTTTCAAGGTAGACGCTCTGTTATTTTCTTGGGGGTCAGATGGCCTTTTGTCCCTGGTCTAATCAAGTGTGGGTAAAGTTTCATAATCAAGTCCCACTTGTCCACTTAGTAATTATTGTGGGAATCTATGATATGAGAAAGAGCCTGTCCAGGCTATATACATTGATTGTTTATTAACTACTAACTGTAGCGTGAAGCATGCTGAGAAAATACCCAGTACGCATTGGCAGGCTTTTGGTAAATACGTCCATCTCTCCGTAGATAAAGTACACATCAAGGAAAATAAAGAGGTCAGTGGTAAGATGTACCTTCAGGAAAAATCTCAAAGCACAGATCCCGACATCCTATCTTAGCCTTGCTATTTTTGCATAAATTTTGGGTAATTTTGTCACACAGATGTTGAGACATTCAAACTTTTTCCATGTGAATTTATTCTTTCCTATTTCCCTGTTTACCAGTACTTCTAGAAGCATTTTCTTTACTGTAGCACTGACACTACATGCTGAGTAAAATTTTATTTTTATATTATTGTAATATATTATTTAATACAACAGATATCTATATTGGGTAAGTGACTTTGGGATTCTACATGTTTTTACAGGCCAAAAGAAAAACAACCAAAAACCAAACCGAAAAACCCAATTTCACAAATAACAAAAACTGCCAGAATTTGAAAATACAGAGAATTGAATCCATGGGATTTGTGATTTAGAGTTCATGAGTCTCAAATATTCTTTACAACCCTTTAAAAAGCAACCGATTTCCCTTAGCTAACATTTAAACTAAGACATGAGCACCTGTGTAATAACATTAACATTTTAGTAGCATGTTAATATAAGAATGCTTAGAATATTGAATGATTTTCAGCTATTATAAGCACTTTAAGTGGGGGAAAAAGGAACCAGAATGCTATTTTTCCATTCCATAGTTGGTATTTCAAATATTCCTCATTAACTGGTTCTCTCATCAGGAGACACAGAAGGTTGCACATTCCCACCCCCTGCAATTCTGCAAAGCCATAAGACTCCTTTGGCCTATATAATGAGAGCAAAAGCACTGAATGTCACCTTCTTGTAAGGCATTTTGTTTTCAATGCTGGACTAGCTAGTCACCCAGAGATCTTGATAGCATATGCTGAGGTGGAGGCACCCCAAGATACAAGGTGTCCGGAATGCTGAGTTTTCATATGGAAAAAAGTTAATCTGGGATTCACTCAGACTCACAGTGGATTCTGTATGAATGAGCGACTTCTCCCTCACCTTTACTGAGTTATAACTGACAAATAAAAATTGTGTACTGTTAAGGCATACAGCTTGATGTTTTGATAGTCATATACATTGTGAAGTAATTGGCACAAACTAATGAACATAGTCACCCCCTCACAAAGTTACCTTTTTCTTTTGTGGTGAGGCTACTTAAGATACGACCTCTTACCAAAGTTCAAGTATACGGTGCAGAACTGTTAACTATAGTCATACTCCTGTATGTTAGATAGCCAGAACTTACTGGTCTTGCATAGCTGGAACTTTGTGCCCTTTTGGATATAAATTGCACTTTGGGGGCTATTTGTTACCACAGCACTGCATTAGGGTAGATTCTGTCTGCTACACATTTCATAACTAAACAGACTTCTGAACCCATAGGGATTGGGAAGAATCCTGAAACTTTGTGGGGGAAGGGAAGAGAGAATAGGAAAGATGAAGAGTTTCTTGGCAAATTCTTTTACTTCTTTAATGTTTATTTTTGAGACAGAGACAGAGACAGAGCGTGAGTGGGCAAGGGGCAGAGAGAGAGGGAGACACAGAATCTGAAGCAGGTTCCAGGCTCTGAGCTATAAGCACAGAGCCTGACGCAGGGCTCGAACTCATGAACCATGAGATATGACCTGAGCCAAAGTCCAGCACTTAACTGACTGAGCTACCCAGGCGCCCCATCTTGGCAAATTCTTATATCTGCTTTTATGACTTGAGGAATAGTGTGGTACAACTTCTTTATTTCACATTAAACTGACTCAGAGACGCAGAAAGAGGAACTGACTTGATATAGTTCAAACATTTGTCCGTGGCAATGTCTGTTAATGTTTTATATACTATTTCACATGGAAAGTATGAGAAATAAAAGGGAAAGAACAACCTAGAATGAGACCCCTGTAGCTGTGTGAAATTTTAATAAAATAAGATTTTTGGCAAAAGTTGCCAGTGGAAATGTGAGAATCTGGAACTCAAATTTAAAAGTCCATCCTGTCATTCTGCTTGAGTAAAGGAATGAAGCCCCATGCAGTATTGCTAGCACATGGCCCCAGGTTGAATTCAACCTACTAGCAAGACATCCTAGGATATTCCAGCAACTCTGCACTTTTGTGTGACGTCTATGTTAAAAAAATAATAATAAAAGAAAAAGAGCAGGCAGTGATTAGCAACGAAAGCTAGCTAACAACATAAATGGGGCAAAAATATGAGTCTGTTTGACTGACAGTTAATTTGGGGCAGATGGTTAAAAGATGTGAATTCTAGTTCTAAGCTGAAGAAGTTTAGACAGGTTAGAAGAAGTTTAACTTCATTAAATTCACTTTCTCTACTGTAAGAACTGATTGAATTCTACATACATTATTCACATTACTTTTTACCTTTTTTTCTCCATCAACCTTTAATGATTTCTTTTATTTTTCAATAGTAGAGTACTATCTTTAAGTAGTAACGTGGAAGTGTAAGGAATTTAGCAAAGAAGAGTTGGGTAGAGCTAAGTATCCTTCAAGAATACTTCCTTCAGGCCAAAAATCAACACTTTCTGTTGCAGGAGCAAATCCTTTCCTTCCTGTCTTCGGCACTCTCACTTTTGTTCAGGTTCCTGAAGTTTCTTATATGGAAACTTTGCAGTACTTTAAGCAAGGAAATTTCCCTATGATCTAAGAATTTTCTGTTTGTGCTCATTCTGTTTCTTAGCTTGAATTGCAAGTTGGCTTTTGCCAATGGCTTACTTTTTCTGGGTTCCTTATCAAATTCTTTGTTCTCTTGCCTTGACAATTCTTAAGGCAAGCTGATGGAGTCAGACTTTTTTTTTTTTTAACTTCCCTCAGGCTATGGCTACTTCCAGACTATGGCTTCACTCAAATACTTGTTTACTTTTGAAGTTTAAAGGAAGTTTAGCATCCTTTAGGTGACTGACAACGTTCACCATAGATCAACATCCATGATATTTCTCTATCTTTTACAATGAACATAGTATCTCGCTTAAACATTTCCTCTCTTTTTTTGCAGTTGCCTTGACCTTTACATTCTATTTCATAATGCATACATAACATAAAGGTGTCTAATAGAGCTCATTATCATTAAGTTTGTGGTCTCTGGGATTTGTTGTTGTTGTTGTTGGTAACTCATCTTTTTATCAGACCCTTATTCTACTCCTTTATTTTTGCTGATATGCTTTTCACCTTATTCATAAATGTCAATCCCTGAAACTTGCCCAGTTCTTGTATGTAGTCCAGCAATTTTCTCTGAGTCCACTTGCCTTGCTACAAAACCTGGAACCTATGGTCGGACAATTCAGTGACATCTCATTAACATCTTAGAATTCTCCACCACCACTCCCAACCTTCTGTCTAGCCTACTTTATAGATCCCTAACCCAGGATAACCCCATCAAGCATTCTCTACTCTTTCTGCTGAGCTGCCAGCAGTAGATAAAGAAAGTCACAAAACTAAAATAATTGGGTCCACTGCAATTTCATGCTAAGTAAACACAGTCAGGCCTTCCGTGCTGTGCAGTAATCCTTGATCTATGTATTTATATGTGGGGGATACAACAAAGCATCCCCCACAGCCACTGCTCCACATTATTCCACATTATAATTTTCTTAGGTTGCCACCCCTACACATGTCACCTGAAGGTTCTAAACACAGTTAACGATACTGGCAGAATTGAAAACTTCTGACTTGAGTTTTATTTTACTTTCTTCAACATCTCAATACCTACCAGTGTCCTTCCTGTCATCTTCTCTTCCTACACATAAAATTGTCCCCCTCGTCTTTGCCAAAATTTCCTTGTGTACACCTGATCATAACCCCTTCTTTGTCTTTAGCATCAATTTCCATAGATTAACCCTCTCTTTGAGTGTCTCCCTGTCTATGACTTCCTTTCTTTTGTTGTGTCAAAGAGCTAGGCCAGATTCCACTATTCTAGAAAAATTAAGAGTTTTCTTGTTCATTCTCTACAATGCCCAAATTATTCTATTGTAGCATTTGGATAAAATTATGTTTGTGTGTGCGTGTGTGTGTGTGTGTGTGTGTGTGTGTGTTTTGTTTTTGTTTTGTTTTGTTTTGTTTTGTTTTTACCTCTGCCTGGCATTCAAACTCGTGATCCTTGATATTTGCACTTACTTTAGATGCCTTCCCTAAATTTCTGGTAAGTCAAGGACAAGGTTTGAATACTAAAGTGAGCCAAAATGATATTTGGAGCTAATATTGACTAGTTTCTTAGCATGTCAGGCTTGGGTGCAAAGCTGGTAGGGACAATAAAGAAGGCAGGAATGGTCTATAGTAACAATTGACTGAAGGGATCATCCCAAGATTGTTCGCCAATTATTCAAACCACATTATCCAAACTTTTGGAAAACATACATAGGGGATCAGGACTCAAGGAGCCCAAGATGGTCCTTGGTATGGTAGCAAGAATTCTGGTTGAGTAAAAGAAAGTGGCCCCAGGGGAAGATGTGTGGAACCAGTCAATAAATAGGTATGTGACCAGGATTAGTAGGAAGCTTGATGGTTAGGCTCCCATTTTAGGTGAATTCATTGGGATCAAGGTCCATGTATTTCCTAGATTTCTGTTTTCATGAACTGATGTTTTAAGTCAATATTTATCCCTGCGGACCCTTGATTTAACAGAATTCAATTTACTAAGAGTAAAACTTAGTGACTCTTCACTGAAGTGAATTGAAATGCAATCAGACAATTCAGAAAACCAAACCTCAGGACGAGGCAAACCATTTATAGATGGGTGATGGGAAGCTACAACATAGTGATTACACAAGTGTTCAAAGTTGACACCAAATTTAATGTAGAAAGAAATTTTAGACTCACTGCTCTTGGCCGGTGGGGAGGTATCTCTTGATATACTACTATTCATGGTCAGAGTTGACTCATAACAGTCTGCAAGTGATCATCTCCGTGAATGAGACCAAAAAAGCCTAGTGAAGGCAAGTAGCCAATTCTGACTCTCTTTTGGTTAAGTTTCTTTTTCCTCCAAGGAAGACTAAGCTCTTTCATTCTTGGATATATAGCACATAACATCTTCAACTGAACTAAACTCAGATTGCTTACAGAGACAATTCATATTGTCATTGTAACTTTATGTTTGTAACTCTTATTGTGGTCAATATGATACATCTCTACAATCTGTGGATGTACGTGGAAACACCCAGATATCATAAAATTGAATTCTAGATGGCAGGAAAAGGTTCAGAATTCACTTTGTAAAGGGGATGATAAAAGTGTCTCGTATAGGTCCTGTTGTGTTGAGTGGTTTCTAAGTGTTCAGCAGTAAAGTTCTGGTCTCAAACAAAAGGGGTTGGTCAGTGAAATTAATCAATATTGGTAAGTAGAAAGCTTCCCTGCTTTATAGAGATAGCAAAATTCTCACCCAAACACAGTGCGATTCTGGGCACTAATGGACAGTGTGAGGCTGGAAAGACAGATCCATGACTTTCCTAATCCCTAAGTACAATACGGACTTTCTTCTTCCACTCACCCAACACAATATGCAGCATTTAAAATGGGACTTGTCAGAAGCTCAACAAGAGAAATACGAAGCAAAGCAGGTGTTTTGGTTAACATAGCTGAAGTTTGGGTGGTGATTTCTACTTTCTCAAGAATGTATACAAATAGGCATGTTTTTTGTTTGAGGTAGGCATTTGGCCTGTAATGTATTTTTTACAGTTTTATTGAGGTGTAACTGACATCCGATAAACTCCTATATTTAAAGTGTACAATTTGATAAGTTTGACATATCTGTACACCTTCCAATCAAGATAATGAATATATCTATCACCCTCCAAAATGGTTTTACGCCTCTTTGTAACTCCTTTCTCTCTCTTCCTTCCCTGCTTCCCCACCCCACCTCTAGACAACTGATTTGATTTCTGTCACTAGAGTTCTGTTTGTTTTTTTCTACAATTTTATATAAATAGAAACACACAGTATGACCTCTGCTGTCTAGTTTATTTAATCAGCATAACTATTTTGAGATAAATTCACATTGTTGTATATATCAATAATTTATTCCTTGTTACTGCTGAGTAGTATATCCATAGTATGGAAATACTGTAAATTATTCGTTCACATATTGATGGATATGTTACTTGCTTCCATTGTTTTTTTTCCCATTACAAATAAAAATGCTATGGACATACATGTAAAAATCATTGTGTAGATATATATTTTCACTTCTTTTGGGTAAACATCTACGAGTTGAATATCTGCCTTGTATGTTATGCCTAGGATTAACTTTTTAAGAAAGTGTTAAACATTTCCCAGAGTAGGTGAAACATTTTACATCCCCACCAGCAATGAATGTGAGTTCTAATTGCCCCATGTTCTCATAAAGAACCGATAAGATCATTCCTTTTCATTTTAGACATTCTGGTGGGTATGTAGTAATATTTAGTTGAGATAAGAATTTGTATTTTCCTAATGACTAATTATTTGAACATCTTTTCTTGGACTTATTTGTCATTCATATCCTGTAAAATGTCTATTCTATTATTTTTGCCTATTTAAAAAACTTGGGCTGCTCATCTACTTAACATGGAGTTGTCAGTATTCTTTATTCAGTCTAGGCTCAAAGCCTTTCTCAGATACATGTTTGCAAATAGTTTCTCAGTTTCTGGCTCATTATTTCACTTTTGTCATAGTCTCTTTTGAAGAGCAACATTTTAAAACATTTTGATAAAGTCCAAATTATTGATTGTTATACTTACAGCTCACCATTTTTGTGTCCTATTTAAAAAATTGTTGCCAGACCCAAGGTCTCTAAGATTTTTCTCCTCTGTTTTCTTTTAGAAGTTTTAGGTTTTAACATCTTGCATTTAAGCTTAAATTCAATTTCAACTTAATTTTTGTTTAAGCTGTGAGGTTAGGATTAAGGTTCATTTCCTGCATATGGGTATCCATTTGTTCCAGCACCATTGTTGACATCTATTCTCATACATTCTCTTGGTATCATAATGAAAAAGCAATTGACTATATGAGTGGGAGTTTATTTTTGGATATTCTATTGGCTCTCATTGTTCTATAGGTTCTTATCTTAATGTCAATACTATACTGTCTTCATTACTAAAATTCGACAGTAAGTCTAGAAGTATAAACTTCCAACTTTCTTCTCTTTCGAAAAGTTTTTTTTTTGGGGGGGTCATTTGTACTTTCTACAGAATGTGTACAAATGGACATCATTTTTTTAAAATATAATTCTAAGGAAGTATAAGAGGGAAATAGCTTGACATTCGCCAGAACAACTGTGATCTTAGAATGGTTCTCTTCTTCTGATTTGTTAGCTCAGAACACAGATGTTTCTCTCATCATAAAACAGGGGTCCTACTATTAAAGGCCAACGGTCTAAGCCTCTGAAGCAGTATTTCACAAGGCCTTGCCTGGGATGTTACATTATCTGATCCAAAACGTCTTATAATTATTCATTGTGCATTGAAGATATAATCATATATGTAATTTTACTTACCAATTAAGTAATGTTCTAATAATCTTTCTCAAATTTATAAAATGCCTTACAGTTACAAAGTACTTTTCCTAAATTTCACCTGAGCCTCACAATGGTTTTTTGGGGGTCTTGTAAGCATTATTAGTGGTATACTTGTTACAACATGTATATTACAACACTAGGAGCAGATCCTATTGCCAATTATGTATGTGATATATTACATACAACCATAAAGGGTATACTTCATTGCTTTCAAAAGTAATCAGTTTATAAAACAGAAATATTTACATTTATATTATGAATATGTATGTTATATTAAACATTAATATAAATTATTATGTTAACTATAAATTCAAGCTAACTAGGATATAATTAGCTAATAGTTGAGATAGGCAGTCTATCCTATAGGGATTAGAAAGGAGTGATAAAAATTTTGATTGAATTATCCAGGAATGGGTTCCCAGACTAAGAGGGACCTAGGTTTATTTTAAAGGAAAAATAGCATGTTGGGAGTCAAGAAGGAAGAAGGGGACTTTTTAGAAAAATGAAATAGTATGAACGTGAACATGGGGGTAAAAATGCATAAAATTTGGGTTGAGGTAGTAAAAAGAGTATGCTCTCTGTAGGAAAGGAATTGATTAGAAAAATACCATAGATAATGTTAGAATTATAGGTTGAGGTGGTTGGCAAGAACCTTGAATTCTTTTTCATACAAAGACAGCTTCTATTAGTGCCTGTCTCGTGATGACTCTTACATTCAAGTTTCCAGACTAGGACCCTTTCCTGAATTACAGACATGTATATTTAATTGCCTACTGGGTGCCAATGCCTGGGAAATCCCACAAATAACTTGAAATAAACATGGTCAAACAGGAATGATATCTTTTACACTCAAACTTGCACATCCTCCTATATTCTCAATTCTATTAAAGACACTATGTGCTACCCAGAAGCCCATCAGAAACCAGGGAGACCCTCTAGTCTCCTTTCCATCTTTTTGTATAACTCAATTATGTGTATTTTAACTTCAGATATTTCTTCTCTTCTCCATAACCATTGCCATTGCCTTCACAAAAGGCTTTTATCTTCTCTTAACTATTGGGATGACTGTCTAATTAGTTTCCTTGATTTGAGTCTTGTCTAAACCATCACATAATTTCCTTAACAAAATTCTTCTTCAGTAGCTTCCCATCAGTGATACAGTCTTTTATTATGGTCTGTGTCCAACCTACATTTTGTTTTTCAGTTTCAGTTATTGTGATTCCTGCCCTTCCTCTATGCACCCCACACTACTGCCATCACAACAAATGCATTTCCTTGGATGTACCATTTTCTTTCACACCATCATGCATTTGTTCTTGTTATTCTCTTTACTGGCATGTGTTCTGTATCCTTCATTTATTGTGTCAAAGCTCAAACTTTGTGTATCTGTGATGCTTTTGCTGGTTACCCCACATAGAGTTGGGTATTCTTTCTTCTATGCTTCATTGCACTAGGTGCAGGCTTTGGTTTGTTTGCATGAATTTGGCCTAGGAACACTGTGTGAGCCTTTTGGGAAAAAGGCCATATGCTATTTCTTACTTCTTTCTTTTTTTTTTCTTTCTTTCTTCTTTTTCTTTTTAATCAATGCTCACCCTGATAAGTGTAGTCACCATCTGTCACCACACAATATTATTACAGTATTATTAAATATATATTCCCTGTGATGTACTTTTCATCCTGGTGACTTATTTTATAACTGGAAGTTTGTACCTTTAATCTCCTATATCTCTTTTGCCCGTCATCCCTCTACCTTTCCTCTGGCAACCACCAATTTGGTCTCTGTATTTAAGAGTCTGGTTTTGTTTGTTCATTTGTTTTGTTTTTTGGATTCCACATATAAGTGAAATCATATGGTATTTGTCCTTTTTTTTCACCTAACATAATACCTTCCAGGTCCATCCATATTATCAAAAATGACAGGATCTCATTTTTCTTTATGACTGTATATCTACCACATCTTTATTGATTCATCTATTCATGGTCATGGTCAATGAGTTGCTTCCATATCTTGACTATTGTAAATAATGCTGCAATAAACACAGGGGTGGGTACCTTTTTAAAAAATTTATTTATTTATTTTGAGAGAGTGCATGCATGTGCACACAAGTTGTGTGTGTGTGTGGGGGGGTGCACAGAGAGAAGGAGAGAGAGAATCTTAAGCAGGTCCTGCACTGTCAGTGCAGAGCCTGATATGGGGCTTGATCTCACAAACTCTAAGATATGATCTGAGCTGAAATCAAGCATTTGGCACTTAACCGACTGAACCACCCAGGTGACCCATGGGTGGATATATCTTTTTGAATTAGTGCTTTTGTTTTCTTTGAATGAATACCCAGTAGTGGAATTACTGGATTATGTGGTATTCCTATTTTTAATTTTTTGGGGGAACTTCCATACTGTTTTCCACACTGGTTACACCAATTTACATTCCCAGCAGTTCAGGAGAGTTGCCTTTTCTCCCCATTCACATCAATCCTTGTTATTTCTTGTCTTTTTGATACTAGCCATTCTGACAGGTGTGAGGTGATATCTCACGGTGGTTTTGATCTGCATTTCCCTGATGAGTAGTGATGTTGAGCACCTTTTCATGTGTCTGTTGGCCAACTGACATTTTGAAAAATGTCTGTTTACATCCTCTGCCCATTTTAATTGGATTGTTTTTCTTGGTGTTCAGTTGTATCAGTTCTTTACATATTTTAGATATTAACCCCATATTGGATATATCATTTGCAAATATCTTCTCCCAGTCACGAGGCTGCCTTTGTTTTGCTGATGGTTTCCTTTGCTGTGCACAAACTTTTTTTTTTTTTGGTGTAGTTCCAATAGTTTATTTTTGCTTTTGTTGCCCTTGCCTGACATATTCATAAATATATGGCTAAGGGCGATGTCCAAGAGATTACCGTCTATGTTTTCTTTTAGGAATTTTATGTTTTTAGGTCTCATATGTGGGTCTTTAATCCATTTTGAATTTATTTTTGTGTATGGTGTAAGAAAGTGGCCCAGTTTCCATCTTTTGCCTGTTGCTGTCTGGTTTTCCCAGCAGCATTTGTTGAAAAGACTGTTTTTCCCTATTGTATATTCTAATTATTTTTACTGAAGTATAATTAACATACAGTGTTATATTAGTTTCAGCTGTACAACATATCGACCTGACAATTCTATACATTACTCAACATTCACCATAAGTGTAGTCATAATCTATCGCCATACAACATAATTACAATATTATTGACTATATTCCCTATGCTATACTTTTTTTCATCTTGTGATTTATTTATGGTATAACTGGAAGTTTGTTCCCTTTATATATTTTACCCACACCTCCCCCCAACTTTGGCAACCATTAGTTCTCTGTATTGGAAGAGTCTTGTTTGCTCATTTTTTTTTCTTACATTCCACATACAAGTGAAATCATATGGTATTTGTCTTTCTCTGTCTGACTTCTTTCACATAGCATAATATCTTCTGGTTTTTAAATCATTTTCCCTAACATGATAACTGGCGTGGAGGGGTGCTAAGTATGTGTATTTTTGGATGACTGAAGTGAATAGATAATAAAAAAAAAAGACTTAAAATATAAACTTGGTGAATTTGAACAGAATGGATGAGGGTGGTGGGCGTTACTTGTGTTACTGTTTGATATCTGAGAAGCTTCTTCAGAGTAAGGGTATGGTGGTGAGTGAGTACCCGTTCATTGTGCCTTGGACTTCATCTGGATACCAATTTTTACCCTCCCCTACTACAGCTGCAACACTTATGAGTCATTTCTACTCCATTTACCCAATCACCCACACCAATTTTTTTTCAGTCCATTAGGAGTCTGAGTCAGATAATTGGGTGGCTGAAAGTCTTAGGGCTGAAATTCCTATTAGAAAGATAAACCAGGAGAGAAAATTCAAGCACCTGCTTTTCAAATAATAATTACATAATTTTTGAAGACTTAGGGTCGGTTCAGTAGTAAGAAACTATTTAGGAAATCATATTAGAGGCCTTACTTGTGCATAAAAGAAAGGTGATGATGGCGATAAGAGGCACAATAAACTGCCAGAAGAACTCTATTACTATATTTTTGGGAAAAGTATAATTGACCATTGGCAGGACTGACATTTAAATCACATTTTCTCTTCCATTCAGTTACATTCTTTAAATCCAGCTTGCTGCTCATTGAATTGAAATACTGTACTATCTAACCTTGTTACTTTACTGAAATTCACCTGGTGGTTAAATATTTTCGATGCCTTTAACATTCTTTAACAAGTGTAATTAAATGATGCTTAACCTTTGACACAACATTTTCTTTGCTTTTAAGAATTAAGATAGGCCAATGTACCAAATGTAGCTGTGGTCACAGAATAGAATAACAAAAGCAACAGGAAAGGCTCAAAAGAGGTAACGTTAGTGTTGGGGGGAAGGACTCATCAGGTAAAGTTTTTATGCCAACTGCCCTCTTTCTTTCTTTTTGGTCTTTGTATAAACTAAATTTTCATAGACTTGCCATTTTACATCAAACAGCAACCAGTATATATGTACTATACCACCAAAAATATCTCTACAGTGTGTTTTTCTTTTTTAGGGGGTGGTGGTGACGGGATGGTGGCAAAGAAAGTCTATGTGAAGAGCGGTGAAACATCAATGGTAGCACTAGGTGAATGCTGATGAGAAACAGATATATCAGACAAGTAAGTCAATGGCAAAGTCATGATTAGCACCACAAGGATATTGGAACTTCCAGCTGTGACAGAGAGCTTTCTTAATTCCTGGGTTCACTGCCCACTAGAAAATATGTTTTCACAACTAACCAATCCATCAATCATTCATCTACTCATTGTGCCGGATGTTATGTAGAATCAACCACAAATCAAGCATAAAATACTACCTATCTACTAAGAGCTTATGGCTTTTCTAGGAAGGCAAGACATGATGGAAATTTTCTCCAAAGAGGAAGTAAAAATATCTGGCTGTTTATTTTTTATTTTTATTTTTTTTAAATATTTTGCAGTCTATGGAGTATTCTGGAAAAGAAGTGGGGTAGAAGAGTTCACTGAAAGTTGGTAGGAAGTTGGGTTCAGAAGCTTGGATGACTGAGATTAAAAAAAAAAGCTCCAGAGAAACATTTGATACTCAAGGGACACATACAAGAGGGAAACAGTGACCACTCTCTTTTCCCCTTGGAGTTTCTCTGTGAAGCTGTCACCTAATCATGATTAGAATGCTATTAGTAACAATAATGTAATTGTCACAACCTAATTAGCTGGCTAATATCAAATAAGATTACACATTTAAAAATGTTTCTGATTACGACTGACTTGAACCTCCATTTGACAGTAGGGCAGAATAGTCTGTGAAACGAAGGATGCTTACTCTGCATCATGGTAAAACAATGGAGGATGAAAAAGGCTGCGGGAGGGCTGCTTCACTGATGTGGCTTATACTCTAAGTAATCAGTGTAGTATTGGTCCAACCAATCTACAGCTATCTGAAGCTATCTTGTTCACTGGTATGATGATGTTCTTTCTGTTCCAAACACTTGTAGAAGCCTCAGTGGTTTTCAATAGGAAAAATCCATTTGCCCATTGACTTTCTTTAGCTTGCCTTCTTGTCCAAAGCTCATCCAATGACTATAATTGGCCTTCAGCCTACATAAAAAAATCTGATCACAGTCTCTTTTCCTGGGTCAGTAGGTGACTACGACTCTTACATTTATATAACGATAGGATTCTACTTGAGTTATTCTTCCTTGATCGAAGTACAGTTAAAGGTAACATGTGATCTCCATTTGGACAACTTTCAGTGACAACTTGTCTTGAAAATAGAAATATAATATGCAAACACTATAGTCTTTAGCTATGATTTATTGAATGCCCACTATATACTGACCTTGAAGTGGACCATATCTCATTTAACATGTGATCCCTATCTGTAGACACAGGCCACAAAACTACTAAAATAACTTTCCAAATAGAACTGTAATTTCCAATTACAATCTTTCTGATTTCAAACAGTATGTTCTTTCCTCCATGTCAGAATCCTTCATAATGATAGTACACTAAATACAGTTGGAATTTCTGCCCTAGGATACAGATCAGTGACAAGATCTTAATGTGAATATTTAGAGTGTGGGCCATTAAAGTATTTTTTAAAAGACAGCATAGTTCTTTACCAATTTTAGAAGAAAGAATATACTGGATAGAGCTGGATAATTAGTGCTGGGAAGTATTTAGGACTAACATGACACACACCCTCAAAAATATATCTGTAAAAAAATCAATATACACAAATTTAGAAAGGTCCTAAAAGATTCACTGATTTGGTAAGCATTGAATAAATGTCCACTGTGTGCCAGACACTGAAAGAGATGCCAAGGATATAAAGGCATGATTCTTGTTCTCAAAAAAACAACAAGGATCATGCCTTTATATCCTTGATTTACTCAGAGCGTTAAATCTAAATAATCAGAATAAAATTTCCACAATGTCCTGTCACTTCACTTACCATACTAGGTACTCCTAAGATTAGAATTTATCTCATCTCCCCAAGGACATCACTATGGTAATTTACCCTCACCCAAAGTCATTAATAATTTTATTTTTTCTTTAATTTTTAAATTTATTTTTGTTTATTTTTTTATTTTCTGAGAGAGAGGAGGGGCAGAGAGAGAGGGAGACAGAGGATCCAAAGCAGGCTCTCTGCCGCCAGTAGAAAGCCCGATGCGGGGCTCAAACCCACAAACTGTGCTATCGTGATGTGAGCCAAAGTCAGACACTTAACTGACTTAACCACCCAGGTGCCCTTTTCTTTACTTGTTTACAGAATTAATTATTTTAGACAAGTTTTAGATTCACCCGAAAATTGAGATAAAGGTACAGAAATTTCCCATAGATTCCCTGGCCCCTTCCCCATACCAACATCATTCTCCAGAGTGGTGCATTCATTAAACTGATTGACCTATGTTGACATATAATCACCCAAACTCTACAGTTGGTGTTACTCTTGGTGTTGTATATTCTATGGATTTTGACAAATATTATAATGATGTGTATCATTATTATAATACTTTTTAGAGTATTTTCTCTCTCCTAAAAATCTATGTTGTATCTATTCATCCTTCCTCCACCCCAACCTTTGGCAACAACTGACTTTTTACTGTCTTCACGGTTTTGTCTTTTCCAGAAGGTTGTATTTTTGGGTTATATACAGAAGGTAGGCTTATCAGATTGGCTCCTTTCATTTAGTAATATGCATTTATATTTCCTTCAGTGAAAGGTAAGGACAATCCACCTTATTTGGGGAACTTGAATAGAGGGATAGTTGAAAGCAGTGCTAATTATTTCCTAATTTCCCACCCATATATCAAGGGTAGAATTATCATATAGACATTCTGTTCTTGTGAAGTATGTATCTTACAGCAAATGTGATGCTTGTTAAAAGCTTCTTCTGAATTTGACATGGTTTTATTATGTGCATAGCCAAGTCTTTAGGGCTCTATCTGAACAGGGTGGAAATAATGATACTCCCACAAGCTCTAGTGTACAACTATGGCTTTGCTGCCATATTTGGCTCTTAGCAGTCCCCACATACATACACACAAAGCTTCTAGCTTATTCTTCCACTCTAAGGTACTTCAGAAATAAGAACTTACCTTCTCTTTGGCTTATGTCCTCTGAAGTAGAGATATAATTTCACTGAGGATTAAATAAGTTTAGTAAATAACATTATTTTTCTCTCTAACTCGAGTTAGCCAGTAGAAATTTACTCTCAGAACAGTCAGCATACCATTTTTACCATTTCTTCTATTCCAGGAGTAAAGCTGATGTTGGATATTAGGATATTGTTATTGTAAATGTCCCTGGTTTTATATTTTGTATCTTCATTCTCAAGTTCAAGCATGTCAATAGTACTTTAAATTTTTACTTGCTATTTCCAAATTACTATGTCATTATTTACCAGGTGTTATTGAGGCTATGAACTATTTAAGAAAATTATCTTTTTTTTGGTTCACCCACAAAGCCTAATCAAATTTTAATATCTAACAAATAATATTCAGTGTTTAATGAATCCCAGATTAAAACACTACAATCTTGCTTACAAAATGATAAACATTAACCAATAGCATTTCTCTCTATCTCTCTAAGAAGGCACAGAACCTTCCTGTGAGTCTTTTGTAAAAGTAAGGTGTTGGCTTCAATATGGATCAAATCTTAGGTTTGTGGACTAGTCTCCCACAGTGGTACACCTTCCTCCCCCCCCCCCCCCTTAGACACATGTGATGAAGAAACTTATTTCATTCTGAGACAAGAACAAACCAACAAAATTGAGGCGAGAGAGAGAGAGAGAGAGAGAGAGAGAGAGAGAGAGAGAGAGAGAAGTTATAATTTGGTATGAGTCCTAGACATACATGTCGAGGAAGAAATAAAGCATTTAAGTGTAACAGAGTGACTGCACCTTCCAAGGGGCCCAGATTCCCAGGTCTGACTGAATCTTTGAAAATGGACTCCATTTATTTACTGAATTTCACTTTGGAAGTGAAAACAAACAAAGCTTTCATGGCCTTTCTTGATTCTAGTACTTTCATTAGGACTGGGCTTGCTTGGGCTGTATCTCAAGAAAGGGATTTCACTGGTCCACTTTACCAACAGGAGTCAACACTCCTAATCATCATTTCACTTAATCTAGTTCATTAAGCATTCAAGGCAATCAGAAGGTTAAATTACACAGAACAAACACCAGTGACTGGTGTACATGTAATAGGAGGAGGAGGTGTCCCTGGAGGGCAGAGAGTGGCAGGGCTGGTAATTTTGTGAATTGTATCATTAATAAAATATATTTTATTCTATTTGATGCTGACTTTAGGAAGGTTCCTGTGTGATGATTACATTTTTAAGCAGGCAATTTTTTTTATGGCTTTACCCAAGGCTAAAGGGAAATCTAATACAAAATTCAGAAAGACTTCGCTGAAATGCCCATTAAAATTTTATTTGTGTCCTTTTAGGAGTTTTTAAGAGCTGTAAATTCAAAGCTGCCCATGACAGAAAAAATGTAACTTTAACCATTGCATAACTCATGATGGGGAACCTACCAAAGTACGACAGTAAGCTTTTATTTTCCTGATTAATAATATTTAAAGAAAATTTATGTTTAGGATGAGATAACTATCTTATTGGCAATTAGATTTTTTCAAGTTAATTGAAAGACAAATTTACTTATATCATCTTTTTACATATCACAAGCCTTCAAGAGTGCTTTGCCATTAATTAATTATGAAGTCCTTAACCTGTGTAATTATAGTTTTAGTGACATCACCCCCTTCTATTTTTATGAATTATATAGAAAACTGTGTTCTACAACATATGAAAGAAGATAAACTTGGCATCATTCAGAGAAAGTACTGCCTCTATCTCCTAGCATACAATAGATCATAAGGACTAATTGAAAGAAAAAGGATAGAAATGGGACAGCTTCCCTGTGTTTCTAGAAGCTTCATAATGCAATATTACCATTTTAATTTCAATCAACCATCAAACTGTCACACATCAGTTTATATGTCTCAAGCCAACATTTAATGAGCTCCTTCTGTGTGAAAGACCCTACTCTGGGCACTATATACAAAGTTGACTAAGACAGGATCTCTGACCAAGCGTTTGTAATCTATAGAAGAAATAAACAACATCTGTTCACAAATACCCCTAACATCCCATACAAAGCAAGTCAAAGGCAAAACTCAGGAGGACTTCCTGGTAGAAAGGCAGCCCTGGGTCAGATGTTAGTGTGATGGCTAAGGGTATGGGTTCTAGAATCAGAACACCTGGGTTTAAATACTAAAATCACCAATATGTTGTTTGATAATTATCATCTCTTGCTTTACTTTCCTTGCCTGAAAAACTGGGAAAACCAATGTTACCTCAAAGGATTGTTGTGAAGATAAAAAGAGATACTATGTATATAGCTGTTAATCTAGAGGCTGACACATTATAAATCCTCAATACACAAGGGTTATTCTAATTATTCAACACTTAAAATTGCTCATTACTCATACTTGAGATCCATCTTCCATTGGTTGGAAAAATTAATACTTGGCCATAAATACATATTTGTTTTAAATGTGTGAATGGAACAAGCAAAAATCTATCCACAAATAGAACTGAGTGAGGGGGAAACAAAAAATAGATACACGTAGCCCAGTGGGAGGTGTTAAGTTCCATAATGAAAAATAAAGAAGGGAGTTAGAGATGTTGAAAGATTCCAGTTATAAATAAGATGATCATGGCGGACCTCACTGATAATACATTTAAGTAAGAATCTGAATGAGGAAAACAAGGCACACCACTATCTGAGGAAGATATTCCAGGAAATAGGAACACTGTATCAAAAAGTCCAGCAGAATAAACAGAGGTGGTAAGAGATAAGATTTGAGAAGTAATGGATGAGGCTGATTGTGTAGGACCTTCTAGGCTCTTGAAAGATTTCTGACCTTTACCTTAAGTTGGGAGGAAAGCCATTAGAGGGTTTGGAGCAGAGAAGTAACATGATGTAGATGGCTTGACTGCATATTGGGGTTTGGCAAAGAGAAAAAATGGAGACAAGTTATAAAAGTATGTCAATAATTCAGGGAAGATCAAATGGCTGCTTTGGCAAGGGGCTTATATTGCGGTGGAGACAAGAGGTTTTCCCAACCAATACTCTGACAGATTTTCCTAAGGTGCCTGAGGCGCACACTTGCCACCAATGGAAACGGAGACTGTGAGTGGAGTATGTGTACAGGGGAAGCTCATATGCTCGGCTAGGGATGAGTTACATTTGAAATGCCTGTTTACCAATGGGTGTGCTGAGTGCAACCATTGGGAGTTGGAATTACAAGTCTGGAATTCAGAGAGACAAAGCTGGCATACAAATTTGGGAGACATCGGCATACAGTTGCTATTTAAAGGTAGCATGAAATCATGTAATGAGGAGAATAAATACAAAAGGGTAGAGGTCCAAAGAGTGAGTCCTAGATTACCTAGAAGGCAAGGAGATGAGGGAAAACCAGATGAAGAGACTGAGAAGCAGAGGCCAGAGAAGGAAAAGGCAAAAGAGAGTATGATATCCTTCCAGTCAAATAAAGGAAATGTTTTCAAGAGGAAGGAGTGATCGCTTATGCAAAGTATTAGTGTTGCATCAAGTAAGGTAACTAAAAATTATTCATCAGACCCACCAACATGGAGGGCTTGTATGAATCTGATACGAGCAATTTCAGAAGAGTATTACAGGCAAAAAGCTCTCCTGGGTGGGGGGCGGGGACACTGGGAGGAACCTAACTGCAGTGAGAATGTCTCTTTAAACGAGTTTTCTTGGAAAGGGGAAGAGAGAAATGATTTCTGAAAGGGATGCCGAGTTAAGAGAATGGCAGCATGGGTGGCTGTGAGTGGGAAAGATGCATTAAAACAGGAAGTTATGAATTATGGTTTCTGGGTGCAGGTAAGAAGCTTGGCAGTTGCCACTCCTTCCTGGTAACAAGTAAAAATCTGAACAGACCGAAAAATCAGCAACTTTTCTAGGACCCATAAAAGAGGAAGACACAGGACAACCACTGCCCCCAATATTGGAGAGAAAGGCAAATACAGAGAATAACAATTTACTGGAGCAGAGACTCACGTGGAAACTGCTGCAGGGAACAAGTGCCAGGGCAGAGAAACCTTGAACTGTAATTGAACTACTGGAGGCATAGTATGCATAATTCTGAGAGTTAAAAACTCTAGCAGGGACCTAATCATAGGAAGGCCCCCCAAATACTGTGAAATTTACCTCCAGGAACTCAGCTAGATTCCCATGGTAAATAATAAAGAAAAATACCCTTCAAGCATCTGGCAGGGAGAAGGAAAAAGGAACCATTTTGAAATAATGAGAGCACTCTGTCTTTCCTAACAAGGTCTACCCTCAAGAGAAACTAATTAACCATAACCTAATCTGCTGGTGTTTTATCAGGGCCTAATTGACCTGTGGGAAGGGAAATACCCAACTCCAGCCCACTCTAGCCATCTTCTCCTACCTAAGAGGAGAGTAAATAAACTGAGAAACACTTGTGAATTTCACAGTCCAGACTCCCAGCCTCACAAAAAGGCTGAGATCTAACCATTGGACTACACAGAGCTTTTTCTCCCCTCACACCTCACCACCACATGACTAAAGGCCCAGTGAACTGCAGTTTCTTTTATTCAGTACCGCATGTCTGGCTACCAAAAAAAAGAAAAAAAAAATTGAAGACATATCCAAATGCAGAAAAACACAGTTTGAAGAGACAGAACAATCCTGAGAACTAGACATGGTATGGATGTTTGAATTATTAGATGAGGAATTTGAAACAACCATGATCAATATGCTACGGGCTCAGGTGGATAAAGTAGACAGATGCAGGAACCAATGGGCAATGTGTGCAGAGATACAGAAATTCTAAGAACCAAAAAGAAATGCTAAAGATGAAAAAAAAAATACTGTAACAGAAATAACAAATACCTTTCAAAGGCTTAGAAATGGATAGAGCTGAAGAGAGACTCTCTGAGCTTGAAGATATCTCAGTTGGAACTTCAAAAACTGAAAAGCAAAGAGAACAAGGACTAAAAACCAAACCAGACAATACAGTATATCCAAGGACTGTGTGACAACTACAAAAGGTGGGACATACACACATGGGAACATAAAAAGGAGAAGGAAGAGAGACAGGAACAGAAGAAATGTTTCAATCACTAATGACTGACAAATACCCCAGATTAATGTTAGACATTGAACCAGAGATACAGGACACTGAGAGTAGGATAAATGCTAAATGCAAAACACAACAAAACAAAACAAAACAAAATATAGCAAAACAAAACACCACCACAAGTGCCAATAACGATCCCCCCAAATTCTACACTAAGAATATAATTTTCAAATTACCAAAAAAACCCAAAAAACAAAAACAACGAATAAAAAATGCCAAAGGGAAGAAAACACACCTTACTTATAGAAAAACAAAGATAAATACATCTGAATTCTCCTCAGAAACTATGCAAGCAAGAGGTGAGTGGGGTAAAATATTAAAAATAGTAAGAGGAAAAAAAGCACCAACCTAAAATTCTGTATCCTACAAAATTATCCTTTAAAAGTGAAGAAGAAAAGAAGATTTTCTCAGACCAACAAATGAGGAAATTTGTTGTCAGTAGAATTGCCTAGTAAGAAATGTTAAAAGTACTTTATGTATACAAGATATGTAAAGTATATAAAACTTGGATCTACACACAAAAAAGAAGAACATGAAAGAAGGATTAAGGGATTAAAAGATTAAGGGCAAAAAAAAACCCCTTATTTTTCTTATTCTTAATTGATCTAATAGATAAGTTTGTTCAAAATAACAAGAGTAGCAACATACTCCATGTGTACTTATGTATGCATCATATCTATATATTCGTATATATAAGTGAAATAAATGACAATAAACAGGGTAGGAAAAAAGAATTTGGATTATTTTGGTATTATAGGGCACTTACACTACCTGTGAAGTGGTATAGTGTTTTGTTTTTGTTTTTGTGTTTTTTTTTTTTTTTTTGAGAGAGAGAGAGAGAGAGAGGGAGGGAGGGTACAAGTAAGCAAGGGGCAAGAGAGAGAGACAGAGAGAGAATCCCACGAGGGGCAGACGGGGGGAGAAAGAGACAGAAAGAGAGAGAGAGAGAGAGAGAAGTAGGGCTCACCTGAAGTGGGGGGCTTGTGTTTACCTGAAGTGGGGTTTGTGCTCACCCAGTTTGGGACTCAAACTCATGAACCATGAGATCATGACCTGAGCTGAAGTCAGATGTTCAACAACTGAGCCACCCAGGAACCCTAGCTGTTTTTATTAATTAAATTAAATTAAATTAAATTAAATTAAATTAAATTAAATTAAGTTAAATTAAATTAAATTAAATTAAATTAAATTAAATTCCAATATAGTTAACATAGAGTGTTTTATTAGTTTTAGGTGCACAATATAGTGATTCAACAATTCCATATATTTCTGGTGCTCATCAGGAAAAGTGCACTCCTTAATCCCCATCAGCTATTTCACTGAACCCCCTCCCCACCCCCTCCCCTCTGGTAACCATCAGTTTCTTCTCTATTGTTAAGACTCTGTTTCTTGGTTTATCCCCTCTCTTCTTTTTTTCCACTTTGCTCTTTTGTTTTGTTTCTTAAATTCTACATATGAATCAGATCATATGACATTTGTCTATCTCTGAAATGAGAAAGCTTAGTTAGCATAACCCTCTCTAGCTCCATCCATGTTGGTGTGAATGGCAAGATTTCATTCCTTTTTATGGCTGAATAATAATGTACATACATACACATACATACACATACATATACCGCCTCTTCTTATCCATTCATCTGGTATAGTGTTATTTGAAATTGGATTTGAATTGCTTGTGATGTGCATTGTAAACTCTAATGCAACTATTTAAAAAAAGTTAAAAAAAGGAACCATAATTGATATGCTAACTGAAAGGAGAGAAAATGGAAACATAAAATATTCAATCAAAACCATTGAAGGCAGAAAAAGAGTGAAAGGCAGGAACAGGGAACATGGACAACAAATAGAAAACAGTAACAAATATAGTAGATATTAATCCAACAAAATTAATAATGATTGTGAACATCAATGGTCTAAATACACCACTTAAAAGATAGGGATTGTCATATAACAGGTCCAATTTTCCAACAATTCTTTTTTTTAATAATTAAAAAAAAATTTAATGTTTATTTTTTGAGAGAGAGAGAGAGTGTGAGAGAGCGGGGGAGGGGCAGAGAGAGCAGGAGACACAAAATCTGAAGCAGGCTTTAGCCTCCGAGCTGTCAGCACAGAGCCCGATGTGGGGCTTTAACTCAGGAACCATGAAATCATGACCTGAGCCGAAGTAGAATGCCCAAAGGACTGAGCCACCCAGGTGCTCCCAATTTTCCAACGATTCTTAACACGTATGTACCTAACAGCAGAACATCCAACTACACGTAGAAAAACTAATAGAACTGCAAAGAGAAATAGATAAATTCTTTACTCTAATTGGAGACTTCAATATTGTTCTATTTGAAATAGACAAATCCAGCAGCCAGATAATTAGTTAAGAGATAGTTGAACTCAACACACCAGTAATCCACTGGATACGACATTTATATACTGCTTTCGCCAACAATACACATCTTTTCCAGTTCATATGGAACATTCACCAATGTGGACCACATTACAGGCCATGAAACACACCTTAACAAATCTGAGAGAATAGAAATCACACAATACCTGCTCTCAGTTCACAACAAAATTAAATTAGAAATCAGTAACAGAAAGATATCTGAAAATTCCCCCAAATATGTGGAGATTAAACAACACACTTTTAAGTAACACAAAGAATCAAGAGAAATGCTTAAAATATTTTAATTTTTTAATGTTTACTTATTTTTAGAGAGAGAGACAGGGCATGAGCAGAGGAGGAGCAGAGAGAATGGAAGACCCAGAATCCAAAGCAGGCTCCAGGCTCTGAGCTATCAGTACAGAGCCCAATGTGGGGCTCAAACTAACAAACTGCGAGATCATGACCTGAGCCAAAGTCAGATGCTTAACTGAGCCACCCAGGCACCCCTAAAATATTTTGAATGAAAGCACAACTTACCAAAACTGGTGAGATGTAGTGAAAGCATTGCTTAGATAAAAATTTATAGCATCGAGTGCATATATGAGAAAGAAGATCTAAAATCAATCATCTAAGCTTCCACACTGGCAAACTAGAAAAAGAAGATCAAAATAGATCCAGAGCAAGCAGAAGAAAAGAAATAATAAGAATTAATGCAGAAAGCAATGAAATTAAAAATAGAAAATCAATAGCAAAAATCAATAAAACTAAAATCTAGTCCTTTGAGAAGATCAATAAAATCCCTCAGCATCTAACCAGACTAAGAAAACTAGGTGCACAATAGAGAGAGGACACAAGCTACTAATATCAGAAATGAAAGAGGGAATATCAGTACACATTCCATAGGAATTACGAGACTAATGAAGAAATACTATGAACAACTTTATGCCCATACATTTAATAACCTAGATAAAATGAACCAATTTATTGAAAGAATTTGCAAAAATTCACACTAGAAGATATAGAGAATTTAATTAAGTCCATATCTATTAAAGAAACTGAATCAATAATTAATAACCTTCCCAAAGACAAAACACTATGCTCCGATGGGTTTACTAGTGAATTATACTAAATATTTAAGGACACAATTATTCCAATACTCTACAATCTCTTTTGGAAGAGAAACAGAGGGAATACTTCCCAACTCATTCTATGAGGCCAGCATTATTCTAATACCCAAACCAGAAAAAAAAAGGAAGAAAACTACAAACTAATAGCTTTCATGAATATAGATATAAGAAAATATTATTGAAATATTAAATATTAAAAATAATTATATGACATGACCAGATTTATCTCAAGTATTCAAGGCTCAACATTCAAAAAACAATGTAATCCACCACATCAACAGGCTGTAGAAGAAAACTCACATGATTATATCAATAGATGAAGAAAAGCATTTGACAAAATCCAACATCCATTCATAATAAATGGATATTTATTTATTTAAATTTATTTAATTAATTTTTTTAAAATTTTTATTTAAATTTATTTAATTAATTTATTTAAATAATATTATTTATTATCCTTATAATCTAAAATAGAAAGGAACTTTCTCAACTTGATAAAGAATATCTACAAAAAGCCTACAGCTAACATCGTATTTAATGGTGAGAAACTCAAAGCTTTCTACTAACATCAGGTATAAGGTAAGAATATCCCTTCTCACCACTCCTTTTCAACATGTTAGTAGAAGTCCTTGCCAATGTAATAAGGCATAAAAAGGAAAAAAAAAAGGATACAAATCTGAAGGGAAGAAATAAAAAAAAAATCCTTATTTACAAATGACAATCATTTATGGAGAAAATCTGAAAGAATTTACAAACAAAACCCAAAAAAACCTTCCTGGAACTAATAAACAATTGCAGTAAGGTCACAGAATAAAAAGTTAATATTCAAAAGTCAATTGCTTTCCTATATACCACCAATTAACACCAATTAACAAGTGGATGTTGAAATTGAAACATGATGCCATTTATATTAGCATCCACATATCAAATTCTCATGAATAAATCTAACAAAATATTTACAAGATCTGTATGAGGATAACTACAACACTATGATGAATGAAATCAAAGAACAGCTTAATAAATGGAGAGATATTCCATGTTTATGAATGGGAATACCCTAATTGTAAAGATGTCTTTTACTCTTACCTTGATCTATAGATTCAATATAATCCTAATAAACATCTCATCAAGTTATTTGTAGATATTGACAAACTTATTCTGAAGTTTATATGACATAGCAAAAGACCCAGAATAGCTCACACAAGACTGAAGGAGAAGAAAAAATTTGGAAGATCTTTGAAAACGGAGCAAAGACAATACAATGGAGCAAAGGTAGACTTTTGAAAAAATGGTTCTAGAACAACTGGACATCCACACAAAAAACAAAAACAAGACTAAGGCCAGACATTACACTCGTTACAAAATTAACTCCAAAGGATAATAGACTTATATGTGAAATGCAAAGCTATGAAACTCATGAAAGACAACATAGAAGAAAACCTAGATGACCTTGGGTATAGTAATAGCTTTTTAGATACAACACAAAAGGCACAATCTATGAAAGCAATAATTGATAAGCTGGGCTTCATTAAAGTTAAAAACTTCTAATCTGTGAAAGTGTTAAGAGAATAAGAAGGTGAGGTGCAGACTAGGCAAAACACACCTCTGATAAAGGATTGTTATACAAAATACATGAAGAATTCTTAAAACTCAACAATAAGGAAGCAAAAACTTGATGAAAATACGGGCCAAAGTTCTTAACAGAGACTCATCAGAGAAGATATACAGGTGGTAAATAAGCATGTAAGCAGTGTTCCACATCATATGTCATAAAGAAATGCAAATTTAAAACAAGATACTGCCACATACCTATTAGAATGGTCAAAATCTGCAACATTGAAAATATCGAATCTTGGTGAAGATTGGGAGCAACAGGAACTGCCATACATTGCTGGTGGGTTGCAAAATGGTACAAACACTTTGGAAGACAGTCTGGAATTTTCTTACAAAACTACTCATATGCTTACTATAAGACCCAGCAATTGCACTCCTTGGTATTTAACCAAAGAAGTTGAAAACATAGGTCCACACAAAAACCTGCACATGAATGTTTATAGCAGCTTTATTCATAATTACCAAAACTTGGAAGCAATCAAGATGTCCTTCAATGGGTCAATGGATATATAAAGTGTGGTATATCCAGACACTGAAATATTATCCAGTGCTAAAAAGAAATGAGTTATCAAGCCATGAAAAAACATGGAGGAACTTTAAATGCATATTGCAAGTGAGAGAAGCCAATCTGAAAAGGTTATATGTTATATAATTCTAACTATATGACATTACATAAAAGGCAAAACTACTGAAACAAAAAATCATTGGTGAATAGATCAGTGGTTGCTAGGAGTTGCAGTGTGGGAGGGATGAAGAGGATGAGCACAGAGGATGTCTAGAGCAGTGAACATCCTCTTGTGTCATATCATGGTGAATATTTGACATTATGAATTTGTTGAAACAATAGAATGTACAGACACCAAGAGTAAATTGTAATGCAAAGTATGGACTCTTGGTGATGATGATGTGTCAGTGTAGGTTCACTGGTGGTGACAAGTGCATCACTCTAGTGAGTGATGTTGATAATGGGGGAGGCTATGCATCTGTGGGGGCAGAGGGTAAATCTGTACCTTCTCATTGATTTTTCTTCAGCTGCTCTAAGAAAATAAAGTCTTCATAAAAAAAAATAAAAGGAGAGGTTAAAAAGAAAGAATGGAAAATATACAAGGTTAGCAGTAAGCATATGACAGCTGGAGTGGCTATATTGATGTCAGATAAGGCAGATGTCAACGTAAAGAGTATTAGGTAAAGGGAGTTTTGTAATGATGAATATGTCATTTATTTTAGGAAGACATACCAATCGTAAGTATGTATATGGCTAATACAGGAGTTTTGAAATACATAATGTAACTACTGACTGAACTGAAAGGGTTAATACTAAAATCTATACATTCAATTGGAAATTTTAACACTTTTCTCTAAGTAAGTGATACAACAACTGGACAAAGAAAAGTATGCCCATAAGTGCTCTGAAGAACCCTATACACATCCTTGAATAATTATAACTTATAGAACACTATACCAGAATACATATTCTATTCATGTTCTTTGTACACTGACCAAAAGAGACCATACTCTGGGTTATAAACTTTTGAATATTTTTTTAAATGTTTATTTATTCTTCAGAGCGGGGAGGGGCAGAGAGAAAGGGAGACAGAATCTGAAGCAGGCTCTAGGCTCTGAGCTGTCAGCATAGAGCCTGTCGCGGGGCTCCAACTCATGAAACGGGAGATCATGACCTGAGCTAAAGTCAGATGCTTAACCAACTGAACCACCCAGGCACCCCTGGGCTATAAGGTTTTGATATGGCAAAAGTTTTGAATGTTTCAATATGGTTAAAAGACTGAAATTTTATAGACAATGTTCTCTGTTCATAATGGAATTAAATTACAACTAAGTAACAAAAAGATAGGTATATAACCTCAAGGCCAAAGAATAAATAAATCACAAAGGATATTAGAAATTACTCTTTACCTAATGATAATGAGAAGATAAAAGATAAGAATGAATGGAATTAAATTTAGAGTAAACTTGATAGCATTAAATTCTTATATTTGAAAACAGAAAAGTCCTAATATCAATGATGCATAGGTACACCTTAACAAGGCAGAAGAACAAGGTAAATACAATGTAATTAGAAACCAGAAAATAATAAGGATTCGAGAAGATATGCAGAAGAGAGGAAAGAAAAAATAGAAAATAACATAAATATAAAGAGCTGTTTTTAGAAGTATTAAGGAAATTGATATATCTGTAGAAAGACTGGAGTGTGTGTGTGTGTGTGTGTGTGTGTGTGTGTGTGTGAAAGAGAGAGAGAGAGAGAAACATAAATAATGAAATATAGTATAACAGAGTAGATATACAGATATTAAATAGTACTAAGGGAATGTTATGAACAATTTTATGCCACTAAATCTGACAATTCAGACAAAATGATCAAATTCCTTGAAATTTAAAACTTACCAAAAACTGGTACAAGATAAAACAAAATCTGAAGACTCATGTACCCATTAAAATAATTCAAATATTTATCAAAATTGTTCCACAAAGAAAATTCCAGGTTCACTTTATTTCAGTGGTGAATTTTACCAAACATTGAAGAATGTAATGCTAGCAATCTTACACAAATATTTTGAGAGAGTAGAGGAGGAAATACCAAGTTCTTTTCTTAGGTCAGCCAAATACTGATATCAAAGCCTGCCAAAGATATTCCAAAAATAAAAGTGTTATGTGCAAATATTCATCATGAACATAGACACCAAACCTTAAAAACATATTTGCAAATAAAATCCAGGAATATATAAAATGATCATATATTATGAGCAAGCAAGGCTTATTTCAGAAAAGCAAAATTGGTTCAACATTTAAAAACCAATCAATATATAACTTGATATATTAATAGAATAGAATGAGGGAAAATCATGCTGCCATCTCATTAGATGCAGAGTGGTATTTGGCAAAATCCAACACTTATTCCAGTAAAAACTTTTAGCAAATTGGGAATAGAAGAAATCTTCCTTATTCTGACCGAGGGCATCTAGAAAAGAGTGCGCAGCACCAGGATAAAGACAAAACATTGAGTACATTATGTCCATAATGTCCACTCCTGCTAATTTTATTCTGCATGGAACTGGCTGTCTGAGTCAATGAAATAAGGTAATATAGGAAAATAAAAGACATTTATTAGAAAGAAAAATTTTTTTCTTTATTTTCAGATGACATGATCATCTGCCAAAAAAAAAAAAAATCCCCCAAATCTACAAAAACTACTAGAAGCAAGTAATTTTTTTTAAGTCAGAATTTTAAATGTTAGTATACAAAAATCAATTGTATTTCTATATGCTAGTAACAAACTTTGGAATTTAACTAAAAAATAATATTTAAAATAACATAAAAACCCAAGATACTCAAGAATACATTTCAAAAGAATGGTGCAAGACTCCTACACTGAAAGCTACAAAATATTGCTGAATAGAATTAAACAAACTTATGTATCGACAGCATTTTTCGCAGAACTAGAACAAACAGTCCTAAAATTTGCTTGGAGCCACAAAAGACCTACGATAGCCAAAGCAACCTTGAACAAGAAAAACAAAACTGGAGGTATCACAATTCTAGATTTCAAGTCATATTACAAAGTGGTAGTAATTAAAACAGTATGTTACTGGCATAAAAACAGACACAGAGATCAATGCAATAGAATAGAAAACTTGGGGGGCACCTAGGTGGCTCAGTCGGTTAAGCTTCTGGCTTTGGCTCAGGTCATGATCTCACAGGTTGTGGGTTTGAGCCCCGTGTCAGGCTCTGTGCTGACAGCTCAGAGCCTGGAGCCTGCTTTGGATTCTGTGTCTCCCTCTCTCTCTGCCTCTCCCCCACTCATGCTCTGTCTTTCTTTCTCTCTCAAGAATAAATAAACATTAAAAAAAAGAATAGAAAACTCAGTAATAAACCCCAAAATATATGGTCAATTAATCTTTGACAAAACCGGAAAGAATATCCAATGGGAAAAAGATAGTTTCTTCAACAAAAGGTGTTGGGAAAACTGGATAGCCACATGCAAAAGAATTAAATTATTCCACTTTCTTTCACCACATATAAAAATAAACTCAAAATGGATTAAAAACCTAAATGTGAGACCTGAAACCATAAAAGTCCTTGAAGAGAGCATAGGAAATAATCTCTCTGAAATTGGCCATAGCAACTTTTTTCTAGATAGATCTCCTGAGGCTAGAGAAACAAAAGCAAAAATAAACTATTCTAACTACATCAAAATAAAAAGCTTCTGCACAGCAAAGGAAACAATTAACAAAACAAAAAGACAAACAATGGAATGAGAAAGCTATATGCCAATGACATATCTGATACAGGGATAGTATCCAAAATCTATAAAGAACTTAAACTCAATACTCCCACAAATGAACAATCCAATTAAAAAAATGGGCAGAAGACATGAACAGACATTTCTCTAAAGAAGACATCCAGACAGTCAACAGACACATGAAAAGATACCCACCTTCACAGGTCATTAAGGAGATGCAAATCAAAACTACAATCAGTCATCATCTCTCACCTTTCAGAATGGTGAAAATCAACAACACAAGAAACAACAGGTTGGTGAGGATGTGGACAAAAAGGAACCCTTGTGCCTTGTTGCTGGGACTGAAAACTGGTGCAGCCACTGTGGAAAAGAGTATGGAGGTTCCTCAACAAGTTAAAAATAGAACCACCCTATGATCCAGCAATCGCACTACTGAGTATTGACCCAAAGAATACAAAAACACTCATTCAAAGGGATACATGCACCCTGATGTTTGCTGCAGCATTATTTACAATAGCCCATATAAAGAAGCAGCCCAAGTGTCCACTGATAGATAAGTGGATAAAGAAGATGTGGTATACACGCGCGCGCGCACACACACACACACACACACACACACACACACACACACACTGGAATATTACTCAGCACAAAACAGAACAAAATCTTGCAACAACATGGATGGAGCTAGAGAGTTTAATGCTAAGTGAAATAAGTCAGTCAGAGAAAGACCAATCTATGATTTCAATGATATGCAGAATGTAAGAAACAAAACAAATGAGCAAAGGGGGAAAGAGGGAAAGAGAAAGAGAGAGAGAGGAAGGAGGAAACAGACTCTTAACTATAGAGAATGAAACTGATGGTTATCAGAGGGGAGGTGGGCAGGGGATGGGTGAAAATGGGTATGGAGATTACAGAATACACTTATTGTGAAAAAATAAAATGACTTAAAAAACTAGGTTAATGTAAATGGAGAAGTATATATATATCAATGATGGGAAGACTTATTCAAACATGTCACTTCCTACCAAATTCATCTATCGAGTAAACGACATCCTATTTAACATCATGTAACCAACCATTTTCCAGAGCTATTCAACACCAAAATCCACATTCCTAGAAGCAAATATTGACATCTCCTAGCATACTACTTGGAGAAATGCATTAATATTATGAAAATCACGGGTGTATTTTTCATAAGAAGTGTTGAAAACAGAATTCACCATAAGGGAGTAATCTCACAGGGGAGAACAGCGAGGTAGAAGGTCGCTAAGGAGGAGCACTGAGAGCATACAAGAAAAAAGCTGGATCCTCAAGAGGACTTTGCTGGCTTCCAAAGTTCACTTAAGTTTAGACCTAGACTTGGTTTCATTTTTCCCCCTTATCCTTGTTTCTTTTTTTTTTCCAGTCTGTCTAATTTGAGGGGAAACTCAGTATCTTTGCTCTAAGTAGTCTATATAGTTTCTATGATGTATGATCTGTATAGCATCTATACATCTCACTGGGGAAGAAGTCACACCTACCTTAGTCCCCTTTATATTAGCCAGTATCAGCCTCCGTAACTACATAGTAGAAGCCTAACTCATTTCTTCATTCCTTCATCCATTTATTCGCCAAATACTTAATGAGTGCTTACCATGTGTCAACCACTATTTTAGGTCTTGGAGAAATAGCTGTGAGCAAAATAGAGCCCAGCTTTCATAGATCTTAAAATAAACATCCAATGCAAGAATGAGTGAAAGAGAAAAATACCCCCTGCTAATAAACATTTATATTTGTATAGTTTCCATGCATATCATTCCATTGGGGTTTTGTAACCGTGATGCAGAGTAGACAGAGCACAGTAGTTATTTCTATTTTGTAGGTAAGGAACCCAAAGATCAGGGAGTGGCTGAGAGTCCCACAACGATGAGCAAGGACATGCATGTAGGTCCCCTGAGAGGAGCCCTCACTTCCATTCTTCTTCCGTTAAAATGGCCCAAAGAAAGGATGAAAACAGACGAGCCCCACAGTTTAGGATTTATGAAGCCTGCCACCCTCTTCGTCCCAGCACAGGAAAAATGGAAGAATTAAGTACTTGTTTATTGTTCCACAGAAGCATCTGGGGTTGCCTCAGCGATGATGCCTTGTTAAAAGGAGAAAGAGGCATGGCTACTTGGACAGAAGTGTTCTCTTGTGGCCTGCAGAGGATGAGATATTCATCATGCGCAGTTATTTATTTATCATATCTTAGACATTGACCTCAATAGCACAAATGTGAAAAAGCATATTCCCTTTCCCCCGGGGAAGGCCACGGTTGATGAGTCAGTAATTAAAAACCACCTCAACAGCTGACACTCGTGTCTCCCTGAAAAAGCTGCAAAAGGGCAAGGGAAACAAAGAAAAGGTTCTTCTTAAGAAGTCAAACCAAACTTTGTCGGTGCAGGAGGAGGTCGTGTGCAAACGAGATGGAGAAAGACTGAGGGGCCATGGCGGACTATTAGCCTACTGGGAGTCAGCAATGCACAGAGTCCATTAGGCAGCAAGGCTGATGTGAGGGAGGGTCTGTAACCTCAGAAATGCTGGGACATGATGCCAGCAGGGCATCTGACCCTGGAAGAGGACACACAGTTCAACTCCACAACTTGAGTTAGAGATAGAATTCTAGAACTTTCCAATGACCTACATGAAAAAAATGATAAAGAAGGTAAAGATAACAGAAAGATAGATGATTTTGTTTGAAAATCCACAATGAACAGCACTGAAACCCAGAAAGGATGATAAACTTTCATTTCCACTGTACACAAGGAAAGGGAGAGGGAAGAGCTATGGGCTATGCTGAAGCTGAGGAATGTAAAGATAGTCCAAAAAGAGCTAAAAATTTCATTTTTAGTGTTGATTAAATAGCAGCAGACTACCTGGGATTGAAGTACCATTTTTTTTCTCCCAAAAAAGGATCTGATTGTTGGGGGGGCAGGGGGGGTTGGCACAGCTCTCACTACTGGATAGAGGCAGAGGGCAATGAATGGTCAGACTGTAGAAAGCTCCTCCAAAGCCCTAGATTCTGTCTTCATTTTTTCAGCTCCTAAGGAGGCTGGTGCTCACTGGTGCTCACTGGGAAGGGCCACCCCTATTGACTCCACTTCCACAGACCTCCACATGCCAATGAGTGGTGCTGAGTTAATTTGAAAAATAGCTTTATATGGCTTTTTGTCCTCCTCTAGTTCCTGAGAAAAATTCCCAGAAGAGGGCGCCTGGGTGTCTCAGTCAGTTGAGCTTCGGACCAGCTCAGGTCATGATCTCAGGGTTCCAGGAGTTCAAGCCCTGCATCAGGCTCACTGCTAATAGCATGGAGCCCAATTCGGATCTTCTGTCTCCCTCTGTGTCTGCCTCTCCACTACCCTCGCCCCCTCCTTCTCTTTGTTTCTCTCTCTCAAGAATTGACGTTAAAAAAAAGAACAATTCCCAGAAAATACAGGTAATCTTTAAAAGGCACGTTTTCCCCAGTTTTATTTTTATCTCTAAGGCTTCATATAAATGTCTCATCTGAAATTTTAAGTATTTGAAGCATTAGTTTAGAGAGAGACAAGAAAAAAAAGCCAAGGTTTATAAAAGGTTTCAATAAACTAACATAAATGAAAAAGAATGATTTGAACTGACTACTTTCTTCATGGCATTGGTCTTAAATGTTTTCCATCTACACTTGGCAGGGAAAGGATCATGGGGGAGAGGAGAAAAAACCAAACTAAGGATAAAGGTGTCATTAAACCTATCCCAGGTTAGGCGAGAGGAAGTCCTTGGAGAAAAACCAGCCTTAATAGCTTTCAGAATTCTAGTGCACAAGGTGGAAGTGTGAACCAGGGGCACTCAAGAGTCAGCCTCAGTGGGACACATGGCCACAGAAACGCACGTATCCTGATTTCACCATACTTGAAAATCTCTGTATTCCCAAATGCTTCTCTAATTTCTACTGTTGTCTTAAACTTCACCATTAGAACTTTTGCTGTTTGACTTAAGGCCTTTTGCCATTGTGATGTTTCCCAGGTCACAGTGTAAGCCTTTATACAAACACACAAAACAGTTGATCAGATACGTTCATAATAGGTTATTTGTCTAAGGGGTGAACGTGTGAGGACAGAACATCAGACAACCGAGACACAGATAAAAAAAGTAGAATGAAAATTAAATATTGAAAATTATTTTTAAATCCATATTACTATATCCAGCTATGTCAGAATGAAATTATTATGGATGCTTTGATTTTTCATCTAGGTCAGACTTTTGATTTTGAAACCACAATGAAGAGGAGAGATGCCAAAAACCTTGGAGATTAGCAAATTATGTCCCTGGCTTCAAAAAAGAAGATACATTTCAGCAAATTATAATAGACTACTGAAGACAATCCTGATTAATTTAGTGCAGCTTTATTGAGATATAATTTACAAACCCCATAATCCACTCAAAGTGTACAATTCAGTGACCTTTGGTGCATTTATAAAGTTGTGAATCCATCACCACAGTGAGTTTGACATTATCCCAGAAAGAAACCGCACACCATATCATTTAGCTCCACACCTCATCTCCACAGTCCCTTCAGCCCAGGCAACCACTAATCTATTCTGTCTCTATAGATTTACCTATTCTGGATATTTCATATAAATGGGATTTAAACTAATTCTTTTAAAAATTGTTTTTAGGAGAATTTGGTGATTCATCATTTACATATAACACCCAGTGCTCATCATGACAAGTGTCTCCCTTAACACCCATCACCCATTTACCCCATCCATCCACCCATCTCCCCTCCATAAGCCCTCAGTTTGTTCTTTATCATTAAGAGTTTCTTATGGTTTGTTTCCCTCTCTCTTTTCCCCCTCTACCCATACATTCATTTGTTTTGTTTCTTAAATTCCACATCTGAGTGAAATCATATGGTATTTGTCTTTCTCTGACTGACTTATCTCACTTATTATACTCTAGCTCCATGGCCACATCATCGCATATGGCAAAATTTTATTTCCTTTGATGGTTGAGTAATATTCCATTGTATATATATACCACATCTTCTTTATCGATTCATCAGTCAATCAGCATTTGAGCTCTTTCCACAGTTGGCTCTTGTTGATAATACTGCCATAAACATTGGAGTGCATGTACCCCTTTAAATATGTATTTTTGTATCCTGTGGGCAAATAGCTAGTAGTGCAATTGCTGGATCATATGGTAGTTCTATTTATAACTTTTTGAGGAAACTCCATACTGTCTTGCACAGTAGCTGCACCAAAACTGGTCCAACAAACAGTTCATTCCAAACAACACTGTAAGAGGGTTCCCCTTTCTCCACATCCTTGCCAACACTTGTTTTTGTGTTCTTAATGTTAGCCATTCTGACAGGTGTGAGATGGTATCTCATCATGGTTTTGATTTGTATTTTACTGATGATGAGGGATGTTGAACATCTTTTCATGGATCTGTTAGCCATCTGGTGTCTTTGGAAAAGTGTCTATTCATGTCTTCTGCCCATTTCTTAACTGGATTATTTTTTTGGGGGGGTGTGATAAGTTCTTTATAGACTTGGACACTAACCCTTTATCTGCTATGTCACTTGCAAATATCCTCTCCCATTCTGTCAGTTGTCTTTTAGTTTTGCTGATTGTTTTTTTGCTGTGCAGAAGCTTTTTATTTTGAAATCTCAATAGTTCATTTTTGCTTTTGTTTCCCTTGCCTAAGATATATGTAAATATCAACAAGGGTATTACTTTCCTGGGGGGAAACTTTTAAAATACTCTAGTAAACTAAAACATTAGTCCAACATAAGAAACTCAAAATGGACAGGTTGTGGCATAAAATAACAACCAATTACACACAATGTTAATCATCACTAAAATGTTTATAAATTATAGCAAACATCTAAAACAATTCTTAAAGAAGATACATTACAAAATACACATTATTATTCATAAAATCCAAATCTAAAATTTCAGCTCCTAACAACAAAACGGATAGAGGAGCAACCAAAAAGGAAACAAGGAAAGTTAGGTACTTTTTCATCTTAGTACAAGGAAGAGTTAAGACACCATTATTAGAGGGGAAAAATAGGTTCAACATGCTTTATAAAAACTTCAAGCCTTCTGTGGGTGAAATAGGTGAAGGATATTAAGAATATACATATCATGATGAGCATATCATGAGTAATCTACAGAACTGTTGAATCACTATATTGTACGCCGCAAACTAATGTAACACTGTATGTTAACTATACTGGAATTAAAAAAAAATTCAAGGCTTCTAGAAATAAGAAGTAAATATAGTCTAGTTTAGAGAGAGAAAAAAAGTCAAAGAAAATGTAACTTTTAAAAATGATAGACAAATGGAGACATTAAGGAAGTTTAACCAAATGGTCCCCATCTCCTGTCCCCAGGCCCATTTCACATTGTTCATAGTTCATTTTAAGCTTCACTTCCTTCCAAGGGGGGGGGGGGCTAATTTGGGACAAGACTTTATCTTCAGATTGAGATAAATCCCCTAAGCCTGAACTCCCACACCTCTCTCGGCTTCTGCATTATTAACATTAATCACACATGTAACTATTTAACAGCCCCTCCAAGGAATGCAGAGAATATGTCTATCCTGCTCACAGGTGTATTGTATACAAAAGATATCCTATAAATGCATGTTAAATGATTGAATAATAGATGCATGCTTGATCACAAATACAGAATGAGCCAGCAAGATTTCAGAACAAATATACAAATTCATCCATTACATGGAATATATAAGAATCTATTAAAAGTCATGGTTTTTGTGTGAACATTTGTTGGTATGGACAATACTCATGATGAAATATTAAATGAAAATTCAATCCAACAACAGAAGTGTGTACCGATAATTCACACAGAGAGAGCCAAGACTGAATGAGAAAAAGGAGAGAGGGAATGGGGAAGGAGAGGTTGGAAAGAATTCTAGTCAACATTCACTATTTCTGGAAAGTTATATAGGAGTGTCTTTTTTTTATCACAATATTATATTTCCCAAAAAAGTTTCTTTTTGTATGTTGGCAGAATTCCAATTATTAAATTACTTTAAAAATTTTTACCTTTTATAGTATCCTTACTCCCCTTTTGTTCTTACCTTCCTTTTATTATTTCATTTGTCAGTTTAGAATGATTATCTTTTATTTATTTATTTGTTTATTTATTCATTCATTCATTCATTTTAATTTAATTTTTAATTTTTAATTTTTAATTTTTTAAAATTTATATCCAAATTAGTTAACATATAGTGCAACAACGATTTCAGGAGTAGATTCCTTGGTGCCCCTTACCCATTTAGCCCATCCCCCCTCACACAACCCCTCCAGTAACCCTCAGTTTGTTCTCCATATTTATGAGTCTCTTCTGTTTTGTCCCCCTCCCTGTTTTTATATTATTTTTGTTTCCCTTCCCTTATGTTCGTCTGTTTTGTCTCTTAAAGTCCTCATATGAGTGAAGTCATATGATTTTTGTCCTTCTCTGACTAATTTCACTTAGCATAATACCCTCCAGTAAAATTATTATCTTCTTTTACTACAACCATCAGTGAGTTTACATTATTTTCCCATTTTCACTCCCCTTTTAAAATTAATTTTAAAAGTGGAATTCTTTGTACTTTATGAGATCATATTTACATGCTCTTCTTTCACCTTTTCCCACATCTTTGATTTAGTCTTACATCTCTAATTAAATATACTGATTGCTCACTGTCCATCCTTTTGCCCCAGATTTCACATTATCTTCTGGTTGGATGAAGACCAACCTGGTAGTTTCCTCCAGAAAGACTCTTTAGAACAGTGTGAGTTATTTCAGGTGTAAATCATTGTCAATGGCCTTGACAGTTGAACAGTAGCTTACTTGGGTAGACCACCCTTGGCTCATACTCCCTTTTGCTTGAGTTTCTTAAAAATGCTGTTTTATGAAGCCTTGTTTTGTATGTTGATTTTGAGAAGTCTGATCTTAATAATATTTTCTTACTTTGATCTGTTAGCGTGTAAATCCTGAAAATTTTTGTCTTTAAATTGTAATAGTTTTACTAGGGTGTACCATTTATTTAAAATCAATCTTTCCAGGAACTCACTGGACCCTTCTAATATGTAGATGCAGGTCATTTTTTTTTTTTTATTTCAAGAAAGTTTTCTTCGATTACAGCTTTTTTCCTGATTCTGGTGTATAATTACATATTTTTACATATTTAAAATTCAACCCAAAATAAGTTTTAATTTAAATTCCAGTTAGTTAACATACATTAATTTCAGGTGTATAATACAGCGATTCAACAATTCCATACATCACCCAATGCTCATTACAACAAGTGTACTCTTTAATCTCCATTATCTACTTAACCCATCTCCCCAGCCACCTCCCTTCTGGTAGCTATCAGTTTATTCTCTATAGTTAAGGGTCTGTTTCTTGGTTTGCCTCTTTCACTTTTTATCCATTGCTCATTTGTTTTGTTTCTTAAATTCTGCATATGAGTGAATCATATGATATTTGTCTTTCTCTGCCTGGCTTAATTTGCTTAGCATAATACTCTTTAGCTCCATCCATGTCATTGCAAATGGCAAGATTTCATTCTTTTTTATGGCTAAGTAATATTACACTATTATATATATATATTATATATTATATTATATATATATAGACACACTTTGGTACTTTGTGGTCCTTGCAACATTTCACTCACAGAATCTCCCTTAGGATCGCTTGTAGGGCTGGTTTAGTGGTGATGAATTCCTTCGGTTTTTGTTTGGGAAGACCTTTATCTCTCCTTCTATTCTGAATGACAGACTTGCTGGATAAAGGATTCTCGGCTGCATATTTTTTCTGTTCATCACATTAAAGATTTCCTGCCATTCCTTTCTGGCTTGCCAAGTTTCAGTTGATAGGTATGCCACTAGTCTTATGGGTCTCCCTTTGTAAATTAAAGCCTGTTTATTCCTAGCTGCTTTTAGAATTTTCTCTTTATCCTTGTATTTTGCCAGTTTCACTATGATATGTCATGCAGAAGATCGATTCAAGTTACGTCTGAAGGGACTTCTCTTGGATTTGAATGCCTTTTTCCTTCCCCAGATCAGGGAAGTTCTCAGCTATGATTTGTTTAAGTACACCTTCAGCCCCTTTCTCTCTTCCTCTTCTGGAATTCCTATGATATGCATATTGTTCCGTTTGATTGCATCACTTAGTTCTTTAAGTTTTCTCCCCTCATACTCCTGGATTTTTTTATCTCTCTTTTTCTCAGCTTCCTCTTTTTCCATAATCTGATCTTCTAATTCACCTATTCTCTCCTCTTCCTCTTCAATCCATGCTATGGCTGCCTCCATTTTATTTGGCACCCTATTTATAGCATTTTTTTAGCTCCTCATGACTATTTCTTAGTCCCTTGATCTCTGTAGCAATAGATTCTCTGCTGTCCTCTATGCTTTTTTCAAGCCCAGCGATTAATTTTATGACTATTATTCTAAATTCTTGTTCTGTTATATTGCTTAAATAGTTTTTGATTAATTCGTTAGCTGTCGCTACTTTCTGGAGTTTCTTTTGAGGAGAATTTTTCCGTTTCGTCATTTTGGGTAGTCCCCGCGGCGGCTCCCAACTGCAGGGCACTTCCCCTGTGCTGTCTGGAGTAACTTGTGTTGGTGGGCAAGGCTGCAGTCAGACCTGATGTCTGCCCCCAGCCCACTGCTGGGGCCACAGTCAGACTGGTGTGTACCTTATCTTCCCCTCTCCCAGGGGCAGGACTCACTGTGGAGTCGTGTGGCCCCTGTCTGGGCTACTTGCACACTGCCAGACTTGTGGTGCTGCTTCGATGGGATCTGGCATATTAGCTGGGGTGGATCCGCAAGGTGCACAGGGGCAGGAGGGGCAGGCTTAGCTCACTTTGCCGTGGGTGGTCCCCTGCAGGAGGGGCCCTGCAGCACTGGGAGGGAGGCAGAGCCAACAGAGAGATGAATCCACAGAAGCAAACATTGGGTGTTTGAGCAGTATAAACAAGTCTGGTGATGTGAACTAGTTCCCTTTGGAATTTCAGCTGGGGGTAGGAGAGGGATATGGCGCTTGCCAGCACCTTTGTTCCCCTATGAGCTGAGCTCTGTCTTCCGGGGCTCAGCAACTCTCCCTCCCAGTGTCCTCTTGCCCTCCCGGCTTTCCAGGAGCAGAGCTGTTGACTTTTAACATTCCAGATGTTAAGTCCCGCTGGCTGTCAGAACTCACGCAGTCTGGCCCCTCCGTTTTTGCAAGGGGCTCTGCCTTGCCCGGTGGGCTGCCCCTCCACTGCCCTGGCTCCCTCCCACCAGTCCGCGTAGCATGCACCGCCTCTGCACCCTTCCTACCCTTTTCCCTGGGCCTCTTGTTTACGCTTGGCTCCGGAGAGTCTGTTCTGCTAGTCTTCTGGTGGTTTTCTAGGTTATTATATGTAGTTTATGTATACATATAGTTTATATATATGTATAGTTTATATATATGTATAGTTTATATATAGTTTAACATATATATTAATTGATATATAACTATATGTATAACATATATATATATATATATATATATATAAAACTATATATATAATCTATTCAGCAATTGGATACTTGGGCTGTTTCCATATTTTGGCTATTGTAGATAATGTTGATATAAACATTGGGGTGCATGTATCTCTTTGAATTAGTATTTTTGTATTCTTTGGGTACATACCTAGTAGTACAGTTGCTGGATCATAGGGTAGTTCTATTCTTAACTTTTTGAAGAACTTCCATACTGTGTTCCACAGTGACTGTACCAGTTTACAGTCTAACAAACAGTGCAAGAGGGTTCACCTTTTTCCACATCCTCACCAACACCTGTTGTTTCTTGTGTTGTTGATTTAGCCATTCTGACAGGTGTGAGGTAATATTGCAGTTTAGATTTGTACTTCCCTGATGATGAGTGATGTTGAGCATTTTTTCATGTATTTGTTGGACATCTGTATGTCTTCTGTGGACAAATATCTATGTCTTCTGCCCACTTTTAATTGGAATATTTGGTTTTTTGGGTGTTGGGAGGAGATAATTGCAAGTAACATTTCTGATGAAGGGTTAGTATCCAAAATATATAAAGAATTCATAAAATCCAACACCCCCAAATGCAATCAACCGTTTTAAGTGTAGAGTTTGATGATTTTTGACAATGTACCCACTTGTATAACCCATGTAACAGCCATCACAACCAAGATGTAGGACTTTCTCACAACTCAAGGAAGTTATTTTGTGCCCCGACTTTAGTCAGTACCTTCCCCAGAACATACCTGCAACATCCTAATACTCCATTCCTTGGCTGTAAATATGCACTGATTTGATTTCTGTCACTAGAGATTAAATTTTATTTTTCTAGAATTTCATGTAAATGGAATCATACAGTACGAACTGTATTGTGTCTGGCCTCTGTTTTTACCTTGTTTCTGTTTTATCTTGTTTCTCTTCCTCAGTGTGGTTTTAGGATTTATCCATATTTTTACATGTGTTTGTAGTTTCTTTTTATTAATGAGTAGTACTCCATTGTATGTATATATCACAATTTGTTTATGAATTTATGCAGTGATACACATTTGTGCTGTTTCACTTTTTAGCTATTAAGACTAAGCCCGAGGGGCGCCTGGGTGGCTCAGCCCATTAAGTGTCTGACTTCAGCTCAGGTCATGATCTCACAGTTCCTGAGTTTGAGCCCCACGTCAGGCTCTTTGCTGACAGCTCAGAACCTGGAGCCTGCTTTGGATTCTGTGTCTCCCTCTTTCTCTGCCCTCCCCTGCTTGCACTCTGTCTCTCTCTCTCTTTCAAAAATAAATAAACCTTAAAAAATTTAAATTTTTTTAAGCCTTCTATGAACATTTGTGCACAATTCTTTGTGTGAACATAGGCTTTTCTTTCTCTTGTGTGAAATAGGAGTGGAATTGCCAGATCCTGCAAGTGTAAGTGCACATTTAATTTTATAAGAAACTGCCAAACTGTTCTGCAAAGTTCTTGAACCATTTTTCATTACTACCAACAGTGTATAAGTATTCTGGGTGCTCTTTTTCCTTGCCAGTGCTTTGTCTTTTCAGTGTTTTGTTATTCATTTGTTTTTTGCTTTAGCTATTCTAGTGGGTCTGTAGTGGTATCTAATTGTTTCAATTAGCATTTCCCTGATGACTAATGCTGTTCAACAACTTTTCATGCAATTATTGGCCACTTGTATAGCTTGTTTGTGAGGTTTCTGTTCAAATCTTTTGCCAGCTTTGGGGAGCTGTTTGTCTTCATGTTATTGAGTTGTAATTTTTTTTAATATTTTCTGCATACAACTCCTGTATCATATATATGTGTTACAAATATTTTTCTCTCAGTCTGTGCAGCCTATTAATTACCTTTAGAAGATTGGGCATTTAAAATTTGATGAAATCCACTTTATCTTTTTTTATTTTATTTTATTTTATGCTCCCTGTTTCCTAGGTCCTAAGGAACCCGAGTCTTGCCTTGTCCAAGATCATAAGGTTGTTTTCTATGCTTTCTTCTATAATTTGTATAGTTTTAATTTTTATAATAGGTCTGTGCATTATTGAGACATTATTTTGAATTAGTTTTGTGTATGATGTGAAGTAAACCTTGATGTCTGCTTTTTAAATGGATGGATATCCATTCATGCAAGCACCATTGGCTGAAAAATTAATCTTTTCCCTCATGGAATTACCTCTGTGCCTTTGTCAGAAACCAATTGGTCATAAAGGAGTAGGCCTGCTTCTGAATCCTCTTTTTTGTCCCATTGATGTAAATATCCTTTTTTTCCTTTAGGGTAAAACCTTACTCTTTTTTACTTTGCTTTAGTGTAAGTCTCAAAGTCAAGTGAAGTCCACCAATCAGCTGCTACTTCTCAGGGGTGAGTTTTAACTTTCTGTTACTGTATTTTTCAGTTACGTAATATGTATTTTCATAAATTTTTTGTATTTCTCTATTCATATTCCTTATCTGTTCACTCACCTTCATCATCTTTCCTCTAGTTCTTTGTATATTTTTCTTTTAATTCTTTGAATATACTTATAATTGATGCCTCGAAGTCTTTGTCTGCTATATTGAAGAGCTGCTTCTGCCCAGATTATGTTTTAATTGACTGTCCTTTTTTTCTGGGTATGAGTCACATTTTTCTTAATTTTTTTTCATGTCTCAATTTTTCTTTGATAAGTGGATAATGTAGATGATATGTTATAGTGACTATGAATTCTGTCGGGTTCTTCTGAGGAATGTTGGCTTTTTATTTTAACAGTTAACTTACCTGGGTTCAAATTAAAAAAAATGGCTCCCTCACATGTGAAAAAGTTGATATCTTAGTTTTTCTCTTATAAGTTCCATCTGGCGATCTCGTGTGTGTGTCTCCATAATTTGTGGTCAGCAAAGATATTAGGCAAATTTTAATGTCAGCCTCCTCAACTCAGTTGTGACAATAGGACTCTTCTAGAAACACCCCAATTCAGGGCTAATCATAAGGTTCACCTCATTTGCTTTACTCCTCACACAGATTACACTCCTTCAGTATATGAATCGTGAAAACATTGCCTTTATTCTCTCCAGTTTTCTTGTTGTTAAGACTGGAATGTAAGTCTAGGTCTTGTTCACCCATTGGGGCCAAAAGTAAAACTCTCTGGAGTACAGTTTTATACACAAGTTCTAATACATTGTTTGACAATCTTCTTTATGGATTCTATTTATTTTTATATTAGATCTTCTCTGCCTATATTCCATTTTAATAATTTTCTTTCTCTTTTTTTCTTTATTTCATTTATTTGTTAATCTGTCTGATTTCACTTTATTAAATTTTCATTTCAAAACAAATTCTCATTAGTTTTTACCTTGTTCCTCATTTATGAATTTTTCTTTAATTTTCTTGTTGATTTCAATCAACTCATTTCTTTTCTTGCTGATTTGTTTATTTTGTTCCTAAAATGTGAATTTGTTGTGTAAGCATTATCTTCAAACACTTATTTTAGGGTATTTTATTCAGTTTGAGTGTTGTCTTATAACTCTAATTTCTGCTTCATGATTTGTTCTTTTGGAGGAATTTTCCTTAGATATACTGTTGTCATTTTCTGTTTTTATCTTATAGTAGCTTTACATGGAAATATCGTAATTTTATTTTACCCATTTTATAAACAGTGTTCCTATTTCTAAAGCACACTTTTCTGTGTAATAAAGTTACTTTTTATATTAATTTTTAAATTTAAAAATTTTTAATTTGAGCATGATTGACAATGTTATATTAGTTTCAGGTGTGCAATACAGTGATCCACCTTTTCTATATGTAATGCTATGCTCACCACAAGTGTAACTACCATCTGTCAACATACAATGCTATTATAATATTTTTGACTATATTCTCTATGCTGTGCCTTTTAGTCCCATGACTTATTCATTCCATAACTGGAAGCCTATCGCTACCACTCCCCTTTACCCATTTTATCCATCCCCTATACCCCTTCCCTCCAGCAACCATCAGTTTGCTCTCTGTTATTTATAGGTCTGATTCTACTTTTTGTTTATTCATTCATTGTTTAGATTCCACTTATGAGGAAAATCATATGGCATTTGTCTTTCTCAGTCTGACTTATTCCAGTTAGCATAAAATGCTCTAGGTCCATCCATGGTGTCACAAATGGCAAGACCTCTTGTTCTTTATGGTGGTGTAATATTCCATCGTGTATATATATCACAAGATAGTTCTTATTCATTCATCTATTAATGGACATGTAGATTGCTTCCTTATCTTGACTATTGTAAACATTGCTGGAATAAACATACATACATCTTTTGGAATTAGTGTTTTCATTTTTCTTTATAAATACCCTCTAGTGGAATTACTGGATCATGAGACATTGTTACTTTTAATTTTTTGAGGAATCTCTGTACTGTTTTCCACAGTGGTTGCACCAATTTACATTCCCACCAACAGTGCATGGATGTTCACTTTCCTTCTTATCCTCTTCAACACTTGTTATTTCTTGACTTTTTGATACTAGCCATTCTGGCTGGTGTGAGGTGATATTTCATTGTAGTTCTAATTTGCATTTCCCTGATGATTACTGATGTTGAGCATCTTTTCATGTGTCTGTTGGCTATATGTTTTCTTTGGCAAAAAGGTCTATTCAGGTCCTCTGCCCATTTTTAAACTGTATTGTTTGTGGTTTTGGTGTTGAATTATATAAGTTTTTTATATATTTTGGATATTAACCCATCACTGGTTATACCATTTGTAAACATCTTCTCCCATTTTATAGGTTGCCTTTTTGTTTTGTTGGTGGTTTCCTAAACTGTACAGAAGCTTTTTAGTTTGATGTAGTTCCAATAATTTACTTTTGTTTTTGGTTCTTTTCCTGAGTAGACGTATCTAGAAACATGTTTCTATGGCTTATGTCAGAGAAATTAGTGCCTGTGTTCTCTTCTAAAATTTTTATGGTTTCAAGTCTTTCATTTAGGTCTTGAGCCCATTTTGAGTTTATTTTGGCTTATGGGGTTAGTAAGTGGTTCAGTTTCATTCTTTTGCTGTTCAGTTGTCCCAGCATCATTTATTATAGAAATTGTCTTGTCGCTATTATATATTCTTGTCTCCTTTGTCACAGATTGACTGTGTAAATGCGGGTTTATTTCTGGGCTTTGTGTTCTTTTCCACTCATCTATGTATCTATTTTTGTGCCAGTACCATACTGTTTTGGCTACTGCAGCTTGGTAGTGTATCTTGAAATCTGGAATTGTGATAACTTCATCTTTGCTGTTCTTTCTCAAAATTGCTGTGGTTAGAAATCCATACAAATCTTAGTAGTATTTGTTTAGTTCTGTGAAAAATTCTGTTGGTATTTTGATAAGGATTGCATTGAATGTGTATATTACTTTGGGTAGACATTTTTTTTTTTAATATGGAACGCTTCACGAATTTGCGTGTCATCCTTGCACAGGGGCCATGCTAATCTTCTCTGTATCGTTCCAATTTTAGTACATGTGCTGCCGAAGCAAGCACTGGGTAGACATTTTAACAATATTAATTCTTCCAGTCCACAAGCATGGAATATCTTTACATTTGTTTGTGCCATCTTTCTTTCATCAGTGTTTTATATTTTGCAGAGTATAACTCTTTTATCTCCTTCATTAAATTTATTCAGAGGTATTTTATTATTTTTGTGTAATTGTAAATGGAGCTGTTTTCTTAATTTCTCTTTCTGCTACTTCATCATTAGTACATAGAAATGCTATCAATTTCTGGCTATTAATTTTGTATCCTGCAAATGTACTGAATTCATTTATTACTTCTCATAGTTTTTTGGTGGAGTCTTTAGGGTTTTCTAAGTGTAGTATCTTGTCATCTGTACAAAGTGACAGTTTAATTTCTTTACCAATATGGATGCCTTATTTCTTTTTCTTGTCTGATTGCTGTTACTACGATAAAGTTACTTTTTAAAATGGATATATTTTATGTTGGTGGTGGTGGAAGGAAAGGACTCATGTCTTTTTTTTTTTTTTTTTTAATTTCAAGAGCTCTATTTGTTTCTCTTAATTCCTTCTTTGGCTTCACTACCAGTTTAAATGGATGTCTTCTCCATTCTACTTACCTGCCTCTCCCCCCGAAATGTTCTTTGTCCAAGGCTGCCACCTCAGGACCTATGTATTTTCAAATTTTTTACTATATCTAGGATTTTCACCCATCATGTTTCAGACCTGTGTTCAGTGTTGGATTTTTCTGTGGTAATTTTATGTTTGCTTTGTCCATGCCCATGCCCCCTTTTCTCTTTTCCTGTTTTCTATGCAGTTTCTTCAGACTTAGCCCTTTTCTCCAGACACAATGTCTTGAGGTGATAGTCAGAAGTTTAATCGTAGCTGTGTTGGCATTTAATAATGATTTCTCTATATACAGATAATTTAAAGCTCATAGTATTCTCCCAGCTTCAGGGTGGTTTTATCTGCACTTCTTCATTTGTGTCTCTGCTACTTTGCAGACTTTGTGGACCTATTCTGATTCTGATAACCATCTTTACACTATGGTCAACTGCACTCTCTATTTCCCATGCGATTCTGCAATTTTCTACAAGAAATATTTATACATTTCATAATAAAGGATTAATCAAATAGTTTTCCCAAGTTTCAGCAAGGCACGTTACATTTTTTTCAAGTCATTGTAACTTTGGGAATGAGATAACTAAATAATCCTAGTTGACAATACAGTAAGGTAAATTTGAAACCTTTTAAATAACCACACTTAAAGAATGTAGATCTTAAGAATCATGTCAATTATGAGAGAAAGCTAGAGATCAAAATGTTATGTTACTGGTCCTGTTCCGTCTGATGTTTTAATCAATAACTTAGATAAGGGTTTAAAGGCATTTGTTTCAGATATTGTAATGACATATCTTGAAAAAGATACCAATACTTTTGATTACAGAAATAACATTTAAAAAGAATCCTAAGAGGATAGAAAATGGATTAAAGCCCACCAAACTAAGTTAGCACAGTGCTTTTTTGATTATTTTAGATAAGAGAAAAAAATCAATTGTATGAATTTAACATGTGATGAACTTGGTTTGTCAGGAATTCATATGAAAAAGACCTGACATTTCTAAATAATTATGAACAAAATATAAATCAACAATATGATTCATCTGCACAAAAAAAGACCAAAACAATGTTAAGTTTTGCTATTAGGCTGTTGTGGGAGAAGCGGCTATAAAGTACATTTTAGTATGGATTTTGCCAGAATACCCAAAGATTTTGAAGTCATGGCATTTAAAAAATAATATGATAAGTTTGGTTTGGGAGGAAATTGCTTATGATATCTGCAAGAGGATAGTTAAGTGCAGTGGAAGCTCTAGAAGATGATCCTAGGACTATGGTTAGAGATGACTGGGATAAGAAGACATTTCTAAATATTAAATAAGCTCAATCATGATAAGCCCTTTCCTGTGAATTCTGTAAGCTCCAATCACTATAGATTATTAAGCCATGTCTGCTTATATTTTGTGTATATGCTTTGTTTTGGAGGTTGCACAGAGATGACTTCTAAGATCTTCGTCAACTTTAAAAGTTAAGTCTATGAACTGTGCTTACATAAAACAGAAAACAAAATAAAAGTACTTTGAAGTCTATATATGACTACAGAGATAAAATTGGTAAGGAACTCCTTCCTCTCCATTCACAGGAAGCTACAGTCAGATTTATTAGACATGTTGAGAAAAACAATCATAAAATCAGTGGGGGGAATATGTTTTAGTTTGGATTTGATCTGCAAGTTGCTGCATATAGGAGACCATAGTGAGATAAAATGCCAGCCCTTCCCTTCAGCATAATGTATATTAGAATTCTCAGGAGACACAACATATGACAGCATAGGCCTGGTTAGAACAAGGATGTCATGTCTGGGTCTACAAATTACTTGTAGAAGTATTCTCTACACTTTCTACACAGTGAAAGAGTCTCTTGAAATTTTGGAAGTTACAATGGAGATAACTAGAATTATACAAATAAAGTTTTTAAGGGTTTATTGCTTAGTCTGAACTTTCTGTAAGGAGAGAGAAATGGAAAATATTATACAATTTACTATCAAAACTGTGAAGCACCTGGGATTTTACCATACCCTTAAGCTAGTAAATTATCCTGCTGCAGAAAGAAGACAAATAACCTCTGGGTTAGAGACAAAGGACAATTAATTACCCATAGTAGCCAGAGACTCAGCGTTTTCTTGCACTGGTGCCCTACACCTCAGTTCCCACAAGGTGATGTGAAGAGGGCCAGGTGACACCTGTATATGTGTTGGGTTATATCACAGGAAAGAAACCTTGAATTTAGGAAACATGCATCTTTTATACTGGATACCAAGCAAACCTTCCTGTTTCTCTCAAGGAAAACACTATATCCTCCAATGCTGCTTGCTATGCAAACATTCTTGAAAATATAGCTCAAAAAAAAGCAGTCAGTGTCTCTGCTTATAAGATATGCAGAAATAAGAAAACTATGAATAATTGTCTCCCAAAACTGAAATTTCATGGCCACCATAATGAAGCCACTTTCTATCGGAAATCAGGGATAAGGAAGAATGACCCAGGATAACAAAGAAAGAAAAGAAAGACTATGACCAAACAAAGATCTATTGTGAAGGACATTTGATTAGGATTATTACTAATTTCTACAAAGAAGGGATTAGGCAATACAACCAAAACCATGTTAAATATTACTCTCAGTATTGCCTATTTCTTCTACAGCCTGCACTTCTGTCCTTTTCTTTTTCCATGCACACATGCTCTAGTAAAGCCAATCCATCACAGACATTAAAGAATTTTCAGTTAATCCTTTTTTTTTCAACTAAGAAGTTCTACATGTATTGTTATAAATAGCTATCTTAACTAGCTGGAACCCAGGTAATGATTTCAATCAAGATTCTCATGCCAAAGAATAGGCATAATTGGTAAGAACACTGTGATTCTTAAATTTTGAGGGAAAGGGTACACACACACACACACACACACACACACACACACACACACAGCTTCTGGGCACCATCTTACAGAATTCTGTTTTTTCTCTTTGAGTAGTTGTAAGGTAGGTCTCATAAACCTGGTTTTAAAATAGCCACCAGTGATTTTCATGCTGCTCTATTTGAACAATGATTTGAGAACTAAAGCTGGAGGCAGCATTTCCTATTAAGTCTTAGTGGACTACTATTACTAGGGCATATTGAAATGTAAGGCACTATGTGAATGGAAGGCATTGAGGTATAAATATTGGAAAATACTTTTTCAACATTATTAGGCTGTGTCTATGTGCATTAGTGTAGGTGCATTTGAGTGAGGACCCTCTGGAAGTGGGATAATGGAAGGAGGCAAAAGTGGGATGGGGATCCAGAAAGCTTCCCATTTAGAAGAGATCATTGAGTCCTTGCTTGATGATAATGGGGAATATCGATGGTCAAGTTCATCATAATTAGTGCAGAGTTGTTAATTTAATATAAGTCATTCAGACACAGGGGCTGTTTTTATTTTACCTCTGATATTGCCATTGGAAACTTAGAAGTGTTACTGTTTTTTTTCTCAAACCTCAGTTTGCAAAAGCACTGACTGGTTTATACGAATTATTAGGAAATTTGTGGTGAAGAGTCAGACCTTCATTTTTAAAATCAGGGATCAGAGTAAAAGGTTTATAGGTATCGTTTGCCTTCTATAGAAAGTACTCAGGACCCTTCAACTGGAGAATGTCAGTAATGCAAAGGATGCTTTGTATCAATGCTCCAATAATATGTCCATGACTTTTAGGTCTACAGTTCTGAAAGAAAAAGCAATAATAAGACACTTTAGACAGGGAGATGAGACCCTCCTTTAAAATTCTCCCTTTCATGCCTGCTTGAAGGGACTAATTATGTGTATTTCCTGACAAGCAATGCTTTAGTTTTTATTATACTTTGCCTCTGATCTACAGTAAAAAATATAATTTAAAGAGCTACATGAAAACTTTATTTTAGTTTTTCCTTGTAGATGTTTTCTATTTAAATATAAATTAATTAGGAAAACAGGTTTTCATTTTTACCAAAAAGGGATCAATTATATTGAATGCATGGGAGATAATTTTACAAATAATTATTTTATTTATATTTTATTATAAAAAGTTTCAAACATAGAAAAACATAGAAGGGTACAGTGAATACCAGTATAACTACCAATAGGTTCTTCAGTTAACTTTACTATATATGCTTTCTTACATAACTATCTGTCCCATTGCTTACCCACAAATCCATTTAAGTTTTTTGATGCATTTTAAAGTAGGTTGTAGACTATAAATAAATATTAAAATCTGTTTGATGAAATGCATGCTGAAGTGTTTAGGTGCCTCTAAATGCTTAAGCATACATAGCATTAACTATGGTTCAACATTTGTTTATTGTTTTTAAGATAAAAGTTATATATAACTATATGTGAAAAAAATTAGTGTATGACTTGATAGATTTGGAATCTGCTGCATACATCCGTGAAAACCAAAATTCCTTTAAGAAACAGAAAATTTCTATTACACTTGGAAATTTCTTTATGCCTTTTGCTCATCAATACCTACCCACCTGCCCTCAGATTCAAATATGATTCTTTTTTCCACTGTAGATTAGCCTTGCCAGTTCTAGAACTTTATATAAATGGTATCATACCTTATGTGTTCTTTTATGTAAGCCTTTTTCCATTCAGCTTAATGTTTTTGAGATTAATCTATGTTGGTGTGTGTGGTTAAGGAATTTGTTCTTTTTATGGTATAATTTATAAGTATACCACTGTTTATCTATTCTCTTGCTGATGGACAAATGAGGTTTACAGACTTAGCTATTCTGAATAAAACTGCTGTAAACATTTGTGTACATTTCTAATGTATGTTTAGTGTGTCTAAATACCTGTTGTGATAATTAATTTTTGTGTCAACTTGGAGAATGTTTTTGGATGAGATTCACATTTAAAATTTGAGTAAGCAGATTGCCCTCCATAATGTGGGTGGGCTTCATCTAGTCAGTCGAAGGTTTGAACAGAACAAAGTATTGGCTTCCTCAAGCAATAGGGAATTATCCAACAGATGGCATTTGGATTTTATTTGCACCATCAGTTCTCTTGGGTTTCTAACCTGCTGGCCCACATCGCAGATTTGGACTTGACAGCTTCCATAATTATGGCAGCCAATTCCTTAACACTCTTCCCCGCCCTCGAATAAATGATTAAATTAAAAATTAAAGAAATAAATAAAAGTTATATTCTTATAAGTGAGAAAGTCAAGGTAATAGAGAACATGTGCATTTTATCTTTTTTGTGTGTGACGTTTTTGAAACTCTGAGTTTTGCTTCAACAACACAAAACTACATGCCAAAAGTAGTTTTGTATGAAAGGGGGAGCTAAGAAGAAATTAAGAGTAGGATGCTTAACCAACGGTACCACCCAGGTGCCCCAAGAATGTAATTTTTAAATATATACTTATTCATCATTTGTTTCCACTCAGAACAGGGGATTTAAAACTTAAAAACTGAAAAGTCACACTAGTTCATCAAAGAATATTTATGTGCTCATCCTTGCTTGTTCTATTCATGGAAAGTATTTACTGAGATCCTCTTGGATATCAGGTGTTCTACCTATGTGACTTAATTTAATTCATACAATCAACCCTGATCATTCGTTAAAGAAATATTTAGCAATTGGGACACTTGAGTGGCTCAGTCAGCTGAGTACCAACTCTTGATTTTGGCTCAGGTCATGATCTAATATTTTGTGAATTTGAGCCCTGCATCAGGTTCCATGCTGACCAGGAAAAGCCTGCTTGGGATTCTGTCTCTTTCTTTCTCTCCCCTCCCCTGCTCGTGCTCTCTTTCTCTCAAAATAAATAAATAAACATTAACAAAATATTTAGTGATTGTCTACTCTTTGTTAGAGACTCTTCTAAACAGTGGGGTTACGTTGGTGAAAAAGAGAGACAAAATTATTGTTTTCCATTTTAATGTGAGGAAACATAACACTAAGCATAGTAAATAAGTACATTATATACTTTGGTAGAGGTGATAATCGTATACTATGGGAAAAGGTACTATGAAGAAAAATTAAGCAAAGTAAGAAGCACAGAAAGCCCTTGTTGGAAATGGGTCAGTTAATGTTTTGAAAACATAACATTTGAGTTAATATTTGAAGGTGAAGGAGTAAGCTCTGTAGATATCCAGGAGAAAAGCGTTCTAGTCAGAGGAAACATGTAGTGCAAAAGCTCTGGGTGGGAATATGTCTGGTACTTTGAAGAACAGTAAAGTGTCAAGTATAGTTGGAAATTATATTTTATTTTATTTTATTTTATTTTATTTTAATTTTATTTATCTTATTTTTTAATGCTTTTGAGGGGCAGGGGAGGGAGAGAGAGAGAGGGAGACACAGAATCTGAAGCAGGCTCCAGGCTCTGAGCTGTCAGCACAGAGCCTGATGTGGGGCTCAAACTCACAAATTGTGAGATCATGACCTGAGCCAAAGTTGGTCGCTTAACCGACTGAGCCACCCAGGCGCCCCTATTTTTTATTTTAGTAGACTAAATTTATTATTCATCCTAGGCAGTAAGAGGAAGAGCAGTAAGAGATGATATTCAGATAGAGAGGTCCAGAGAACGATCTTTTGTGATATATTTGGTCTTTATTTTGACTTAAATAGGGGTTGTTAGAGGATTTGGAGCAGGATGGTGACAGATCTGACCGATACTCCCAAAATTCCCTCTTAATCCCACGATGAAAGAATACTGGAGCAAAATTGGAATGAAGGAGACTGGATAGAAAATATTTACAATAAGCCAGGCAATAAATGATGATTATTTGGGTGCAATAATCAAAATGGTTAGAAGAAAGTGAATTTTTTATTTTACTTTTAAATTTATTTTGTTTTATTTTTTTCCAAGTAGAGCCAACATGAGTTGCTAAAGAGTTAGTTGTGTGATGTGTATGTAAGAAAGAAAGCAAGGGTACTACGTTTTTGGTTTTGTCCTTGGGGTATGAACTAATAGGTTATGATCTGGAGAGATGGAGAAGACTGTGTCTGCTATAGATTAAAATATGAAAATAAGGAATTAATTTTTTGACAAGATGTTTGAACTGCCTATTGGACACTGTAGTAGAGAAGTCAAAAAATAAACTAATATGGGTGTGGAATAGAAAAAGTTTGGGCTAAATACAGAAATATGGAGATCACTCATGTTAGACTAATACTTAAACTCACAAGACTGGATGAGATCACTAATGGGTGTGGGTAGAGAAGGAAAGAGGTGCAATGATTGAGCCCAGGGGTACTCCAATTGTAAGACATTGAAAAGAAGAAGAAGAATCAGCAAAATATATGGAGAAGGAACTTCCAGGAATGAAAGAGGAAAGCTAGGAGTGTATTGTGTATTGGAAACCAAGTAAAATGTTCACAGAATAAGAGAGGGATCAACTCAGCCTAGTGTTACTAATGAAGAAAGATTGGTACTAAGAATTATCTAGTAGATTTAGCAGTGTGGAGATGCCTGATGACTTTGACTATGTTAGTGGAGAGGTGTAGGCAAAATCCTAATTGGTGTAGTATAAAAAATAATGGGTAAGTTTTACTTTTAATGAGAATGTGCCAAGCTAGAGAGTGTGTCATTTCCACCAAGACAGTAAAAAAATAAATTACAAAGTCATTAATTTTCTGCAACTTATCACAAAGCTGATGTATAGGGCAACCAAGTAGCCTAAAAGTCAAGGACAGGACCTTCTAAGGAGAGAGAAGTAACAGAGAATGGGAGGGAGAAGTACCAGTTGTCATTTGATGGGTAAGAAAAAAAAATCAATAAATATGATAATGAACAGTTAGTAGTTGAATGTAGGCTAGTATACAGTATAGATCCCCTAAAAACCCCAGACACAATGGGATTTTATACCCATTTACATGCTATTTTTCATGGACATCACTCAGATGCTTGGTAGAAAGATGAATGGCAGAGTAAGAGACCAGAGCCTCTCCCACAGGGCTATAGGCCTATAGGAGGAGTTGACTGCCACTGTAGAGCAGGCATAAAACATCACACATTTCCCTAAACCCCTTTGCTCATACAAAATAAAAGCTTTAAGCTTCTTGGGAAGGGACAGTGAATCTTAATTTTTTTTCTGGGGAAAGGAGAGAAGAAAAATACCTTTAGTCCTACAGAAAGAATAGGAGAGTTTTAGGTTGAAGATCCTATATTCAAGGTCTCCTGAGAGGCATGAAACTCTTCTGCACAAGATTTACCACAGATCCAAGGCAAAGTTGGCTGTCACAGGGAGGAGAAGCAGGAATGCTGAGAAATCTCTACATCTGAGGGTGATCAATAGGGGGGTTGCCAACAATGGAGGCTGGGCTAGTACAACAAAGCACCTATCCTGCCCTGCCCCAAGCATAGGAAACAGTGAATGACAAAAAGCACCCACTCCACTGGGATAGGGGAGGAGTGGAGAGAGTCTCCCTGTTACCAAGGCCTGTAGGAAAGGCAAAAAGGGCTAAGCAGGAACACTGAGAAAAACTCTTCAGGGCACTAGACCAGATGCTCAGCACAAGTCAATGGCAGTCTTCCATTAGAGAAATTAGAACTAGTTCTACACTGAACATAACCATGGCAACAACAAAGTATATACACAGCTCACCTCCTGGCTGGATTGATTCAATTGGGCCTTTTCTCCAATGGCCCAATAGAAGAAAAGACATACCTATTTATAGCATAAATGTTATTTGCTCCAATATCTACTGTTCTACATAAAATGCCTATGATTCAAAAAAAGTTATGAGACATACACTTAAATTAAAAGAAAAATACGATCCATTGTCAAGATAAAAAGTAATCACCAGAACTAGACTTAGAGTTGTCTCAGATTTTGGAACTATAAAACCACAATTTAAAAATAACTGTGATTCATATCTTAAATATCTATCTAGCAGAAAACATGGGTAATATTCATAAACAGATGAGGAATTTTGGCAGAGATATATACTATGAAAATGGACAAATGGGACGGTGGAAATTAAAAACATCAAAAGTATCCTTTCAAAGTGCTGATTAGTAGACTTGACATAGTTGAGAAAGAATTAGTGAAGTTAATGATAGATCAATAGAGATCACCCAAATTGCAGAAAAAGAAAACACATAATGGAGCATCCAAAGGATTTGAACTAGTAGCAAATTGTCTAACATACAAGTACTTAGAATCTCAGAAGAAAGAGAGAACAGGAGCAATAAGTATTTAAAAAGATAAAGGATGGGAATTTCCCAAAGATAACGAAAAACATCAAACCACTGAGCCAAGACCAGAGATCTACAAAAGAAATACAAAACAACATAAAACCAAAATGCATACACATGTAATTATACATACACATTTCTCAATTTCTGAAAACTAAAGCTATAGAGAAATTCATAAATATACAAATAAAAAAAGATAAATATTCATTATAAGCCAGAAGACAATGAAATGATACATTTAAAAGGGTTGAAAGGGGAGCCTGAATGGCTGAGTCCGTTAAGCATCTGACTCTTGGTTCTGCTCAGGTCATGATTTCACAGTCATGAGATTGAGCCCTGAGTCAGGCTCCATACTGAGCAAGGAGCATGCTTGGGATTCTCTCTCTCCCTCTCCTTCTGCTCTGCCCCCACTCACATGTGCACTCTCTCTCTTTCTCTCTCAAAATAAATAAATACACTTTTAAAAGACAAAGTGCTGCAAAAACATGTCAGCATAGATTTCTATTTCAGGGATAAAGTATTTGTAAAGTGAAAGTAAAAAACTGTATCAGAAAAAAATAGGAGACAATCTTTGAACAGATCTACATTAAAAGAAATATTAAAGGCACTTCTTCAGGTGGAAGTAATATTATATTGGACAAGAACATAGACCTAGAAAAGAAATAAAAAGCTTTGGAAATAACAAAACTAGACGTAAATTTAGAGTCATTTTGTTCCTTATCCTTAATCACTTAGAAATACAATCGACTATCTAAAGCAAAAGTGGTAATGATATATTTAAGGGTTTATAACAAATGTAAAAGCAAAATATATGAGAACAGTGAAAAAAACAAAAGACAGGTGAGTTATAATTATAGCGATTTAAAATTATTGCGCTCTATATAAAATGGTATACTATTATTTGAAGGCAAACTGTGAATAACTAAAGTTGCATATAATAAGTTCAGGGGCAACCAACTAAAATATTTTTAAAAATAAGTATACCTAATATACCAATTTTGGAGAGAAGATAAAATTATAAAAATACTCAATTCAAAAGCAGATCAAAGAAGAAGGAAAAGAAACAAAGGAATTGATGGAACCAGTAGGAAGACACTTGCAATCATATTGTTTATAATCAATGATACACAATGATCAAAAATTTTAAAGAGGAATAAAATTTAGAAACCTCTGAGAGTGAGAGAGAGAGAAAGAAAGAACATCAATTAACAACATTGGAGATAAAAGAAGGAGCATCACTAGAGGTCCTATAGATGTTAAAAGGCTAAAAAAGGCAAAATTCAATTCATTTTATGTCAATAAATTTAACAAATTAGGTGAAATGGACAGATGCAGGAAAGGTAGAAACTTTCCAACTCATACAAGAAGTAATAGATAACTAGAATTGTCATATATCTATTTGGATAACTGAAACACTTAAATTTCAGACCCTGATGGTTTCATTTATACATTTAACAAACATTTAAAAAATATCAATTCTACTTAATTTCTTCCATATAATAGAAGAAAATGGAACACTTCAGAACTCATTTTATGAGGCCTCCATATTACCTTCATGTCAAAATTAGATGAAAACATTAAAAGAAAACTATAAATCAATATCCTTCAATAACATAAACACAAAATTCTCAACAAAATATTAGCACATTGAATCCGGCAATATATAGAAAGTTTAATATATCATGACTAACTGGGGTTCATCTTAGGAATGAAAAGATGATTCAATATTTGAAAATCAATGAATATAATTAACTTTATTGATAGGCTAGAGAAGAAAAGTAATATAATCATTTCAACAGATGCTGCCAAAACAAGGGAGCATTTAACAAAACAAAATTCATGCAAGATAAAAACTCTAGGAAAACTATACATTAAATATAACTTCCTCATGAAAAATCTGTAGGTGAATTCTTTAAAAAAATTTTTTTAATGTTTATTTCTGAAAGAGAGAGACAGAGTGAGAGAAGCAATAGGGCAGAGAGAGAGGGAGACACAGAATCTGAAGCAGGCTCCCAGCTCTGATCTGTCAGCACAGAGGCTGATGTGGGCCTCATATCCACTGACTGAGTTACCTGGGTGCCCCTGTAGGTGAATTCTTAATAGTGTATGATTCAATGCTTTCTCCTTATCACTGGGTATAAGACAAGGATGCATGTCCTCAGCAATCCTATTCTACATTACATTGGAGGTCATATCCAGGGCAGTATTGGCAAGAAATGGAAATAAAAGCCATATAGACTATAAATAAAAATAAATAAATAAAACCATGTCTATTCACAGACAATAAAATTGCCTATGTAGAAAATCTCATAAAATGCACCAAAACCTACTAGTCAGTAAGTTTTGCAAAGTTGCAGGATTCAAGCTTAATATAAAAACAAAAACAAAAACAAAAACTTGCATTTTTAAGTGTTTGCAGTAACAACTGGGAATTTAAAAAGTACCTTCACAATACTATTAAAAATATTAAATGTTAAGAGGTGAATCTAATAATAATGTGCAAGATTGGGGCTAATCATGCTAAACATTTGATTAAATTTATAAGAAATTGCCATATAGTTTTCTACAATCTCTTTTCCATTGTGCTTACCCAACAACAATGTATGAGTCCTAGTTTCTCTACTTCTTCACCAGCACTTGATATTGCCTGTTTTTTTTTCTTAGCCATTTTAAGAGGAAAGGTGGAGGGCAGTAGACCTAATGTCTGTATTCCACCTCTCCAATTCCTATGTTGAAATCCTAACCCCCTATAATGGCATTAGGAGGCAGGAACTTTGAGACGTAATTGTCATGAAAGTGGAACCCTTGTATATGAAATTAGTCCCTTTATAAAAGGAACCCAGAGGGTTCCCTCACCCTTCTGCTTTGTAAGGATACAGAAAAGATGGCCATTTATGAATCAGGAAGCATATTCTCACTGGACACCTAAGTGGACACCAGTTTACCTTAATCTTGGGCTTCCCAACCTCTATAACTGTGAGAAATAAATGTTTCTCTTTTTTTAAGCCAACCAATCTATGGTATTTTTATTATAACATCCTAAATGTACTAAGAAAGGAATGGGTCTCAGGAGCAGTATGCTGCTGTAATAAACACCTGAAACTGTAGAAGCAGCTTTGAACTGTGTCATAGGTGGAGGCTGGAAGGATGAACCCAAATATACCCTCACCATGACACATTATAATCAAGCTTTCAAAGTCAAACTTTTAAGTGAAAAAGGATTTATATATATACATATGTGTGTGTGTATGTGTGTGTGTATTTTTTGTAGACTCCATACTCAGCATGGAGTTTAACACAGGGCTTGAACTCACAACCCTGAGATCAAGACCTGAACTGAGATCAAGAGTTAGACACTCAACCGACTAAGCCACTGAAGCATCTCTCAAGTGAATAAGGATATTATATACTATTAAAAGGTTCAGTACAGTGAAGATATACAATAATTATAAACGTGCACGCATCTAATAACAGAACATCAAATATATGAAGCTGACATATGCTACAACATTGGTCAACCTTGATGACTGTATGCTAAGTAAAATAAGCCAACCACAAAAGAGCAAGAATTATATACACTTCTGCTTATGTGAGGTAATTAGAGCAGCCAAAATCATAGAGACACCAACTAGAATGGGGGCTTCCTGGTATCGGGGGAATGGCAAATAGGGAGTTATTCTTTAAAGGACACAGAGTTTCAGTTTAGAAATATGAAAAGAGTTCTGCAGATGGATGGTGATGATGGTTGCACAATATGAATATACTTAATGTTACTGAACTGTACACTTACAATGATTAAGATGATAAATTTTGTTATATATCGTACCACAAAAATTAAAAAGAGAGAATGGGAGGAGAAAATGGGCAGCAACAAATATAGACAATTTTAGTATCCAAAATCTATAAAGAACTTATCAAACTCAACACCCCAAAAAATCATCCAGTGAAGAAATGGGCAGAAGACATGAATAGACACTTTTCCAAACAAGACATCCAGATGACTGATAGACACATGAAAAGATGCTCAATATCACTCATCATCAGGGAAATGCAAATCAGAACCATGATGAGATAGCAGCTCACATCTGTCAGAGTGGCTAAAATTAACAACACAAAAAACGTGTTGGTGAGGATTAGAGAAAGGGGAGCCCTCTTGCACTGTTGGTAAGAATGCAAACTGGTGCAGCCACTGTGGAAAACAGTATGAGGGTTCCTCAAAAAGTTAAAAATAGAACTAGCCTACCCAGCAATTATACTACTAGGTATTTATCCAAAAGATACAGAAATACATATTTGAAGGGGTGCATGTACCCTGATGTTTATAGCAACATTATCAACAATAGCCAAACTATGGAAAGAGTCTAAATGTCCATCGACTGATGAATGAATAAAGAAGATGTGGTGTGTGTGTATATATATACATATATACATACATACATACAATGGGATAATACTTAGCCATCAAAAGGAATAAAATCTTGCCATTTGCAATGATGTGGATGGAGCAAGGAGTGTATTATGCTAAGTGAAATAAGTCAGTCAAATACAAATACCATATGATTTCACTCATATGTGGCATTAAGAAACAAATCACAGGAACATATGGGAAGGGGAAAATAAAGAGAGAAGGAAATAAACCATAAGAAACTCTTATTTTTTTTAAAGTTTATTTATTTTGAGAGAGACAAAGGGATCATGAGCAGGGGAAGGGCAGAGAGAGAGGGAGAGAGAGAATCCCAAGCAGGCAATGCATTGCCAGTGCAGAGCCAATGCGGGACTTGATCTTATGAACCATGAGATCATGACCTGAGCTAAAATCAAGAGGTGAATGCTTAATCAACTGAACCACCCAGGTGCCCCCAAACCATGAGAGACTCTTAATGATAGAGAACAAACTATGGGTTGGCAGAGGGAGGTGGGTAGGAGATGGGCCAGATGGGTGATGGGTACCAAGGAAGGCACTTGTGATGAGCACTGGGTATTGTATGTAACTGATGAGTCACTAAATTCTACTCCTGAAAACAATATTACACTATATACTAACTAAAATTTAAATAAAAATGTGAAGAAAATACAAAAAAAGGAATATTGCTTTAACAAGGAACAAAAACGAGGTGATAGCTGGATGGAAACAGGATAAAATGAGTTATTTCTTTAACATGGGAGAATTCGTACCAAGTTTGAATATTGATTGGAATGATCCAGTAGGAAGGATGATATAAAACAAAGACGGAGGCATTCCTGGAATGAACCCTTGGGTAGGTGAGAGAGAGAGTTTGATTTACTACAAATTGGGAGTTGGCCTTAGGTAGCAATAAAAATAGTCAATCTCTAGTAAAGCCAAATAATAATAGTAATATCTATTGCTATATAATCATAACTGACATTGATGGTGTGCACTTGGATGTCAGGCATTTTTCAAAGCATTTCATACATAGGTACGTTGACCTTATAACAACCATATGAGATAGTTAGAATTTCCATGCTCCTTTTACAAACAAGGAAACTGAAGCCCAAGATTGGTTAAGTAGCTTGCTTAGTGATGCAGTTAGAGGGTCTGGTTTCAGAGTCTGTTTACTAACAAAATAGGTGCACTTATAATTTTGAATAGGAAATTGAGGCTCAGACACATCCATGAAATTGCCCAAGGTCACATGGCTATTCAGTGTGGAGCTAAGTGTATTGGATCCTAAAGACAAAGATCTTTCTAGGGCCCCCTGTTTCTCTACTTCTGAAAAACAATGTTGCATAGGTCAAACTCTAACTTACAACAGCTCTCTAGACTGTAGTTTTGTTGGTGTAGCAATGACACCAGAAAGCCTGAGTATGTACCCTCTGTCTGCCCCTTACCAGTTATATGTGCCTGGATGGGTTTCTTGATTTCCACGTGTCTCCCAAATGAAAATGATAATAATACTTACCTCCTATGGTTATTTTGAGGATTAAATGATTTATAATACTGTTCTGCACACAGTAAGCGAACTATGTGTTAGTTACCATTTAAAATTTTTATGCTATGCATTTCTAATGATCAAAATTAATTATCTCATTCATGCAGTGCACTGTCAACAGAGGCTTATTGAATTCTTAGTAGTTATAGTGCCTTGTGCTAGGACACATAGGATACAGAAGGGAGTTAAACTACTATATTTAAACATATAAGTATACATAGAGAAATATAAATATACACACACATATACATAAGCATATGCAAACAGAGCCATATAATTTTCTATTTTTTTAAGTTTATTAATTTAGAGAGAGAGAGAGAGAGAGAGAGAGAATAAGCAGGGGGGGCACAGAGAGAGAAGGGGAGAGAGAGAATCCCAAGCAGGCTCCGAGCCTAACATGTGGCACGATCTCACAAACCACAAGATCATGACCTGAGCCAAAGTCAAGAGTCAGAAGCTTAACTGACTGAGCTACCCAGGTGTCCCAGAGCCATATCATTGTCAACATGGAAAGGACAATTTTGAATCATCAACTCCAAGCTCTCTGCTTCCCCCCATTTTAATGAATTCTTGATGTCTGACTGGACCAGTGGATCAAACCTGTCACAGTCAGGGTTGTACTCCCACATTGCCTAGTACAAACCCTGTCCATGGTAGGTATTTAACAAATCTTTGTTTGGTGAAGAGATTTGAAGGAACATAAGTAACAGTCCTGAATGTAGAATGATCTGCGTGCCACAGGAAGAGCTGGCTGTGATATATTTCACATTCCAGCTGGGCATTACAGCATTCCTAAATCAATGCTGAGCGCTAAGCCTATCTGGACACTGGTGATGTTGATGCCAATAAGGAAATGTCAGACAGGGAGGGAGTCACTCATTATTTCCAGAAAACTGCATGGATGCAGGAGCCGAAAGATGCATCACGAGTCACTAAAGAGCCTTTTGTTATCGACTGTTCTCAGGCAACTGCTTGTCATCTGGCTTCTGACAAGAGAATATAATTTTCCAAAGTGGAATCATTTTCCTAGGTAAATGTATCTTGTGCTCTATTCCACTTTGATGGAACTGACATATTTGGTGTTGGATGCCTTCCATGTGAAGATTTATCATTTAATTATAACTAAGAACACTGACTAAATCCCAGCTGCTTGGGGAAATTACTAACCCGAAATGCAGGGTTCCCAATAAAAGACTGGGAGCTTATTTCTGATCCACAGACTCAAGATTTCGATTCCACAAAAAGTGACAAATGTTTCAGCTTCCAAGGAAGAGACAGGTCCTAATTATGAGATACATAGTATATTCCAAATTAGAGAAGCACAAACACGAGCCACTCCGAAAGGCATTTTGGTGGTTTGAAAACAGATGAGGTGTGTTAAGTCCTCATGCCATGTGGCTAACGTAAGCCCCTCTGCTTCTATCAGTTGTGACCTATCGCATCCTGAAAAATGTGTCTCTCAGTGGCATGTGGGTAACCACACCACTTAATTATTCTGTTACGGCGAAAGGAAACACAGAGAATGTTGTTTCTGGGCTTTTCATCTTTTGCTCTTCTAACCTCAAAAGAGCATTAAAAGGATAGAAACTCTCAGGCAGCCTATTTCATTAAGAAAATTAATTCGATGATAACAGGGAGCTTTTACCAGTTGGGCTTTTACCATTTGTTGCTATGATGGATACCTTAGGACTAGATTCAAGAACTGGTGGCAGTTTTGTGCAAGGAAGCATTCGATCCTGTTTTATCATGCAGAATTTTGAGCAGTGGTTCTCAGCCCTGGCTATACAGTAGAATCATTTGGCTATCTTTTAAAACATCTTTTTAAAATCTTTGCTCCCCATTTTTCTGATTTAATTAGCTTGGGATGCATCTTGGGCACTGGTATTTTTTAAAGACTCCCTAGATGATTTGTATTTACAGATGTTGTTGAGAATCACTGCCCAGTGTAAGATTCTCCAAGATTCTCAATATTGAGCCATCAGCAAGAAGAATCCTGAATGATTAGTATGTACCTAATAGAAGCTAAGTCTTCTTGGCTCTAACTCCAAATGGACACAATGGCTGTGATTCCAGTTTCTGTAGATGACCCTAAACTTTGGGTCTAGTAACATCTTTCCTTTGTCTTCTTAAGCCAGAAGGGAGTAGTGGCCTGTAGGCACCAATCTGGGGCTTCTTCATCTGCCTTGACTGGCATCTCAGCTCTTGCATTATCTGGTTAAATTACTTTTCTTTTAAATGCTTCTAGTGATTTCTGTTTTACTGGTTGGACTCTGACCGATAGACCTCCCATATTTAGACAATTCCTTCCCGAACACTAAATTTCTCTTAAATTAGGGTCACATTCCTCTGTTCTTCTTGAAATTTAGTAATATTTGTTTCTACTTCCTCTTCCCACGTATTTAATAAATCTTTCCTCATCAGGCTTTCACCCTCACCAATCCAACCCCACTGTTCTCATAGAATCAGTTGTGAAATATAACAGACAACTCTTGGTCATTATCTTCCTTGACTTCTTGGCAGTATTTGACAAAGATGATTACTTTCTCTTTTTGAAAAGCTTTTATCATTTGGTTTATGGGGTTCCTCATTTTCTATTGGTTACTCCATCTTCGTCCATTTTACTGGATCTTCTTGGCCTTTCTGAACTCTAAACAGAGTCAAGGTGCAAAAGGCACCAGTCCTTGATTCTACCAGTGATTCCACCAGAGGCAGAGAGAGGGTCTGGAGAGCACCTTGATACTCATTTCTCTCGTCCTACCATCTTCTCTCCGTTTTCTCTCACGGGCCGCAGCCAGCAGAGGCCAGCTAACCTGTGAGCATGGGGAATGCAGCATGTTAGGGCCAGACACTGCAGAACCGGGGAGGCCGAGGGAGTAGATATGAGATGGGAACTGTTATTGTACATTTGTTTACTTCTCGGGATGATCAGTAGAAACGGACAAATTGATGATGCAGAAGAAAGAGAGTGAGGAGAAAAGGTGGTTTGCTAGCAACTAGAGGTGTGTTTATAGAGATAAACCTACTCTTTTCCATCTTAGCAAAGTGCACACTGCACATCGTGCTGCCCGGACACAAGATATGTGTCTTTCTCCCACACCCCACCCTTCTGATCCATCAGCAAGTCCTATCAGCTCCATCTGGTAATACAGCTTAAATCCACACATATCTCACTATCTCCTTGTTAGGTTTAGCCTGTTATCTCTGCCAGATTATCCCAATGGCTTTTTATAAGGTCTTACCTTTTCTTGTACGGCTCTGAATCACTTGCTTACATAGAAGCCATGGCCTTCTTTTTAAATTTCTAAGAAGGTCTTGCTACCTACTCCCTTAGTTGAAACCTTAGCCTCAGGCCCATGGCCCGAACTCGTGCAGACTGTGTCCTGACCAACTGTGGGGCTAGGAAAGGTGGTTCTGTCATTAAGCAATGTAGAGTCCCTGCTGAGTGCACACAAAAAAGACACACAATTGTGGTCTCCAGAGCCCTCCAAGGGGAGTCTGACTGGCTTCTTGGGCTCCTCTCCTATCACTCTCCACCTAGATCACAACACAATAGCCACACTGGTCTTTTTGTGGTCACACCAAGCTTATTTAAATCTCAGCTTGTACTTTCTGTGCCTTTGACTCAGATGTTCATCACCCACACCTGTGAGCAACTTGTCTTCATATTTTATTCAGGCCTCTTCTCAGAAGTTATTGCCTGGGGCACCTTGGTGGCTCAGTCAGTTAGGTGTCCAACTCTTGGTTTTTGTTCAGGTCATGATCTCACCCATGAACTCATGGGTTTGAGCCCTGTATCGGGCTCTGCACTCTGGCAGTGCAGAGTCAGCTTGGGATTCTCTCTCTCCCTCCTTCTCTGCCCATTCCCTGCTCTGTCTTTTAAAATAAATAAATAAATATAAATAAACTTAAAAAAAAAAGGTTATCTCAGATACACACTCCTTAAGGAGCTGGAAAAAGAACAAATAAAACCCCAAACCAGCAAAGATAGGAAATAATAAAGATAAGAGCAGAAATTAATGCTATCGAACCCCCCCCCAAAAAAAAACCCAGTAGAACAGATCAATGAAACCAGAAGTTGGTTCTTTGAAAGAATTAATAAAATAGATAAACCACTAGCCAGTTTGATCAAAAAGAAGAAAGAAAGGACCCAAATAAATAAAATCAAGAATGAAAGAGGAGAGATCACAACCAACACAACAGAAATAAAAACAATAATAAGAGAATATTATGACCAATTATATGTCAATAAAATGGGTAATCTGGAAGAAATAGACAAATTCCTAGAAACATATACACTACCAAAACTGAAACAGGAAGAAATAGAAAATTTGAACAGACCCATAACCAGTAAGGAAATCAAATTAGTAATCAAAAATCTGCCAAAAAACAAGAGTCCAGAGCCAGATGGCTTTCCAGGGGAAGTCTACCAAACATTTAAGGAAGAGTTAACACCTATTCTCTTGAAACTGTTCCAAAAAATAGAAATGGAAGGAAAACTTCCAAACTCTTTCTATGAAGCCAGCATTACCCTGATTCCAAAAACAGACAGAGACCCCACTAAAAAGGAGAACTATAGACCGATTTCCCTGATGAACATGGATGCAAAAATCCTCAACAAGATATTAGCCAACCAGATCCAACAATACATTTAAAAAAATATTCACCACGACCAAGTGGGATTTATACCTGGGATGCAGGGCTGGCTCAATATCCGCAAAACAATCAATGTGATTCCATCAATAAAAGAAAGGACAAGAACCATATGATCCTCTCGATAAATGCAGAGAAAGCATTGGACAAAATACAGCACCCTTTCTTGATAAAAACCCTCAAGAAAGTAGGAATAGAAGGATCATACCTTAAGATTATAAAAGCCATATATGAACGACCCAACACTAATATCATCCTCAATGGGGAAAAACTGCCATCTTTCCCCCTAAGGTCAGGAACAAGACAGGGATGTCCACTCTCACCACTGTTATTCAACATAGTATTGGAAGTCTTAGCCTCTGCAATCAGACAACACAAAGAAATAAAAGGCATCCAAATTGTTCAGGAGGAGGTCAAACTTTCACTTTTCGCACATGACATGACACTCTGTATGGAAAATCCAAAAGACTTCACAAAAAAAATGCTAGAACAGCTTAATTAATTCATCAAGGTTGCAGATATAAAATCAATGCACAGAAATGGGTTGCATTCCTATACACCAACAGTGAAGCGACAGAAAGAGAAATCAAGGAATCGATCCCATTTACAGTTGCACCAAAAACCATAAAATACCTAGGAATAAATCTAACCAAAGAGGTGAAAAATCTATACACTGAAAACAAAAGAAAGCTTATGAAATAAATTGAAGAAGTCAGAAAAAAACGGAAAAAGATTCCATGTTCCTGGATAGGAAGAACAAATATTGTTAAAATGTCAATACTACCCAAAGCAATCTACATATTCAATGCAATCCCTATCAAAGTAGCACCAGTGTTCTTCACAGAGCTAGAACAAATAATCCTAAAATTTATATGGAACCAGAAAAGGCCCAGAATAGCCAAAGCAATCTTGAAAAACAAAACCAAAGCAGGAGGCATCACAATCCCAGACTTCAAGCTATACTACAAAGCTGTAATCATCAAGACAGTATGGTACTTGCACAAGAACAGACACTCAGATCAGTGGAACAGAATAGGCAACCCAGAAATGGACCCACAAACGTATGGCCAACTAATCTTTGACAAAGCAGGAAAGAATATACACTGGAATAAAGACAGTCTCTTCAGCAAGTGGTGCTGGGAAAACTGGACAGTGACATGCAAAAGAATGAACCTGGACCACTCTCTTACACCACACACAAAAATAAGATCAAAATGGATGAAAGACCTTAATGTAAGACAGGAAGCCATCAAAATCCTTGAGGAGAAAGTAGGCAAAAACCTCTTTGATCTTGCCCGCAGCAACTTCTTACTCAACACGTCTCCAGAGGCAAGGGAAACACAAGCAAAAATGAACTACTGGTACCTCATCAAAATAAAAAGCTTCTGCACAACGAAGGAAACAATCAGCAAAACTAAAAGGCAACCAACAGAATGGAGAAGATATTTGCAAATGACATATCAGATAAAGGGTTAGTATCCAAAATCTATAAAGAACTTATCAAACTCAACACCAAAAAACAAATAATCCAGTGAAGAAATGGGCAAAAGACATGAATAGACACTTCTCCAAGGAAGACATCCAGATGGCCAACCGACACATGAAAAAATGTTCAACATCACTCATCATCAGGGAAATACAAATCAAAACCACAATGAGATACCACCTCACACCTGTCAGAATGGCTCACATTAACAACTCAGGCAACAACAGATGTTGGTGAGGATGCAGAGAGAGAGGATCTCTTTTGCATTGTTGTTGGCAATGCAAACTGGTGCATCTACTCTGGAAAACAGTATGGAGGTTCCTCAAAAACTAAAAATAGAACTACCCTACGACCCAGCAATTGCACTACTAGGCATTTATCCATGGGATACAGGTGTGCTGTTTGGAAGGGACACATGCACCCCCATGTTTATAGCAGCACTATCAACAATAGCCAAAGTATGGAAAGAGCCCAAATGTCTGTCGATGGATGAGTAGATAAAGAAAATGTAGTGTATGTATACAATGGAGTATTACTTGGTAATCAAAAAGAATTAAATCTTGCCATTTGCAACTACATGGATGGAACTGGAGGGTATTATGCTAAGTGAAATTAGTCAGTCAGAGAAAGACAAAAATCATATGACTTTACTCATATGAGGACTTTAAGAGACAAAACAGATGAACATAAGGGAAGGGAAACAAAAATAATATAAACACAGGGAGGGGGACAAAACAGAAGAGACTCATAAATATGGAGAACAAACTGAGGGTTGCTGGGGAGGTTGTGGGAGGGGGGATGGGCTAAATGGGTAAGGGGCATTAAAGAATCTACTCTTGAAATCATTGTTTCACTGTATGCTAACTAATTTGGATTAAATTTTAAAAAATAAATTAAAAAAAATCTCTTCATAGAGATCTTCCATGCCTGCCTGTGTGAAAGACCACCCTCAGCCTGAAGTTAGTCTTTTTAAAAATTTGGTTTGCTTTACTTTTTTATGGCATTTATCTACCTGACACTATATTATATATTTAGGGCATATCATTTCTCTTTCCCTCGAAAATGGGAGCAAATTTTTGTATCTTGATCTCTGCTATGATCACAGTAACATTAACAGCATCTGGCACCCAGTAGGGGCTTCATACACTCTTGAATAAACAAAAGGAAAAAAAAAACAATGAACAAATGGTGGGAAGTTGCCCTTGCCAGAGCTGAGCATACCCCTTGTGTAAATGCCCACAACCCTGTCAATGCAGTTATTTCCGAATACTTCATAAATCTCAGAATTTCAGAGTGCAGCTGAGTTCCATGCAAAAGTTGGAAGAGTGACTTTCTGCCAAGCCCCATCTCACCCATGGGCCCCCAAAGAGTATTTGTTTTGATGAGTGCTCTTTATGTTCCCCTCAACAACCTCTGCAGGTGCTAGCCCCAGACTCAGACTCTCAGCCTCACATGGAAATCATTCCATCCACTTTCTGCCCTTACTCGAACCACAGAGACTTGAACTCTCTCCAAGGGGTCAGGCAGAAGCAGTCACCATGCCATCTCTGGCTGTCTCCCTTTGTCTCTAACTGTACCTCCTGAGCTTCCACATCAGAGGCTCTTTGGCACATCACCATCAGTGGAGGAAGCTTCCGGGCACAGAGAAGAGGGAGTGCTCTTTAAGGATGTAGCATCAGATCCCCAGAAGAACCAGCTACCTTATTCTGTACCAGGTAAATACATCTTCAGAAATACATGTTCTATAAAGGTAAGTTACATTGAATTATTTATGACAAAATGTTATAATATCTGAGATTTGCTTTGAAATTACCCAGCAGATGTAGGGAAAAGGGTGAGGGGAAAGGTTGGCAAACAATTGCTATTTTGCATCTCAGTGATGGGTACTTGAATGCACACATGTACACTCTTTTCTACACATTTATGTTTTAATTCTCCCACAATTAAAAGCCAAAAGAAAGAAATAAACAGACAGACAGGAAAAAGGAATAGAATAGAAAAGAATAGAAAAAATAGAAAAGAAAATAAAAGAATAGAATGCCAAACACTTTGCAGCTTTTTTTGTAAATTAGAGTTGTCTGGTGTTTCATTTCTAATGAAAACCCACAGCAAATAGATTCCAAACCAAAGACTAAACCTTCTCTCCCCTTTGACAAGTGCTTCTCTCTTGAGAGACAAGTTCTCATTTCTAAATGAAAAGGCATCAAAGGGTATCCAATCTATTTTGTTGACCTCTTTGAGATAGGGCTTCTAAATGTATCTAGACTTTTTCTGAGGATGAGTTTTTGGTGCTTAAATGGATTCTGAGTAAAGAAGACAGTGCCGGCCACATAAGATTGATTTGGCGAAGTCCTCACGTGAAGGATGCTTTTGCAGTCACGACGTCTGATACCAAATGCTTCCAACCGAGAGGGTCATTGGCAGTAACAGCTGCACCCTCTGATGCTCACGGGACCCTCCACAAGCTAAGTGAATAGGTTCATTTTTACCATTTTAGGCCCTAGATTTTAGTGGCTGGATTTTGTATGAAACTTGGAGAAAAATGGCTTTCTAAAGTGCAATTTATCAGCCTTTCTCTTCCCTTCTCTTTGATACTCTCTTCTAAATAGAAGGCACTCACCCATCTGGCCACCTGCCCAAGCACAGCCCTATTAAACTTGACCTTTGGGTTGTCCAGAGTGGTTCTTTTCTGCTTTCATCCAGAGTCCACCTACTGTTCCTAATCAATTTATGGGTAAAAATTCAGGCAGCTAGGCTAAGCCATTTTTTTTTAGCTGTCTCTTATCAGAAAGCTTCTGCTCTTACTGGAATTTCTTCTGGTCTTGACAATTAAAAAAAAAAACAACAAACCTTTCTTAAGTATTCTTTCTTCCTGCTGATGTTTCTGACCCCCAACAAGGGAGAGCATTGTAATCAACACTTGAAACTCTGTTCTTTGGACTCCAGAGTGAGCAGTCCTGAAGTAATCCTGTTAATCAGCAGCAAACTCTGTGTCAGAGGTGATTTTTCCCTAGGTCTGCTTACGAGTACACAGAAGGATGAAGCTTACAAACCATAGGGAAACCTTCTGACAGAGGAACCAAGGGCTGAGACTTCAGCAAGCTAATTACTCCATTCTGAAACAGGCCAGGTTGGCCTGAGGTGGTTTTGAGTACTTGGCATCTGTTGGTACATCACACAGATATTCTCTCCTTCCTGCTCCTTATTCTTGGTTTCTTTTATTATCTATTTCCCTGCCAGGTGCCCAGTATTTCCATGCTGTTCCATTTTTCCCCACACTTAAATATTAATTTTAATATTAATTTCTTACTTCTCAAGGTGAGTTTGAAAGAGAAGAGGCCCAAAGGAATGGATGGTGGAATTTCAGTGCTGAGGGCATTCTAGAAAGGGTAGATGTTTCCTTTTGGAGAACTCCACCAGTGAAAAGTGTCTAGGAAGTATCAGTGAATGGAGAATCTTGGAGACCTGATTTCTAGTCTTTACTCTGTCGATAATTAGCGTGGTGACTGTGGAGAATTGACCTGTCTAGACCTCTGCCTTTACTCGTATGAAATGAAACTGTTGGTCTGGAGCTATAATGTCCCAGAGACTAGCATCACACCTGCATGTAGTAAGTTTGCCTCCGAATGTGTGCTAACTGAAGAAAGGGAGACTTCTTTCAGCTTTACCATACTATGACAATCAGTGCATCTCGAAAGCAATGTTCTGTTACTTGTATGTCACATTTTCAGGTAGTTCAAATTCTTACAGAGAAATTTCAAAGGGAGATTTGAAAGAAGTAATCTGTGCTTCTAATAGATGGTTTGTTCAAGATTTGTGTACAGCACAGGATAGGTCCTTAAAAAAAAGGTTAGGTGAATTAGAAGGATATACAATGTAAAGTAATAAAGAAAAGCCATATATACAGCATATCATCCATGGAATATGTGCTTTAAAGCTTCACATCTTTCACTGAAAAGGATCGCAGGTGTTTCCACAAGGTATTTCTTAGAAGGGTTGATTTCTCTGATGTATAGGAAATACATCAACAATGCCAACTTTCTGTGGATTTTTTAGGCACTGAGAATAATACTGGCTAGAATATAGTATTTTCTTGCACACTATGTTCATATTTATTTATTCATTTACTAAATAAGTTCTCATTTGAAGATGTATTAAGTGCCAACCACTCTGAGTTACAGGGGATATAAATATGAAGAAAATATAGTCCTTATTACTGAAAGTCTCATAGTATAGTTGGATAGATGGATAGGTAAACATAATTACATCAATGTAATAAGTATTGTGATAGTTACTTTGAAATAATGTGGTACAATACTTTGAAATAATATAGAAAGGCAAGGGAAAAAGTACCTAAGTCTTACTAGCTGAAGGGTTAGTAGTGAGTTTATTGAGGAAATGGTTTCAGCAGTGAAGTTCAACTCTAAGTATTTAGAGGTGGAGAAGATCATGAAAATCCTCCTTACCCCCACCAATAAACTGAATTATTTATTTGAAGCACAATGTAAATTGTGGAGAACATCAGGGATTAAGACCAAAGTTATTGGCAAAATTTAGTTTGTGAAGAGATGAGTTGAGATTTCATATTTTAGGCATTGGAAGGCTATGGAATCCTTTGAAGGAAAAGATCAGTTAGTCTTTGCCAGTCTTGTAAATCTCAAAACTGATAGGTCATACACAGAGGAAAATGGTACTTAGTTAGTGATAGACACATTCTTGGGTTTGAAAAAGTATCTTGGGATACATCACTTATGATTTTTGTGAATTATCAACAAATTTTAATTGCCACATACCTTAAGCTTAGAATTGCACTCAAAGATGATTGCTGTATAAAGGAAGTTTGTAAAGACATAGCCGCTTGACTTGAAATTATTCAAGGAGTCAATATGTTGATACAAAGAGAATAGGGAGGAAAGTTATATATATATATATATGTATATATATATATATATATATATGTATATATATATATATGTATATATATAACATATAGGGGTTAAGTGCCTCAAAACTACCCTAACACTACGTGCTTAGTGTGGGAGGTCATTGAGGTTTAGAGTAGCAGGGCCAGATGATTGGTGAAAAAGGTAGTTTCCAACATAATTTTAAAGAATGGACTTCAAATCACTGAAGGAAAAGGTATTTCATTTCGGGAGATTAGGATGAATAAACACTTGGAAGTGGAACTTATTATACCATTTGTTGGTAGGATTAATCATTTGTTTATCTTGCAATAATTAACTAGAATCCATACGTTCAGATTTCTTTAGTTGTTTTTTGTTTTTGTTTTTGTTTTTTGTGAATGTTCTTTCTCCATTCCCGGATTCCATCCAACACACCACATTCTGTTTAGATCATGTGATCTTCAGCTCTTCCTGGCTGTAAGAATTTCTCAGATTTTCCTTCTTTTCAATGACCTGGAGTTTTGAGGAGGATGGATCAGGTCTTTTGTAGAGTGTACCTTAATTGGAATTTGGTATTTTTCTCATGATTAGACGGGGGTGTGGGTTTTTTGAGAGGAAGGGCACAGAGATAAAGTGACATTTTATTTCTTTTTCTAAAAAGAGTTTTTTATTTTATTCACCCAGTGCTCAAAAAGACAAGTGAACTCTAATCCCCATTGCCTATTTCGGCCTTCCTCCCACCCCCCTCTCCTCTCTGCTAACCATCAGTTTATTCTCTATACTTAAGACTTTGTTTCTTGCTTCCTGTGTCTCTCTCCTTTTCCCCCTTTTTTCTGTGGTTTTCTTTCTTAAATTCCACATATGAGTAAAATCAAATGGTATTTGTCTTTCTCTGTTATATTTTGCTTACTATAATACTCTAGCTTCATCCATGTTTTTGCAAATGGCAAGATTTCATTCTTTTTTATGGCTGAGTATATTCCATCATATGTAGAATGGAATATTATAAATATAAATATATATTTATATGTAAGTACACTTTATACTTTATATATAAGTATTAATATATATAAATACTTTATACTTTATATGTATAAATATATATATACTTTATGTTTTATATATAAGTATAAATATATATTTATACATATACATATATATACACACATATATATATATGTGTGCGTGTGTGTGTGTGTGTGTGTGTGTATTTATCACCTCTCCTTTATCCATTTATCAATTGATGGACACTTGGGCTACTTCCACATCTTGGCTATTGTAAATAATGCCGCTATAAACATAGGAGTATATGTATCCCTTTGAATTAGTGGTTTTGTATTTTTTGGGGAAATACCGAGTGGTGCAATTCTTGGATCATAGAATAGTTCTATTTTTAACTTTTTGAAGGGCCTTCATACTGTTTTCCACAATTGAAAGTGGCTACACCAGTTTGCATTCCCACCAACATTGCATGAGTGCTCCTCTTTCTCCATATCCTCACCAAAACCTGTTGTTTGCTGTGTTATTGATTTTCACCATTCTGACAGGTGTGAGGTGATATCTCATTGTAGTTTTGAATTGCATTTCTCTAGTGATCAATGATGATGAGCATCTTTCCATGTATCTATTGGCCATTTGTATATCTTCTTTGGAGAAATGTCTGTTCATATCTTCTGTCCATTTTTAATTGGATTATTTATTTTGGGGATGTTGAGTTTTGTAAGTTCTTTATAGATTTTGGATGCTAACCCTGTATCAGATATGTCATTTGCAAATATCTTCTCCCGTTCTGTAGATTGTTTTTTAATTTTGTTGACTGTTTCCTTTGCTGTGCAGGTGCTTTATATTTTGATGTAGTTCAAGCAATTTATTTTTGCTTTTGTTTCCCTTGCCTCATGAGACATATTTAGTAAGTTACTACCACTAACGTCAAAGAAGTTACTATGTTCTCTTCTAGGATTTTTATGGTTGTAGGTCTCATATTTAGGTCTTTAATCCATTTGGAATTTGTTTTTGTGTATGGTGAAAGAAAGTGGTCCAGTTTTATTCTTTTGCATGTTGCTGTCTGGTTTGCCTAGACAATTTTTTGGGGAAATATCTTTTGCTGTTGGAAATATCCATTTCCCATTGGATATTTACCTGCTTTGTCAAAGATTAATTAACCATATAATTGTGGGTTTGTCTCTGGGTTTTCTATTCTGTTCTATTGATCTGTGTCTATTTTTGTGCCAGTGTCATACTGCTTTGGTTACTATAGTTTTGTAATAGAACTTGAAGTCCACATTTGTGATGCCTCCAGCTTTGCTCTGCTTTTTCTAGATTGCTTTGGCTATTTAGAGTCTTTTGTGGCTCCATAAAAATTTTAGGGTTGTTTGTTCTAGTTCTGTAAAAAATTCTGTTCCTATTTTCAAAGGGATTGCATTAAATGTGCAGATTGCTTTGGATAGTACAGACATTTTAACACTATTTGTTTTTCTAATCCATGAGTATGGAATGTCTTTCCATTTCTTTGTGTCATCTTCAACTTCTTTCACCAGCGTTTTATAGTTTTCAGAGTACAGGCCTTTCACCTCTTTGGTTAGGTTTATTCCTAAGTATATTATTATTTTTGGTGCACTTGTAAATGGGCTTGTTTTCTTAATTTCTCTCTGCTGCTTCATTATTTATGTATAGAAATGAAACAGATTTCTGTAGGTGGAATTTGTATCCTAGGACTTTACTAAATTCATGTATCAGTTCTAGCAATTTTTGGTGGTATCTTTTGGGCATTCAATATATAGTACCATGTCATCTGCAAATAATGAACGTTTTACTTCTTTACTGATTTGATACCTTTTATTTCTTTTTGTTGTCTGATTTCTGTGGCTAGGACTTCCAGTACTACGTTGAATAAAATTGGTGAGAGTGGGCATCCCCGTCTTGTTTCTGAGCATTGAAGAAAAGTGCTCAGTTTTTCCCCATTGAGAATGATTTTAGATGTGTTTTTTTTTTCCCATATATAGCCTTTATTATGTTGAGGTGTGCTGCATCCAAACCTACTTTGTTGAGGGCATTTATCATGAATGGATGCTGTTCTTTGTCAAATCCTTTTTCTACATCTATTGAAATGGTCATATGGTTCTTATCCTTTTTCATTTTAATGTGATGTATCTATCACATTGATTGACTTGTGAATATTGAGCTATCTTTGCAACCCAGGAATAAATCCCACTTTACCTTGGTTTATGATTTTTTTAATGTATTGTTGGATTCAGTTTGCTAGTATTTAGTTGAAAATTTTTGTATGTATGTTGATTGGAGATATTGGCCTGTAGTTCTCTTTTTATGTGTTGTCTTTTTCTGGTTTGGGCTGATCTCATAGAATGGATTTGGAAGTTTTCCTTTCTCTTTTATTTTTTGGAATAGTTTGACAAGAATACATATTAATTCTTCTTTAAATGTTTGGTAGAATTTGCCTGTGAAGCCATCTGGTCCTGAATTTTGTTTGTGGGGATTTTTTTGATTACTGATTCAATATTTTTTGCTGGTAATTGGTTTGTTCAAATTTTCTATTTTTCTCCCCGTTTCAGTTTTGGTAGGTTATATGTTTCTAGGAATTTACCCATTTCTTCTTGGTTGTCCAATTTATTAGCATATAGTTTTCATAATCTCTTATAATTGGTTGTATTTCTGTGGTGTTGGTTATTTCTCTTCTCTCATTTGTGATTTTACTTATTTGGGGTTTTTTCTTTGTTTCTTTGTTTCTCTTTATCAAATTTATTGATTTTATTCAAAGAACCAGCTCTGGTTTCATTGATCTGTTCCATTGTTTGTTTGTTTGTTTTTTAATTTTCTATATCATTTATTTCTGCTCTAATCATTATTATTTCCTTCCTTAGGCTGATTTTGGGTTGTTTGTTGTTCTTTTTCTAACTCCTTTAGGTGTAAGGTTAGGATGTTTATTTGAGATGTTTCTTGCTTCTTGAGGTAGGCCTGCATTGCTAAAACCTTCCCTCTTAGAACTGCTTTTGCTGCATCTCAAAGGTTTTGAACCATTGTTTTCATTTTCATTTTTTTCCATGTATTTTTTTGTTTCTTCTTTGATTTCCTGGTTTATCCATTCATTGTTTAGCAGCATGTTATTTAACTTCCATGTATTTGTGGTCTTTCCAGATTTTTTGTTGTGATTGACTTATAGTTTCACAGCATTGTGGCCAGAAAAGATGCATGGTATGACTGTTGAATTTGTTGAGGCTAGTTTTGTGGGCCAATAGGTGATCTATTCTGGAGAATGCTCCATGTGAACTTGAAAATAATGTGTATACTACTGTTTTAGGATGGAATGTTCTGAGTATATCTATTAAGTCCATCTAGTCCAGTGTGTCATTCAAAGCCATTGTTTCCTTTCTGATTTTGTTTAGATGATCCATCTATTGATGTAACTGGGTGTTAAAGTCCTCTATTACTAGTGTATTATTATTAATTAGTTCCATTATATTTGTTACTGACTCTTCTATGCATATCTGGCACGGGCAGTTCCACCAGAACATGATAGGTGGGTGGGGCTTGGTGTAAGCAAGTTAGATAGGAAGTGTTAGCACTGCACTGATTCCTGTAGTTGGTCCTGTGCTTATACTGAAGGACAGGGAAGGTAAATGGCATCTGCCAATTCCTTTGTTCCCGGTAGAGATTCTCTGTGAACACTGTATCTCTGGGACATACTCCAAGACAAGAAAATAACCTTCCCACTATGTGACCCAGGTGCTCTTCAGATTATGGTTTCAATGCTGTATGACCATGGGCTGTTTGCCTGCCTTTTCTCCCAGAGAAGCCCAATGTCCTTGGAACTCTCCTAGAGCCAAGCACACTGACCTTCAAAACTCCAGGCTTTAAGCCCTGCTGTTTGCAAGAACTCATAAAATTTAGGCCCTCTTGCTTTCCAAGCCAATTGTTATGGAGATTTGTTATCCCTGTATGTTAGTCTGTTTCTTGCCTTTCTCCATGATTGTGGCTTCCTCCCCACCACAGTGGCCACAATCTGTTTCTCTCCCAAGCCATGTCTCCATACTTCCTACCTTCTTTAGTGTGGCCTTTGCTCTACCTTTAGTTGTGGAGTTTGTTTTTCTAGTCTTCAGACTGACTTCTGGAATATTTAGGATGATATAATAGTTATCTAGTTGTATTCACGGGAGGAGGTAAGCCTAGGGTTCTCATACTCCACGGACATTTTTGCTTTGTCCAGCTGATAAAATGTTATTTCCATCACATCATATCAAGGGTACATACAAGGAACATGATGTTACTGTTGGTGTGAACTTTGTTCACAACCTTGTAGTGTTTGTCAGATTTCTCCCCTGCAAAGTTATTATCCATGCCCCGCCCCCATACTTTACTCTTTGAAAACAAAGTCACTATATGCAACCCAATGTAAGGAGAGGGAATTAATTATACTCCATCTCCTTGAAGGGAGAATACGCACATAAATTATTTCAAATTCTTCTGCTTTATGTATTTATTCAATCTGTCATTTATTTATATCAGTATGCACTCATGGGTATTTATTTTATACTTTGGGTTATAATACAATTTCATTTATTTTGTTGCTCAAATTGTTCAAACTTTAGCTATTGTGAGTTTTTTTTCAGATAGCTATGGTATCTCTTTGACATATCCCTTCATGTGTTTTGGGGTGTGTGTGTGTGTGTGTGTGTGTGTGTGTGTTTAGTAATTCCTTACCTTTGGGCACTTCAAGTTACTCCAGGCTCATATTGTCTTCACCTAACCTATCTCTAGATTCAGCCATTTCTCAAAGTTGCCCTCATTCCTTTTATTGGAGAAAAGTATTAGAAACCAAGGTGTAGAGACTAGGAGTGTTTGTTGCTGCTGGTATGTCCTTGCTTCCAGGTCCTCTTAGCTGACAGGACAAGTTAGTATATGTGTGTGTGTTAATCCATGTATTGACAGACACAGAGCTAAGAATATTTCTGTATGTAACAATCTGTATCTATACTAACCTTAACAAAAGTACAAACTGATACCTCCAACTAAATCCATTTTCACACGGATCATTCTAGTCTCTTCCCCTTCATTATCTGTCTGTAACTTAGCCAAACAGTGAAGAAACCTGGCTCTCACTATCATTGTTCATTTACTTATCTGTTCAATTCTAGTACACAAGAAGAAGTATCAATGTTTAATATATCTCCTCATGGAACAATTTTATCAACTAGAATACAATTCTTATGTATAGTCTGTTTTGCCTTTAGTTTGACATATTCTACTCATTTCTAAAGGTACTCAGATCAGCAATCTCCCCCATCCTCCAGAGTGAGGTTGTTTCATACATTTGTAATAGAGTTAGATCATTTTGTCACATTTTGCATTCTATCCTGGAATTCTCCTGACCTCCTACATGTTGTTTATTTAATTTGCATATATTAAGTGCTGTACGGTTCTATGAGTTTTGACAGTTGCATATTGTCGTGTATTCACCATTACAATATCACATGGAATAGTTTCACTCCCCTAAAAATTCCCCTGTGCTTCACTTATTTAACCTTCTCTCCCCGTTCCCCAAACCCCTGGAACTACTGATCTTTTTATTGTTTTGTCTTCTTTTTTTGGTTTGGCTTTTCTAGAATGTCTTTATAATTAGAATCATAGAGTATGTAGCTTTTTCATATTGGCTTCTTTCACTTAAACAATATGTACTTAAGATTTATTCATGTCTTTCTGTGGCTTGATAGCTCATTTCTTATTATTGCTGAATAACATTCAATTGTACAGGTATACCACAGTTTGCTTATCTATTCACATATGGAAGCACATTTTGCTTGCTTCCAGATTTCAGTAATTATAAATAAAGCTGCTATGAACATTCAAGTGCAGGTTTTAGTGTGGACATAAGTTTTCATATCAGTTAGGTAAATATCTAGGAGCATGATTGCTGGATCATATGATAAAGCTGTGTTTATCTTTGTAAGAAATTACCAAACTATTTTCCAAAGTGACTGTACATTTTGCATTTCCACTAGTAGTAAATGAGAGAGTTACTATGAATTACTGTTACTACACATCCTTGCCAGAATTTGGTATTGTCTTTGTTTTCTTTAGCCATTTTGATAGGCTTTAGTGGTATCTCATTTGTTGTTTTAATTTGCAGTTTCTTAACAAAAACGATGATGAACATCTTTTCATATGTTTATTTGCCATCTGTATATCTTCTTTGGTGATGTGTCTGCTCAGGACTTTTGCCCATTTTTTAATTGGGTTGTTTGTTTTCTTACTGTTGAGTTTTAAGAGTTCTTTGTATATTTTGGATATAAGTCCTTTGTCAGATATGTGTTTTGCAAATATTTTCTCCCAGATTGTGGCTTATCTTTCCAGTCTCTTGACAGTATCTTTCACACAACCTAAGTTTTTTGTTTTCTTCTTGTTTGTTTGTTTTATTTTAATAAAGTCCTACTTACTTTTTTCTTCAATCTTGCTTTTGGTGTTGAATGCAAAAACTCATTGGCAAGTCTAAAGTCACTTAAATTTTCTCCTATGTTTTTTCTTCAGGTTATACAGTATTGGATTTTGCATTTAGGCCTCTGATCCATTTTGACTTAATTTTTGAAGGATGTAAGATGTTTCTCTAGTCTCCCTCCCTCTCTCTTTCTCTTTCCTTTTGCTAATTTGGGCATCCACTGTTCCAGCACCATTTGTTAAAATGCCTATTCTTTCTCCATTGACTTTTCCATGCTTCTTTGCTAAACATTAGTTGACTACATTTAGATGGGTCTCTATTTTGTTCTATTGATCCATGTATCTATTCTTTCACCAGTATTATACTGTGTTGATTACTGTGGCTTTGTACTAAGTCTTGGAATCAAGGTATTGTGAATTTTCCAACTATGTCCTTTTTCTTCAACATTGTGCTAGATATTTTAGGTCTTTTGACTTTCCATATAAACGTTAAAACCAGTTTATGTTAATATCTACAAGATACCTAAAAGGGATTTTGACTGAGATTAAATTTAATCTTTGTATCAAGTTAGGAAAAATCAACATCCTAATTATATTGAGTCTTCCAACCCATGAACACAAGATATGTCTCCAATTATTCAGATAAACTTTTGATTCTTTTTCTATCAGAGTTTCATAGCTTTCCACATATAAATCCTCACATATTTTGTTAGATTTATATTTAAGAGTTGTTTTAGTATTTTTCTTTTATTTTAAATTTTAATGGTTTATTGGTGGCATATGGTAAAGCAATTGATTTTAGAATATAAACATTGTATCCTGCAACCTTGCTATACTTGATATTAGTTTCAGGAGCATATTTGTTGATTCCTTGGGATTCTCTACATAGACAATCCTGTCATCTAGGAATAATGAGTTTTACTTCTTCCTTGTAAATATGCCAATACCTTTTATTTCTTTTTCTTATCTGATTGCAGTAACTAGGCCTTCCAGTACTATGTTGAATAAAAATGAGAGAAGACATCATTACCTTGTTACTGGCCTTAGTGGGATAAGCATCCAGTACCTCACTATTAAGTGTAATGGTAGCTGTAGGGTTGTAAGTTCTTTATCAAGTTGAGGAAATTCTGTTCCATTACTACTTTGCTGACAATTTCCATCATGACTATGCGTGGTGGTAAGGAGGGGAGAGAAAGCATTTAATCATCTTATAGTTTAATCTCATTTTGAAGGGCCTGGGTCTCCGGTTTGTAACTTTTACAAGGATTTCTCCATTTTTATAGCTCTGTTCTTCCCTTAGAGGAGACAGGAAAGCTAGAGGGCCTGGAGTGGAAGCAATATTTTCCCCTTATTTCAAATAAGGCTTTGGTTAGATCTTTTTTTCCTGGAGAAAGTCTTTGTTATGGACAATACTCTTAGGTATGTTTCACAGTGACTATTTTCCTCTTGGCACTATGAGAAAGTCTTTCTTAGATCTTCACTTTGGAAAAGTAGTAGATTATTGGAGGTAAACCCCACAAAATCTGGGGATTCCTTTAAGACTGCAGCTCTCAGTAATATCTTCCTTTGTGTGTTTCTAGGAGTTCTGACTCCAGAAACCTTTGCTTTGGGTATGAGCAGACTCTATTGGCTTCCTTCTCTTTCCAGATTTCAAGCTTCTTACATGTTTGAGCTGAGAGCAGAAGTCAACACATTACTTTTTATCTCTAATTTGGAAGCCAAGAAACTGTAGAACCTGGTCTGTATTCCACGTATCATCATGCATTCTATTTGTCCTGCATTCCTTGGTCATGGAAGCAGAGAAACATTTACCCCTGGAATAAATAGGGTAATTTCACTTTAGTTGAGATATAATGAATGAAAACTGGACAGGTAATGAAAATGAATTGTCAACCTTTTGTTATGCAAAACCCTTTTGTTAAATAAAAAGGCAACATTTTTCTGTATGGGAGCAGTTAAGATCATGGAATCATTTATTCCAGATAGTGATTGAGTGCCTATTATATGCCAATCTCTATGAGAGGTTCTGGGGCTATGAGAATGGGTATGATAGATGTACTCATCCTATGTATTTAATTTAAAGTTTAGGGAAGGAAATACAATTATTGTATATTTAATAGTACGATTGGAGGATAATCTTCCAAGTAAGAGAAAAAGCCTAAGTAAACCCTGGAGATAAAAAAGAACAAGAACTGAAAAGAAACAAATTCCAGGAGGGAAGGAGCATGACATTTTCTTAAGTCAGAATCAGAGCAGGAACTACATGCCATATTCAAAAGGACATTTTTGATTAAAGGTAATTTAAGTGAGGAACTGTTTTCAAAAATGCTGATAGAGCTAATGAAAACTACTAGGAGTTGATAAAGTCATTCCACCCATCAAAAGGGGAACAGAGAGGGAATGGTTACCAAACATGGGGGAGAGATATAACTGTAGGAGAGGTCTGCCAGAAAGGAGATCTAAGTCCCAGTTAGGAATGTAACTTCTATCAACTCCTGACCTTTTTAAAAAATGTTTTATTTATTTTTGAGAGGGGGGGAGGGGAGAGAGAGAGGGAGACACAGAATCCTAAGCCATGTGAAGCCCAAAATATTCACCCTCACTAATACGCTATGTATTATTAAAAAAAAAACACAGGAAAAAGAGGAGTTATTGAAAAAGCAATTAATTAAAATAACATACAGATGCAACAGTCTCCACTTGTATGGCTGCTCATAAAGCCTGAATTAAAAGTCAGAGTTTCCTTAAAAAAAGTATTCGTTTTGAGAGAGAGAGAGAGAGAGACTGAGAGAGCAGAGGAGGGGCAGAAAGAGAGGGAGAGACAGAATCTCAAGCAGGCCCTGCACTGTCAACGCAGAGCCTGATGTGGGGCTCAATATCATGAACCCTGAGATCATGACCCAAGCCAAAATTAAGAGTTAGACACTTAACCAACTGAACCACCCAGGCACCCCTAGGTTCCTTTTTTCCCCACTAATTCCATCACCCCCTTGCTCTCTGTCAGCACTTCCTTTGGATGGGATGAACCAAACAATAATTTTCACAGCAGTTAGGTCCTTGGCAGTAATGATCTTACTGGTTTGCCTCAGCTTTCTATTGATTAATGACTATTTAAAAGACAGCTGAGTGAATCTTCTAAAAAATTTTTAATATTTATTTTTTAGAGAGAGAGAGAGAGAGCATGAGCGAGTGGAGGGGCAGAGAGAGAGGGAGACACAGAATCAGAAGCAGGCTCCAGGCTGAGTTGTCAGCACAGAACCTGATGCGAGGCTCAAACTCACAAACTGTGAGATCATGACCTGAGCTGAAGTTGGACACTTAACTGACTGAGACATCCAGGGGTCCCATGAGTGAATCTTCTAGATTCAAGTGAAAGTTCCTGATTTATGCAGTTCTCAGTAAAGAGAGATGGATGAATCATCTCAGCCAGTAAAGTGATTACTTTTTCTACCTATTGGTTAAGCAACATGAAGAGCCTCAAATGGCTGAAAGTCTCAGCTTTCAAATTTGACAGAAAAATGATTATATTCCCCAACAGAAGCACTTTTTTTCTTAGCCACTAAAACCTCCAAACTCACTGTCCTCAAGCTAATGGAGAAGGGAAAGAGGAATTCCTTAAGTGTTAGGTATTGAAATGACCTCTTCATTGACATTCCTTGATGCCAGGACCAATTCACTTTGATTGTGACTAGATATTGTACATGTTGCCCGCATGTGAAAGGTATATGCTGCATCTTGTAGAGAAATATTCTAACCCTAGATCCTATTAGGAATAAATTACTGCTTACTCTGTGATGGAATGAGTTCCATTGTCATCAATCTGTCACCAGGTAATAATGCTCTTTCTAGGTAATAATGCTATACTGGGGCTTAGTGTTGGCGTCTGCTGATGGCACTCTGTGGCACACTGTGAGCAACCTTAGTCAAGCAAAGTTCAGGCTGTTGAGCTCAAGATAAATTTCCATCTTTGCCACCATGACCACTTTCAAAACTATTGCCTTGAGCAAAAATTGGGGTGGCTAGGAAAAGAGGCTGACTGACATTTAGCAAATATGTCACCTTATCCACATTCTCTGCAATGGATGCCTTCTGATGAGCATTTATAAATATGTCTGTATTCTCTTACCATTCTAAGCAACCCAAGTACACACCTCTCCCCAAGTCTTCCATATTATCAGTCATCCTATCTCGTTCTAAGTCCTTGGCCACTAACACTATTAGGCACTGTCCATCAACCAACATTTATCTGTACCTTAGGTCATATTGTCTTCAATAAAAATGAACAACTTGATTTTTCTGCTTAGCATTCTTCATACTGGGAGGATTTCCTTTCAGCATTGATTTTCAGAACCAGCCTTCAGTAGGGCTGTAATGTAGCAACGATCCACTTCTAGCTGGTGCCAGCCTACTATTCATACCTGCCCATAAATCAGGCCTACATTTTTTACTCTTCCATTAACCAATCATATGTTTGAGCTGTGAGAGAGATGGCAACAGAGGGGAAATAGGTGCCAAAGGAATCTGATCATGCACTTTGTTTGTAACTTTCAAACCTTCTTAGATTTGCTCTTATACCTAGCATTTCTATTTCCTATTTGAAAATGGCTACACCATCTGATTTTATGATTCAGTGTATCAGATAACCCCAATTATTTCCTTTTTTTTCTGTGAATTTGTATGCACTCATCACAACAACTGCCCTCCTTAATCCCCATCACCTATCTAGCCCCTCCTTCTACCCCCTTCCCCTTGGGTACTCATCAATTCATTCTCTATAATTGAGTCGGTTTCTTGATTTGTCTCTCTTTTTTCTTCCTTTGCTCCTTTGTTTCTTAAATTCCTCATATGAGTGATATCACATTGTATTTGTCTTTCTCTGAGTGACTTACGTTACTTAGCATTATACTCTCTAGCTCCATCCGTGCCATTGCAATATGATATATATATGTGTGTGTATACACACACACACATACACACACACACATACACACACACACATACCACGTCTTCTTTATCCATTATCGATGGACACTTGGGCTGCGTCCATATCTTGGATATTGTGAATAATGCTGTCATAAACAGGGATTTATGTATCCCTTTGAATTCATGTTTTTTAGTTCTTTGGGTAAATACACAGTAGTGAAATTACTGGATCTTAGGGTAGTTCTATTAATTTCTTTGAGAAAATATTTTTCACAGTGGCTGTACCAGTTTGCATTTCCACCAACCGCGAACAAGTGCTCCTTTTTCTCCACATCCTTGTCAACAATTGTTGTATTCTGAGATGACACCCAGTTCTTCAACAGCATTTTTGGGTGCTCTTCCTGTCCCATTGTTAGGTATCCAATCTCTACCAGAGCCAAGTAGTAATGTAGCAATTGCTTTTCAAAAGAAGATATATCTACAGGAACACATACTGTCTTACTTGAAAACTCTATGGAGCTTAGCTACAGATGATATAAGTCATCTCTATGTTCCACAGATAACTTTTAACACCATTGGGTCTACTGGGTCATATAAGTTAAGTATCAGGGTGACTTACACTGATCCTGCTGCAGAGTCTCCTCTTCCTCCAGACCCCCTTCAAAAAAGATGAATTTTATGTTACCTAGGAACTTAGCACAGCACATTCAAATTAGCCTATGTTGTCTTCCAGAATCAAAAAAGACCCCCGAAATTTTGTGCCTCTTTTTGTTGGCACAGAGGAAGACACTTATCTCCTACTTTAAAAGTTTATCTTTTGTTTGTTTGTTTGTTTGTTTTGACAAGCCCCCTGTCAGTGGACCATTAGAATCTTCACCAATGTGGCAGGCTCTGCACTTTCATTGGGTTTATGTCTCATCTTTTGATATGAGTGTGTCTTACTTAAACATATAAGATATGAAATGAAATGAAACAAATAAGATATGACATGAAATAACTAGGACAAATTAGGAAAATTGTCCGTCCTTAATGTAATGGACCAGTGTAGTCTCCCATGGGATATCAAGATCTTGAAGGTTCATCAGACAATTGCTGGAGAGTGCACTTGTCTCTAAGAGTAGACAGTGAAGGTGAATTACAGTGTTTGCTTCCTAAAGGCAAGCTGCTTTTGGTTACCTTTGGTGATGAGGACGGAAAATAAAGCATTTATTCAGTCAAAATCTGCATATCAAGTATGAAGAGCTGGTTAGTTTGTGTTAGAAGATCCCAATTCTGAAACTATAGCCATGATAGGCATCACCATGTAATTAAATTTATAACAATCTATCGTCTCTCTCTCCAGGCTGCATGTGGGTTTTGCATCTGGCAAACAGGCTAGTTCAATGAGGCAGAAATCACTTACTCCCTAAATCTTTGAAACCCTTAATGGTGGCACCAGTCACTGCAGTAGTCCCAGTGAATACTTTGGGGTTAGTATCCTGGTGAATGGGGGCAATTTCTAGATTCCTGGGCTTCTGAGACCTGGCTTTACTTACCCAAAATTTGTACATGTCCAGGACTGCATGTAATATGATTCCCAAAGCCTGTTAACGCCTATGCAAGTGGTGAGCTTAAACAGACTTTCCCAGTGATATTATCCACCTTTGAAGTTAAAAATAAAAAAAAAAAGGCTAAGAAAAAGGAAAAGTTTTTTTGAGGTCAAGGTCCAAAAGAATGATATATGACCATTAGGGTGTTGTTAGACAAATGGGCCAGATTGCCTTGAGAAATTCTTAATGTTTCAGTCGGGAGGGGAAAAAATGAAGCATGAAACATAAATACAATCCATTTACCAGTAATGGAGGTTTCCAAGGGTGACTTTTTACTTGTTTGGCTTTTAGCATAGCCAGAACTATTGTTCTTTTCCCACATACTGCCTCTTTCTGAAATTAGTAATGGAATAGATATTGTATTTTTATTTGTATGGAATAAAATGGTTCATCTCAAAGTCAGTGGGAAGTGTGAGAGTCTTGTCTTAAAGCATGGACATGCATGCTTATTTTATAAAACATTAAAGAGGCAAGTGTGCAGCTGGAGGATAATTTGGAAGAAGGCACATTTCTTCATCTGATAGTCTTTTGCTTCTGCTCCAAGACAGATCTAGGCAATGCTTCCAATACTGTTTTACCAAAACTTGTCTATATGTGGTGTTCTTTAGAAGTCTATGATAAATTAAATCTAGACTACTAATTTTATCTCTTTTTCCACATAAATTTGCTTTATGGATATAAAATTGTCCTTTCAAATAACACTGATTTAAGTTATCTAATGATATCAACATGCTTTATTTTTCTTATGATTTTCCATTCTTCCTTGTATGATCTGGGCTTTTGATAAGCCAGTAACTTATTGTGTTTTCTAGGAAAACAAAGTTGGGGCATATTAACATTCTCTCCAGCTCCAATACTTTGTCTTGAAGATGATGAGCTGTCACTAGCTCACTCACAGACACCAACATAGAAAACAGACACACTGTCAAAATACATATTATGAACTTTACCTGTTGATATGAGGAATACTTATTTATTCAGAGGAGTTAAGATGGTGGGGCATCATGGAGAACCTGAGTTTGTCTTATCCCTGAATTGCAGCTAGATCAGCACCAAATCAGTATGAACATCTAGGAAGTTGTTTTAAGGATTAATGCAAAAATCTGCATAACTTGAGCCACAGAACTCTGCAGGTACACCGTGCAGAGAGGTAAACTGGGGGAGAGAAAATCTATGGAGGGTAGGGAGCCGGTTTCATGGAGAAAGGACAGAGAGAGAAAGAGAAAAGGAAAGAGGGCACTATATCAAGATCGTGCAAGAAAAGTACTCTCTCCCACCTCCCGAACATAGCTGGAGAGAAAGAGAAATAAAGAGTGAAAACACTCATGGGAGACTGAACAAGAAATCTGTTTCCCAAAAATATTGATGGGGACAAAAGAAAGGGTTTCAAAACCACCAGGATTCTATAAACAGTGAAACACAGAGTCTGAAGTTTCAGAGCTCAGTGCCTGATGCTGCTCTGGTGAGGAAGCAGGGTGAATCTCCAGGAGCAGGCAGAGGGGTCTGAGGTGTCCATGTGCCACATGGGAAGAAGTGGTTCCCCCGCTTGGAGTGCATTTGGTAGGGGACATATGGCCTCCCCACAGACAAAGGTCCCAGTGGGCTCTAGAGAGCAGCCATGTTTGCTGGTATTGGGACAAAGAAATGTGTTGGCTGAGTATTGTGATTTGCCATAATCTCTGAATCTCTTCAACTGAGCAATCACACGAATGTATTCTGGGGAAAGCTGGCACCCAGCCATTGCTCAGTGAGACTCCTGTCAGAGAGTCAACTCAGGTCAAAGCCACGGGGGTCTCTGAAGTGTGGGACTTTGAAACACAACCCCATCTGAGATAAAATTATGAAGGGAGGTGTGCCTAACAGGCAGACAACTTGGAGATAGACAGGACAGATGCCAGGAGTGGATAGAAGTCCGAGGAAAGGAGAAGTGCTTGATCGTGGGTTGGTGAGAGTATGAAGTTCCTACTCCAGAGACTAGGGGGCTGGATGAAGTCATTTCCTTATGCGCATGCACATGTGTGTGTGTGCGCACACACACTGATCCACCCCAGTAAGCTAAGCAGCACCACATAGTGGAGAACAGAGCAGTTATACCAAGCCCTGCCCAACCACACCTTCCAAGCACATCCCCCAGAAGACAAACAAAAGTCACTCTACTAGCTTAGTGTACAGATTATAGAGTGCTTCATAATTTCAGTTCTAGGGGGAACTGAATATAATTTCATTCAGGGTTCATTGTTTGCTGTTCATTTATTCATTTTCTTTGCTTCTGTTTTGCTTAAATTGTTTTCTTTTTTCTTTCTTTTCTCTTTCTTGGATACATAAAGAGAAATATTTATTTTTATTTTTTACTTTAGTTTTTATTTTAAAAAATGTTTTATTCTATTCCATTTCTTTATTTATTTTATTCTATTTTATTAGTTTTTAAAAATTTTTTTAACATTTATTCATTTTTGAAAGACAGAGACAGAGTGCGAATGGGGAAGGGGCAGAGAGAGAGGGAGACACAGAATTTGAAGCAGGCTCCAGGCTCCAAGCTGTCAGCACAGAGCCCAATGCAGGGCTTGAACTCGCAGACTGCAAGATCGTGACCTGAGCCAAAGTTGGCCGCCAACTGACTAAGCCACCCAGGCGACCCATATTTTATTAGTTTTTTAATTTGTAAACTTTTTATTACTTTTTTTTTCTTTCCTTTCTCTTTTTTTTCTCTATACTATCAAGCTTCTTTGAACAAGCAGACTGGAACACACCTAGTATCCTGCTTCCTTTATTTAATTTTTAATTTTGTTTTTAATTTTATTATTATTTTTCTTCTTCCAAAATGACAAAACAAACGAATTCATCCCAAAAGAAAAAACAGGAAGAAATGACAGCCATGGACTTAATCAACAGAGATAAAAGTAAGATGTCTGAACTAGAATTTTGAGCCACGATAAGAAGAATAATAGCTGGGGTTGAAAAACGCATAGAAGACACCAGAGCATCCTTTTCTATGGATATAAAAGAAATAAAATCTAGTCAGGCTGATATTAAAATGCTATAACTGAGATGCAATCTCAAATGGATGCCATGACGGCAAGGATGGATAAAGCAGAGTAGAATTAGCTATACAGAAGATAAACTTATGAAGAATATTGAAGCAGGTAAAAAAGAGGGAAACAAAGGCAAAAGATAATGATATGAGACTAAGAGAACTCAGTGACTTTAAAAAGTAATAACATCCGAACCATAGGAGTCCCAGAAGATGAAGAAAAATAAAAAGGGGCAGAGGTTTATGTAAACAAACTATAGCAGAAAACTTTCCTAATCTGGGGACAGACACAGACATCAAAATTCAAGAAGCACAGAGCTCTCCCATTAGATTCAACAAAAGCCTACCATCACCCTAGCATATCATAGTCAAATTCAGAAAATACACAGACAAGGAAAGAATTATGAAAGCAACAAGGGGGAAAAAAAAGTCCTTAACCTATAAGGGAAGACAGGTTCGCAGCAGACCTACCCACAGACAGTTGGTAGACCAAAAATGAGTGTCAGGACATATTCAATGTGCTGAATTGGAAAAATATGCAGTCAAGGATTCTTTATCCAGCAAGGGTGTCATTCAAAATAGAAGAAAAAGAAACAAACAAACAAAAACAAAATAGAAGGGGAGATAGTTTCCCAGACAAACAAAAACTAAAGGAGTTTGTGACCACTAAACCAGCCCTGCAAGGAATTTTAAGGGGGACTCTTTGAGTGGAATAAAAACCTCCACCACCGCCCCCCCCCCCCACACACAAAAGACTAAAAGCAACAAAGACTAGAAAGGACCAGAGAACATCACTAGAAACACCAATTCGACAGGCAACACAATGGCACTAAAATCATATCTTCAGTACTCATTCTAAATGTAAGCAGACCAACTGCTCCAATCAAAAGACATAGGGTATTAAAATGGATAAGAAGACCCATTTATATGCTGTTTACAAGAGACTCATTTTAGACCTATAGACACTGCAGACTGAAAGTAAGGTGATGGAGAACTATCTATCATGCTAATGGTCATCAAAAGAAACCTGGAGTAGCCATACTTATATCAGACAAACTAGATTTTAAAATAAAGAGCATAACAAGAGATGAAGAAGGGGATTATATCATAACTAAGGGGTGTATAGACCAAGAAGATCTTACAACTTTAAATATTTATGCCCCCAAAATGAGAGAACCCAAATATATACATCAACTAATCACAAATATAAAATCATTGATAATAATTCCATAATAGTAGGGGACTTCAACACCTCACTTATAGCAATGGACAGATTATCTAAACAGAAAATCAACAAGGAAACAATGGCTTTGAATGGCACACTGGGACTGGATGGACTTAACAGATATATTCAGAACATTTCATCCCAAAGCAGCAGAGTACACATTCTTCTTGAGTACACATGGAACATTCTCTGGAATGGATCACATGTTGGGACACAAATCAGCCCTAAACAGGTACAAAACAATCAAGATAATTCCTTGCATATTTTCAGACCACAACGCTATGAAACTAGAAATCAACCACAAGAAAAAATTTGGAATGACCGTTAATACTTGGATATTAAAGAACATTCCACTAAAGAATGAATGGTTAACTAAGAAATTAAAGAGGAAATTAAAAAGTACATGGACGCCAATGGAAATGAAAACACAACAGTCTAAAACCTTTGGGATGCAGCAAAGGCAGTCATAAGAGGGAAGTATATAGCAATCCAGGCCTTCCTAAAGAAGGAAGAAAGCTCTCAAATACACAACCTAAACTTACAGCTAAAAGAGCTAGAAAAAGCACAGCAAATAAAGCCCCAAAACCACAGAATGGAAATAATAAAGATTAGGGCAGAAATCAATAATGTCAAAATGCAAACAAAACAAAATAAAACAAAAAACCCAACAGAAGAGATCAATGAAACCAGTAGCTTCTTCTTTGAAAGAATTAACAAAATTAATATACCCCTAGCCAGATTGATCAAAAAGAAAAAGGAAAGGACCCAAATAAATAAAATCATGAATGAAAGAGGAGAGATCATAAGCAACACTGCAGAAATACAAACAATAATAAGGGAATATTATGAACAATTATATGACAACAAGTTGGGCAATCTGGAAGAAATGGACAAATTCCTAGAAACATAAACTACCAAAACTGGAACAGGAAGAAATAGAAATTTGAACAGATCCATATCCAATAAAGAAGTTGAATCAGTAATCAAAATTTTCCCAAGGAACAAGAGTCCTGGGCTAGATGGCTTTCCAGGGGAATTCTACCAAACAGTTAAAGAAGACTTAATACCTATTCTTTTGAAAACTTCTAAACTCATCCTATGAAGCCAGCATTACCTTGATTCCAAAACCAGACAAAGACCCCACGAAAAAGGAGAACTACAGACCAATTTTCCTGATAAACATGGATGTAAAATTTTCAATAAGATATTAGGAAACCAGATCCTACAATACATTAAAAGAATTATTCACCATGATCAAGGAGATTTATTCCTGGGATGCAGAGCTGATTCAACATCTGCAAATCAATCAATGTGATACATCACATTAATAAAAGAAAGGATAAGAACCATGTGATCCTCTCAATAGATGCAGAAAAAGCATTTGACAAAATGCAGCATCCTATGATGTTTGATAAAAACCCTCAAGAAAGTACAGTTAGAAGGAACATACCTAAAGATCATAAAGACCATATCTGAAAGACCCACTGCTAACATCATCCTCAATGGGGAAAAACTTAGAGGTTTTCCCCTAAGGTCAGGAACCTGACAGGGATGTCCACTCTCATCACTGTTATTCAACATAGTGTTGGAAGTCCTAGCCTCTGCAACCAGACAACAAAAAGAAATAAAAGGCATCCAAAGTGGCAGGGAAGAAGTCAAACTTTCACTCTTCACAGATGACATCATACTCTATGTGGAAAACCCAAAAGACTCCACTAGAAACCTGCTAGAACTAATACATGAATTCAGCAAAGTCACAAGCTATAAAATCAATGTACAAAAATCGGTTGCATTTCTATACACCAATAATGAAGCAGCAGAAAGAGAAATCAAGGAATCAATCCCATTTACAAATGCACCAAAACCCATAAAATACCTAAGAATAAACCTAATCAAAGAGGTGAAAATCTATACAGTGAAAGCTATAGAAAGCTTATAAAAGAAAATGAAGAAGACACACAAAAACATGGCAAAACAATTCCATGCTCATGGATTGGAAGAACGCATATTGTTAAAATGTCAATACTACCCAAAGTAATCTACGTATTCAATGCAATCCCTATCAAAATAACAGCAGCATTTTCCACAGATTTAGAACAAACAATTGTAAAATTTGTATGGAACCACAAAAGACTCCGAATAGCCAAAGCAATCCTGAAAAAGAAAAGCAAAGTTGGAGGCAAACTAATTTGGGACTTCAGGATGTATTACAAAGCTATAACCATCAAGACAGTATGGGACTGGCACTAAAGCAGACATAGAAATCAATGAACAGAATAGAGAACCCAGAAATGGACCTCCAAACGTATGGCCAACTAATCTTTGACAAAACAGGAAAGAACATCCAATGAAAAAAAGACAATCTCGGGGCGCCTGGGTGGCTCAGTTGGTTAAGCAGCTGACTTCAGCTCAGGTCATGATCTCGCGGTTTTTGAGTTTGAACCCCGTGTCTGGCTCTGTGCTGACAGCTCAGAGCCTGGAGCCTGCTTCAGATTCTGTGTCTCTCCATCTCTCGGCCCCTCCCCTGCTCATGCTCTGTGTTTCTCTGTCTCTCAGTAATAAGTAAACATTAAAAAAATTTTTTTAAAGAAAACAAGACAGTCTCTTCAGCAAATGGTGGTAGAAAAACTTGACAGCAACTTGCAGGAGCATGAACCTGGACCACTTTCTTACATCATACACAAAAATAAACTCAAAATGGATGAAAGACCTAAATGTAAGATCGGAAGCCATCAAAATCCTCAAGGAGAAAAGGGGCAACAACATCTTTGACCTCAGCAGCAGCAAATTCTTATTTGATATGTCTCTGGAGGCAAGGGAAACAAAAGCAAAAATGAACTATTGGGATCTCATCAAGATAAAAAGCTTCTGCACAGTGAAGGAAAAAGTCACAAGACTAAAAGGCAACCGATGGAATGGGGAAGATATTTGCAAATAACATATCAGTTAAAGGGTTAGTATCCAAAATCTATAAATAACTCATCAAACTCAATACCCAAAAAAACCAAATAATCCATTGAAAACATGGACAAAAGACATGAATTGACACTTTTCCAAAGAAGATATCCAGATGGCTAACAGATACATGAAAAAATGCTCAACGTCCCTCATCATCAGGGAAATAAAAATCAAAACCACGATGAGATACCACCTCGCACCTGTCAGAATGGCTAACATTAACAACTCAGGTAACAACAAATGTTGGCTAAGCCATTTACAACAACGTGGATGGAACTAGAGTTTTGCTAAGCAAAATAAGTCAGTCAGAGAAAGACAAATAACATAATTTCACTCATATGTGGAATTTAAGAAACAAAACAGATGAACATAAGGGAAGGGAATGGAAAATAAACAGAGAGGGGGACAAACCATAAGAGACTCTTAAATACAGAGAACAAACTCACGTTTGCTGGTGGGGTGTTGGGCGAGGGAATGGGCTAAATGGGTGATGGGCCTTAAGGAGGGCACTTGTTGGGATGAGCACTTGGTGTTATATGTAAGTGATGAATCACTACATTCTATTCCGGAAATTTAAAAAAAGGAAAAAAAACCCACATCCTATCAAAAATAAACAAATGCCTATAGTTTAACACTAAAAAGAAGGAATACATATTTATTCAAAAATATTTATTAAATGTCTAATATGTGTGAATACAATGACAAATATAAGAATGTTGGTCCCTTCCCACAAGAAGCTTAAATTAAAAATAGAAAAGAGAGGGCCCCTGGGTGGCTCAGTTGGTTAAGTGGCCGACTTCGGTTTAGGTCATGATCTCGTGGTTTGTGAGTTCAAGCCCCACGTCGGGCTCTGTGTTGACAGCACAGAGCCTGGAGCTCACTTCAGATTCTGTCTCCCTCTCTCTCTGCCCCTCTCCTGCTCACACTCTGTCTCTCTCTCTCAAAAATAAATAAATATTTAAAAAATTTAAAAAAATTGAAAAGAGATAAAATATCACAGAACTATTAACTAAATACAATTGTATTTGAGAACTTACAACACAGGAATTTGATCTAGTAGGGTGCCAGGAAAGGCTTGTCTGATGAAGTGAACTTTAAGCTGAAGCCTGCAACATGAGTAAAACTAGTGAGGTGAAAGATGTCATGCACACACAAAACAGTGAGTGTGTGTAAGGAGGAAAGTATTTCAAGGAGAGGGACATGATGCGAATAAAACCTTTTGAAATGGAAAATAGCAAAATACACATTAGAGAAATCCAAAAAAGGGATAGTGGAAGCATAGAGCGCAAGGGAGAACATACCTGAAACAAGAACAGAAATATTACACAAGGCCTTGAAATCAATTTAAAGACCTTTGAATGGATTGGATTGAATTCTGAAAGCAACAGGAAGGCACTTAAGCATGTTAAGCATGAAACTTGACATAATCAGATTTGTGGTTTGGAAAGATCACGCTGGCTTCTGTGTGAGAAAGCACTGTATTTTCTAAGCATTAATAGAGAAACCAAAGTGAGCCAACAGGAGGTGGTGGTCCAGTCTAGAATGGAAGAGTTCCTAATGAATGCTAGTAGTTTTAATGTGAGTGAGGGGAGGGAAGGGGAAGAATGAAAAAAACTCGATGAGTAGGAATAGAGGTAGGAGTAAAAATAAAAGAGTTTATAGAGATGATAGAATGGGCACAATAAATCAAAAGGGTCAAGTATTCAGGCATTTTACCTAATTTTAAAAATTGATAATTATGTCTTTTTAAATGAACCACCACTATCTTCATGCTTTTAATTAATAGTTATTAAGCATGTTCTATGTTCAAGTACTGTGCAGGGGGCCTTGAGTATGCTTATGTATCTTAAACATCATATAGATGTAGAAGTCTCCATGTCTTCTTGTATCAGCATGGATATGGTTAGGAAAATGAAGCTATTCCTGGAATAAAGGTTTTCAACATAGGAGTTATGGTTTATACCTAACTTGGGCAATGGCATTCTGGGAGACTACAGTTAGAAGATTAGAGATGATAGGAAGAAGATTGCGGTTTGAAGAATCACTGAAAATTTCAGCCTGAAACACTAAAGTAGGTGTTTTTCAAAAGTACTGTGATAAACCACTGCAGATTTTAAGTCTTTGGGAAAGATTCCACCATTTTCCTAGTTTACTGTAGTAGAGGTAGCTCACAGAGAAGTCTATGAAGCCATTAGATTTGCTTGCAAAGATGTCCAAATAATGACCCCTCTCCCATTCTGCATCCTAAATGTCATACAGTTACTTTTGTAGGTAAACTTTATGCAAGAACCATGTGGGAAAGGAGGATCTTAGAAATGTAGCTCCTGGCTTCTACCCTGCATTATAGAGGAGATCTCCACAAAGCAGACTCCAAGATAGAATTAAATGCAGTTTTCATTTGGGGAAATGCCTGTAAGAGAAAAATAATGAGTGAGCTAGGGAAGGCTGGAAGAGACATCAGGCCTTGTTGCTATTCTGATTATTAGCAAAGAAAGAGAGAAGTAAGGTTGGATGGAAATGAGGTGTGCTGCCATACAGTCTAAAGAAGGTTTGCCAAGGTATCAGGGAGTCTTCAAGTCAAAGTTGGTCATTAGAGGAATCCCAGGTTTCCCAGAAAGATTCCTGCCTTATATACTGGCCATATCCAGTCACTGGCTGGAAGTAGTTCATGGGAATCATGGTCTCAGTACAAATGTAGTGACCGAGAGCCCAGCTCAAGTTGGCTCTCTGCAGTTGAGTTCTGGAAGCCACATTCTCATGGCCAACATATGCGAGATGTAGTGAAAGGCTGGCATCTAACAATCTAACACAGCCTACCCCTTTGTTGAACTAGCATCCATACCACCTCTTTAACCTACATTTAACTTAGGAAGAAAGACTAGAACAACATCTGGCTAACATGATGCAGCAGTCCGATTACAAACAAACACATCTCATCTTCTGACAAAAATGGACACATTCAGTTGTGTATGCTACTTTACTTACTTTGAGTGATATTTATCACTCTTGTGGTATGTTACAATTCTTCTGTTATCCCTTAATTTAAATACTGAATTATTGAGTTAACCACTATTAACATATCCTCTTTTCTTTTCATTTAAAAAAACTTTTAAATTCCAGTTAGTGACCATACAGTGTTATGTTATTTTCAGGTGTACAATACTGTAATTTAACACTTCCATACATCACCCTGTATTGACACATCTTATATCAGATAGAAAGTAATTTGGAAAAAAGAGAACTGGTATTGTGTGTATCATATATAAAATATATATATATACATACAATGAAAAATATGCATAAATAATCCAGTTCCCATTTTTGTAACTGGTCATAAGGCTACAGGTGCAATTTGTAACTCTTTATCTCCACTGCTCATTTCATTTTTCCTTTGCACGCAGCCAGTACCCCAAATGGTGGGTCTGGCCTTTAATAGTTTTGTTGTATTTTGTTATTGTGGTTTCTCGCTTTCACTAGGAAATATGGGATACTAAGGGGCTCCCCAGAGAATCCCTTGGATTACAGGCATGGTTCTTTGATCCCCATTGTGTAATAGTAACAGTTTCCCCTTGATAATCAGAATTGTCACCCAACCAACATATAATCTCCCTCATCTCTTGGAGGGCCAGGTGTCAGTCTTAACTCACCAGGTCAGTGTAACCCGTGCTAGATCACCTGGAAGTTTCTCTATTTTTGGAAACTAAGACTTTTAATTAAATGGACCCCAAAGTTTTGAGAATAGGAAACAAAAAAAAATCTAGTAGGTCATTAGATGTTCTAGTGACAGGATCTATTGTCATTTCCACCCTTGTGTTTTCAGACATGTACATCCTAGCTATACTCTGGCTCAAATCACATATCACACCCAAAAGATACTGTCTAGCCAAAATATATTGTATCCCAGGTGTTACCACACCTAACTGAGCTTTCAAAAGTACATTTCACTCTTCTAGCAGGATACCTCTGTAAATGACCTCCTATGTCCATTCTCTCACTGATAGTGATTCAGTATGCCCCTGTCTTCAAAACTCTCTCTTAGAGGCTGCAGAATCTTTATTACCTGAAGTATCATAGTCATGGATAAGATGTGATTCCCTTCTCTTAAGAAGTTTCCAGGGGTAACTCAGATCAGTTGTCCTTTTACAGTTAAGAAATTAAAAATGCTTTAATAGACATACAAAACACATGTATACTGATTATTTATAAGGAGGAGGGAAACATGTCCAGTTTGGAAATCAGAAAAGTCTTGATGGGAAGAGACATGTGGAGGTGAAGGATTTCTTCTAGGCAGTGAAAGCCAGAGCAAAAGGCAAGAATAAACAGTGATTTCAGGAGTGCAGCAAGATCAGTCTGACTTGGCTGGAGACAAAACAAGGGGAAGAAACAGGTGGGGTAAGAAGTTTGAACACTGGATGGGTATGAGATCTTTGCAGAAAATGAAATGTCAGTGTAACGACTTCTTACTGCACTGAGAAGCATTAGGAGGGTTTTCCCTTTTTGCTTTTTGGTTTCTTGTTTGTTTGTTTGTTTTCTTCCCGAAAGAAAGAAATGTTGCTAAACATTACAGCGGAAGAAAGCTTAAACCTTGCTTTTGCTGCTCAGTTGTATGATCTCAGAGAGTTCATTATCTGTCTGAGCTGCAGCCTCATTGTCAGTGAATGTGGAGGATAACACATCCTTCACAAGGTTAAGAGGATGAAATGCCTGCTATTGTACCTAGTTGTTTTTTTTTTTGCTTTTTTTTTTATTATTAAATAAACATGCCTGGAGCTATGCAGAGAACTAGGTTCTGGATCACCATGCCAATGAAGACTGATCACTGCACTTAGGAGGTGTCCAGTATGGGTGCAACCTATGGGTCACCCTGCACCGGCTCCCACGAGGGCTTCTGTGAGGCGCAGTTTGAGGGCAGCCCTCTGAGGGCAGCCTTGAGGGCAGCCCGCCGGGCATGGGAGGTGAAGTGATGGCACTCTTCCCCAACCACATTGTATTGGACCACGACTTATTCCCTTTAATTCCTTTTCATCTCCTCATCCTTTAGGGTGAGAAACTACTTTTATTACAGTTTGTTGCAATCACAAGAAAAGACTATAGGCAAGTTTACAATTTCATAACTTTAAATATCAGATACAATGTCCAGTGCTGCTTAAGCCACTTTGGAATTTTAGCAGCCTTTTGTACCACACACCCCACTCTCAACTCTAATCCCTCCAAGCCCCGAGCCTCATCCGCCTTGTGGAAAGACACCTTACTTAGAATGCATCATGATCACTATAAGAGCTCGTTCTTATGATGTACAGGCACTGTTATAAGAGCTGCACACATGTTATATTATTTAATGAGCAAAACAACCCTATGAGCTATGTGGTGTTTTCATCCTGATTTTACAGATGAAAAAACTGGAATACAAGGGGATCAAGTAATTTGCCAAAGCCTTCCTTTAAAGCTGCTGAGTGGCAGAGCTGCAGTTCAGAGCTTGAGTGCCAAGCACACACTTGGCTGGCTCCCTTTAGCACATGCTGCAGGGTGCCAGACATCAGAGGGCCCGCCGACCCCTGTGGTCCTCCCCGTACCTCCATTGGGGTCCTCCACTCTAGTCCTCCTCTCCCCATTAAACTGAGATCATCTGGTGTGCCTGTGGTTTGGCCACTAGTAAGTTGGAATACTCTTCTTCTATCTGACCCACACCCTGCTTCGAAAGATAGTTCTACATTTCCCAGGTTTGAATTTTTTTAGATATATTTTTATTTATTTTGAGAGAGAGAGAGGGAGAGGGAGGGAGAGAGAGAAAGTGGCAGAGGGGCAGAGACAGAGGGAGACAGAATCCCAAGCAGGCTTTGCACTGTCTGCACAGAGACTGATGTGGGGCTCGAACTCACAAACCACGAGATCATGGCCTGAGCAGAAATCAACGGTCAGACACCTAACCGACTGAGCCACTCAGGGGCCCTCCAGTTTTGAAATTTTAAAAATTTGGAGGAAAATCTAGATTTCCCTAGCAGTGTAAACCCTCTTCTTTAATTTCCTGCTCTTCCCCTCTCAATATCCAGCACAGGACAGGGGCTGTTTGATTCAGGTGTGGATACTTCAACAGGCCCCTTGGCATGGAGCAGGAGTTTGGTTAACTGCAGTACTTTTTTTTTTTTAATGTTTATTTATTTTTGAGAGAGACAGAGACAGAGAGAGAAAGAGAGAGGGAAAGTGAGAAAGAGCACATGCATGGGAAAGGAGCAGAGAGAAAGGGAGACACAGAATGCCAAGCAGGCTCCAGGCTCTGAGCTGTTGGCATAGATCCCAATGCAGGGCTCAAAAGCCTGAGCTTTTGAGATCATGAACAGAGCTGAAGTCGGATGCTTAACCAACTGAGCTACCCAGGAGCCCCCCACCCCCCCTTTTTCAAAAACTCTCTCAAGGGGGACCTGGGTGGCTCAGTCAGTTGAGCGTCCAACTTTGGCTTAAGTCATGATCTCGCAGCTCGTAGCTTCGAGCCCCGAGTTGGGTTCTGTGCTGACAGCTTGGAGCCTGAAGCCTGCTTCAGTTAGATTCTGTGTCTCACTCTCTCTGCCCCTCCCATGCTCATGCTCTAGCTCTGTCTCTCTCTCTCTCTAAAATAAGTATACATTAAAAAGAATTAAAACAAAACTCTCTCAACAGAGTGCAAATTTGGAGCCAGTTTGAAGTGAGGGAGCCATTAGAAGGGTCTCAAAGATTGCATGGAAAAAAAACAAAGGAACTCACAGCAGTAGAGGAATTAAAGGAAAGGTCAGAGATACCTAGTAAGGATTTTATCAAATTTTGATATATGTGAAAACCTTTTGCTTTGACTTCCCATGAAAACTTTCTCTCTCTCTTTCTCTCTCAAACTCTGGACTCAGTATGATCTAAAATTGGGCAAGGTCAAGAGCTAAGGCTACACATGGGCAGCCAGACACATCTGGGATGTCTCCAACATCGTAATGCTAGTGAACACTCACCTTGCATTTACTATGAGCCAGGCACTAGCTAACTACTTTAGACATATTAACTTATTGAATATATTGAATATCTTATATAACTTATTGAATAGATATTGAATATCTATAAGCCAGATATTGTGGGTGTCCTCTTATGGATGGAGAAACTGAGGCGCAGTGAACTCAAGTGTTTGTCAGTGTCACATAGTTAGCATGTGGCAGTTAGAATCTGGACCCAACTGTTTCAGAGACCATTCTCTTTACTACTCTGTTGTACTTCTATGATTTCTGAATTCTTATTTCTCTCTATATTACATGTATTTTTTCTTCTATCTCAAAATCACAATCCCAGACATCTACTGGACTGACTGCTGAGACATTTTTTTGTTGAGAACTGTCCTTGGCCCCAGAAAGATATCATGCCCTCATAGCCATCTTGCTACCAGAGGATTCCAACCTCTTGGATGGAGCTGATTTCACCAGGAATTTAGGAAGGGCCAACATAGTCCTCAGAGCTGAGAACTGAGGGTGGATCATGTGAACAGCACAACTCCAGGGAAGGCTCATCAACTTCTGTTAAGATTACCAGACTGTTCTGGTTCTTGTCTTCCTGAGTCTTGGTTATTAATAATATCCATGGATTTTGTGCAGCACGTGAGAATTTTTTAATACATTTCTTTTATGATTAAGCCAGTTTGAGATGGCCTCTGTGACTTGTAAGCCAATGTATCACATCAGCCACTGTGCCTCCCATTAGCACTCTTTTGCACACAGGCTACCTGTCAAGCAGTTCTTCAATAATAAATATTATTTTGCTAAGCCACACACATACTATTATTCTTTCCTTGGTAAAAGGAAGGGCATACTCAAATACACATACGTAAAAGAAACTTTAGGTATATTTCTTTTTTTTCTATCAATTATTTTGTTCTTATTTTATACCTAGAAATTTCCTTTAGGTATTTCAACCAGTATCTATTTTTATGAAATATAAATGTACTTTTGAATCTGATTCTTAAAACTAATACTAAATCCAGAAGCCACTATTGCTCAAACAAACTGAAATAACATTTATTGCCTTGAGAGATCACTCAAGTGGACCCTTGTAAAGCAAGGTGCACCCACTCCATAGCGAAGAGCACAGACAATGACAATCTGAGAAGAGGCACTTAGCAAGAGTAGCGACAGTACTGAAGCAAGGCTGAGCAGGGAAGATCATCATTTTACTCTTGTATTTGGATAGCAGGAAAACATGTTTATTTCATCAGGTCAAATTTAAAAAATACCTATTTTAATTCTATTTAAAAATTAAATCAGCTTATCAATTAATACATATGTTTTATTTTATTGCTTTACATGTTTTAACAAACTTCTTTATTTATTTTGAGAGAAAGAGTGCATGAGCACAAGCTGGGGAGGGTCAGAGAGAGGGAGAGAGAATACCAAGCAGGCTCTGTGCCATCAGCATAGAACCTGATGCGGGGCTTAAACTCACAAACTGAGTTCAGGACCTGAGCTGAGCTCAAGAGTCACTTAACTGACTATACCACCAAGATGCCGCAATACATATGGTTTAAAAACCGATTGGGGGGCCCCTGAGTGGCTCAAACATCCAACTCTTGATCTCGGCTCAGGTCATGAGCTCATATTTTTGTGAGTGTGAGTCCCACATTGGGCTCTCTGCTGACAGAGTATAGCCTGCCTGTGATTCTCTCTCCTCTCTCTCTCTGCCCCTCCCCCACTTACACTGTTTCTGTCCTCCCCCCTCAAAATAAATAAACATTAAAAAACAAAAAAATTAAAAAATTAAAAAAACCAATTAGGTGCCCAGTGCATTGCTAGGCTATTTTAGTATTTCTCACTCTTTTGGTTTTATTATCTTTCCAATTCATCTTCACTCAAGCCTCTCAGTGAAGTCAGCAGAGACCAGTACTGTGAGTGCCTCTGCTTTAGATTCTATCACCATTGCTTGACAGGGGGAAATTCATGGAATTCTCCCTGTCTGGTGGTTTATTTTTTGCCTATATGCCACATTTGGGGCCTTATCTAAATTTTTTTTAATCTAAATGTTTAAATTCAAAATGTTGTTGCTCCCTTTGCCTTTGGCCCTAAGAGCCTTCTAACTAGACTGGCCAAGAAGGGACTTGTGAAGCTTAGTTTCCCATTAATGAAGTGGTTGTCAACCAGAGACCTCTTTGTCCCCCAAGAAACATTTATCTGTATCTGTAGAAAATTTTGGTTGCCACATAGTTGGGGGTTGAGGGAGTAGTACTGACACCTAGTGGGTAGAGGCCAAGGTTAATACCAAACATCCTGAAATATAGGCTACAAGTCCCCACCCCCAATGTCAATAATGCCTAGGTGGCGAGACTCTTCTTCAGTGTTATAGTGAAGGCAGTGCAGTAAGAAGGTTAAGAGCACAGATTTTAGAGTCTGAAAGACCTGGCATTAAATTCTGGCTCTGCCATTTACTAGCTCTGATGCTGTTGGCAAGATATTTTTCCTATCTGTGCCTTAATTTTCCTATCTGTTAAATAAAATAACACAGTAATTATCATTATGTAGGTTTGGTGGGAAGATTTAGTGAGCTAATCAATACATGCAAAACATTTAGCATTGTTCAAGGCATGTTGTACTTATTAATAAGTCATAGAGTTCATACTCTTCACTTGAGATATAGAGGTTTTTTTTCCCAAAGAAACCTTTCTAGGTAAGTAATGCAAACATAGAACAAACAAGAATCAAAAGCAACAGGGAAGAAGAAGAAACATGTACTGAGTCAAGATTCTGTGTCCTAAGGCCACTGTGGCCCAATCCACCTGCCGGACATGCCATCTTCCCTTATTTTTCCTGGTTTGTGTAAAATGCAGGTATGGTAAAGTCAAGTGATCACAGGGGCCAGACAGGTAATATATATGGCACAAGTGGCCCAATGTTGGCATTTTAAACATATAAGAATGTCTTCACTTCTACAAAGAAATATACTCGCTCCCATTTTTCTTGAATCATGTGGCTCTCTCAGTCTTTTGTTTTCCTGCTGTTGACAGAGACATGGGTACAGAGAAATATTTCTCTGCCTTGATCCATACAACGGTGCAATAACAATGATAAATGGCGACTAACACTTGGCCTTGATGTTGGGGAGATAGTTGTCGGTGTGTGTGCAAACTGGAGAAGGCAGAACTGGCCTTAAAAAGGCAGCTGCTACTCAAGTTCAGATGATTGTTGAAAGGTGAGGATATATATGCCCAGTGGATGCCAAATCTTCTCACGTTTTAGAAAGAAGCCAGAATCCTGGATTTTTATGTGAACTCTCTTGGTATTTAAATATTGGTTTATATTGTTGAAAAATTGCTCTGCAGATAAAACAAAACATGGCTGAAGGCTGCATTCAATCTAAGGGCACTACCCCTTCCAGACTAGTAAAATAAGACTTTTTCCTCCCTACATTTTAATGTCATTGCCATTATTCAAAATTCTCAGGAATGTCTAATGCATTTTCTCATTTAACAATTATTATTGAAGGTCTACTGTGTGCCCAGTGCTTTTCAGTGCTGTGGATACAGCAATGAACACAAAGTGCCTATCATTATGAAGCTTGTGTTCTTGTCGGAAGAGACAATGCAAATAAGTAAATACATAACATACCAGGTGACGATATGGATTATGAAGAACATGTAGCAGAGAAGATAGAGTGTCATTTATGGGCAGCCTCAAAATAAAGAAGCATTTGAGCAGAGACATAAAGAAGAGAGGAAAGGAGGCTTACTGATGACTCAAGGACTAGAAATCCAGGCAATTAGTACAGAAAGTACAAAGATCCTGAAGTAGACAGATCATGTAACAGAATTGAAGAACAGCAAGGAGGCCAGAGCACTCAACCTCTCTGTTACCTCTTGCATCAAATGGGGACAATGCGATCATTTCAAAGGATTGCTGTTGATGAGTACATGTACTTAGAACAGCATCTGAAATATAGTATTCCCTTAGTAAATGTTAGTTATTATTATTATTACTTTTACTTTGACTTTACATTAGATGCTTTAAAAAGTATTAAACTTTTCAATGTATATCAAATGCATGGACATCCTGCTCAATAAACCATTGTTTATAACTAAAAGGAATAGTGTCAGTAGCTTAAGAGAGTTTAAATATTTGCTGAACTATATGATTACTATTAGCAAATGTCACTTGAATTGAATGTCTTTTTTTTCATAGGAGTAAAAGAGAAAGATTCTAATTTAAATGAATCAAAGCTATTCTATTTCACAAGACTGCCAGAATATGTGTGTAGTTCAAGAATTTTAAGTGGAAAGAGACAACCTCCCATAAATCTTCTTTCCCTGTATTTCTATCTGACCCACGTTAGACAATTAGATCCCTCATGGGGTATGAACAAAAAAGGAGGTGGGGGACAGAGGGGAAAGGAGGTTGGATGCTGCTGTCTTACTCTTTTGTCTTCAGAGAAAATAATAGCCCTGAGAGATCAGACTTAGTCTCTTTTTAAGGAAAAAAAGTGTAAAAAGAAAGATCCAAGAACTGAAAGAAAGAAAGAAAGAAAGAAAGAAAGAAAGAAAGAAAGAAAGAAAGAAAGCAAGCTAGTAGGAAAAGAATAGTTTGGATTATTTTAAAACATCATAGTGTATTTTATAATTAGTATTTCGGATTTCCATGCTTTAGGGAACTCCACGGGTGGAAATCTAGCATACAAAAACAGATACAAAGCAATCTTTGCTTTTATCAGATTTAAGACAGGGCTTTCTTTAAGGCAAACATTGCTTAGGTATATTTAAAAGGAACTCAAATTGCAGGAAAATCGGTTTGCAAACAGCTTTTCGAGAACCACCTTAATTACTTATTAATCTATTTACATGTTTGTCATTTTATTAATGATAGCTAGACTCTCTGGAAACCTGCTAAATCTGGAGTCCTTATTTTCAAATTTCTGCATAAGCAATGATGAGGGGATTGAAAGAAACAGGTGATACCAGCCTTTGAAAAGATTTTGAAAAAGAGTAAGACTCACCAAGAGCATGTTTATCCTCTGATGGAAGGCTCATCCCATTTGATTTATGTGTCAGCCAGACTAGACAATCATTTTGGGGTCTTTTACTTGTAGCAGGGCCTGACAGATCCTGCCCTTTCTCTACATTTCACCTTTTTCTGATCCCTATTACCTGGACTTATACATTTCCCCCTTTGATGCCATATATGTCTACGTCATGCATGTTTAAATGAATTGTTTATACATGTGTAAATGAAAACATACATTTAAATGAAAACACACAATTAAATGAAAATGCATATCATACATATCTAAAGAAAATATTTGAGGCCGGCAGATGGATTAACATCTTTCAGAATCAATTCTCTTTAGGTGGTGGTTCAATTTTTCTGTTGGCTCATTTATAAATCTGTTGCATCCAATTGCAAAATGTAGTAATTTGGTTTAACCATTGGCCTGGTGTGCTACATCTTCCTCTGAGTTGAATATCTTCCATTTCTGCATGGCTTCCTGTTAAATATTTATTATCGAACAACATTGGAAATCAGGTGAGATTTTGCATCCAACTAAGACACAAATGTCCCATTCTGAGTCCCTCCCTAATTAAACCTCCAGCTCCTGTCTTTGTAACGAATGCTTCAGTAGAGAACATGAAAGAATAAGAGTCTCCTGATTAGGGCAGACTGTATTTCCAATGCCACTACATGTTTTTTGTTTTTGTTTTTGTTTTTAATTGGCAAGAAACAAACAGTGTTCTGAAACTTTCTCTTTCCTTTTTCAACTCTTAGGTGATGTGTCAGTTACCTTTGCTTCAATACAGGGTATAAGGAAAGGCAAGTAATTATTAGAACAAATGCATTTACTTGATTAATTCTTTAATGTTTGGTTTGCTGAGATGGCTGGTAGGAGATAATAGTATAGTTGCTGATATATGAAAGTTTGATCAAGTAGTCTTTCGTGTCAATTGTTCTGAAAAATAAAATATCTCCTCTAGCACCGACTTTTGTTTCCACATGTTCACCAGTGTGAGCCCAGGCTCTTGCCAAGAAGGCATGGGTTAGAGGAGCTTTTGAAAGGTAAGGTGAGGTTCATACTAGAGTTGACACTGCTTGTTGGTCTGTTTTCTTCTCTGGCACTCTGAGAGATCAACAGTTACCAAAGGTACATTTATGTCTCTCCTTCCTTTTTTGTTTGTTTGTTCATTGTTTTAGAGAGAGAGAAAGAGTGCACAAATGGGTGAGAGGGCAGAGGGAGAGAGAAAGAATCTCAAGCAGGCTCCATGCTCACCACAAAGCCCAATATGGGGCTGGATCCCATGACCTAGGATCATGACCTGAACTAAAATCAAGAGTGGGACCCTCAACCAACTGAGCCACCCAGGCTACCCTGTGTCTCTTCTTCCTAAAACGAGTTCCTGTTAGGGCCAGGTAGACTGAGGCATGTATAGTAAGTCATTTAACACCATGACCCTTATGTTCAAAATGTTAACTTCCTCTATATTTTTCATGATCACATCTTGTGCTTGGGAAAAAATAACTAACTTTGTTAAATTATACTAATGAAACTTCTTTTAAGGCAACTCAGAATGTCAAATTCTCTATCAAGACTGTTTCTCTCCATATCCCTTCCCATGTTGGAGACTTAGTATGGAGAGAAGGGCCTCTGTTATTCTACCACACACATAGTCCTCTCTGACATTTCTGAAAACATCCTTCATCTTGTTGGATTTCTGTATCCTTGGGCATTGTTTGTGGATGTCTTCTGAGATGTGATGGTCCCACCTGCTTCTTTTAGTTTTGTTGTTAGCACCTGCTGTTTAATTCTGGCTCAAATATCCATGACACATTTCCTGGTCTCAATCTCACATAGTGACCTTTAACCCTAAGCCTTTATAAAAAGGTCCAATAGCAGGATGGGTTTCATTAAAAAAAAATTGAAGAAAATGTTTAAAGATTATTTTTGTTTACAAATCTTACTTGTATGTAAATTATGATCTGCTTCTAAGGTAACCCCTTTCCATATATTTTTTTTCTGCTTTAAATATAGGAATCATTGATATTTTGATATCAGATACAAGATAGATGCCAGTTATAACTTTTCTGCCAGTAGAAATGATATTTGGGTAAATGAGAAATTGACACTAAGTGATAAGCAAGAACTATCCAGCATCTTTTTTCCTCCCCTGAAATGAGAAACATAGATCAAGGGAAGAAAAATGGTATTTGAATGGTATTGACTTTGCAGCCAACTGATTGTTGCAGAAATTCAATTCTCTTTTTTTAAGTTTATTTTATTTATTTTGAGTGGGAAGAGAAAGAGCATGCCTGAGACAAGGAGGGGTAGAGAGAAAGGGAGAGAGAGAATCCCAAGAAGACTTCCTGTTGTCAGCGCAGAGCCCATCACTGAGTTTGATCTCATGAACTGTCAGATTATGACCTGAGCCAAAATTAAGAGTTGGATGCTTAACTAACTGAGCCACCCAGGCACCCCCAGAAATTCACTTCTTAATGAAGGAAACATGAACCAGCATTTCTCTCCAAAGGCTTTAAGCTACTTTTCTATAACTATTATATATAGCAGATATTCACTATAAGCATTTATTGTAATTAGCACTCTCAGTGCCTACTATAGTGCCTGGCATATAACAGCAATTTAATAAAAACTGTTAAAAGACAAATGAGTGAATGGATATCATATCATGCTGCTGCTACCTGGAGGTGAGAAAGCTAGAAGGAAGCTGTGAGTTCAGCTTTTTAAAAAGTCAGGAAAAGAAAAGAAAAGGAAGAGGAAGAAAAGGGAGTGGAAGTCAAAGCAGAGAAGAAACGTGAGTCTACAATGCAGCAACTATAGGAGAAACTTCTCAGATTTTTCTAGACATTCCTGGCTTACTTATTATTCTTAGAATGCTTTGACTCTGTAAAATTGTCTTAGTCTTTCTCTATTAGCTACAATGTCTTGCTAGACTTATTTTGTTGTCCCCTCTGTCCCTAGTTGCTTCTATCTCTCAACCTCTCAAGAGCAGGAAATTCAAATCAGCATATTAAGGAAATTCAGAATTGCAGGAAGTGGGGGCTAGAAAACAATGATCATCCTTGCCCACTTCTCTTTTTTTAATGTTGATTTATTTTTGAGAGGGGGGAGGGACAGAAACAGAGGGGGACAAAGGGTCAGAAGCAGGCTCTGTGCTGACAGCAGAGAGCCTGATGGGGGGCTCAGACTCATGAGCTGTGAGTTTAACTACCTAGGGACGCCCATCCGTACCCACATGTTCCAGAGGCTTCCCAACATCAAACATTAAGGTTTACCAAAAAACTATGATGCTTCTTTCAAATCCACAAAGGTTTCCAAATCAATATTAATCCTTGGTTATAAAGTGTTCCCCTTCAAAGGTCAGCAGAAAGCCAAACACACACACACACACACACACACACACACACACACACACACACACACACACACACTTTTTTTTTCTTAATAGCAAAGCCTGGAGAAACCTCAGAGAAGTTGGAATTCTCTAACGATGGCACAGGAAACAATAATTCTCCTTTTGCTGGCCTTGGTATTTACAGACTACTGGAACCCTCGAGGCTGGGTCAGCCCCTCATAGGCAGAGAGGTAACTTGGAGGCTCACAGAACTCTGCAACCCTTCCTTGCTAGTTCACTGCTCTGAAAGCACCTGTACTAAATATTTTTATGCCGAGGCCATGAAAATCCAGGGAGTGCAGCCATCCTCAAAATTTCTCATTTCTTACCTGCCATGGCAAGGTCACTAGGTGGCTGCACAAATGGCTGTGGGATAGATTGCGTATGGCAGGACAAGCAGAAAACAGGAAAGGGATTTTATTGAAATGGCACCGAGGCCCTTACAGAGACTTCCTCCTTCCTAAGGCAATTCACAGAGGGCCCCCAGCACAGGTGGAGCAAATAGGTATCGTTGCAAAAAATTCTGAAAGGTTTCCTCTTATCCACTCTGAGTTCTACCTACTGTTTTATGAGCGTGTTAACATGGTTTTATTGCACAGCTTCAGAACTAGGCTCATATTTAGTGCTCTTGTCTCATAGCATAATGCTACCTGGCTCCACACTTGTTGGCTCTGTCAGCCTCCAATCTCTGGTTTCTTCTTGAAGGTGCAAATTATCTCTGCCTACCTCATGAAGCTGATCTGAAGGTCACAAGCAAATAATGAATGGAAAAGTGCTTCCCCAACTGACACAACAGGCAAATGTATGTGATGAGTATTGACTCTATACATCACACATTTTTTTTTCCTAGAATTTACCAGAGGGCAAACTAGGTGCTGCTTCTTTCAACCTGGATCTCAATCCTACTGTTACTTTATGCAGTTGAGCCCCAGGACTTATCATGAAGGGTATGGGGACTGCCACTCCAAAAGACAAATTCCAAAGAACAATGGTCCAAGTACCCCCAAGAAATGTTAGAGTAAATTTTTGTTCTTAGTCAACTGCTGGAAGATGCTTCCCATACTTTTAAGATCACCTGTTTCATTTCCTTAATATTCAAGCTTCCTATTTGTTTTTCTTTAAAGATATTTTTCTCCTGATGCGCCTTACTTTTTCAGTTTCATAGTTTTCAATTTTACATTTTAAGTTCTTGGTTCTATTCTTTTTTTTTCATACTCATTTATTTGAGAGACATAGTGCAAGAGGGGGAAGGGCAGAGACAAAGAGAGAGAGAGATGTCCTGGTATCTCCTGATGTCAACAATGAGCCCAACGTGGGGCTCAGTCCCAGGAAGCTTGAGATCATGACCTGAGACGAAATCAAGAGCCAGATAATCAATTTACTAAGCCACCCAGGTGCCCCGCCCCTGTTCTATCTTTAATCCTTAGTCAAATTTCTTTTACATATGTAAAACTTTTTATCTCATGGGCTTTAGCCTTTTATCTTAATTTTTATTATCTCTACTTTCCTTTAAACTTCTATCTTGTTGGCTTCTTGCTCTTCATCTTTTATTTTAAATCACATCTATTGTTTCCTATTATTTTTACCTTTTAAACTTTCAATCTTATCAGAATTTTAATTTTTTTTATTTTTGACTTTTGCTCATTTTTTAAATTTTCTCTCATATTTTAGTTTTAATTTGCATTTAACTATGTACCATACAGTCATTATTTCTTAAAAGGTAAAATTTTTTTTCTCTAATATTTATCATTAAAAAATTTTTTTTAACATGATGACTGGCTATATAGTATGTGGTATAAATGAGAAGCTGAACCCCAACGCTCAGAGGCCCTTCCTATGAGCTGTTCCTTAAGGTACCCTTGGAGGGACTTCCATCATTAGAGGCCACATTGCTCAAACAACTTATACCAGAAAATCAAGAGATCTGGAAGCTGAGTCTTCTCTCTTTATACTGCAATATCTGGTTTATTGGAGTGATGCTATTTTCTACCATTATCCCATAAATGCTTATGTAAACTTTTGTGACTATAATCCTTAAAAATTGTATTTGGTTGACTTACTGGTAAGACCTAAACCCGGCCCATAATTCTATAATATTTCCCATTTCCGGTATCAATCCCCACTTTGGGTCAGATGAACAGCGGTAGTTAGAGATGGAGCAGTGTACTCTGCTGGGAAAAAACTGATTTCTTGGAACTAAGATTAATAGCAGGGCCAAGAGCTCTATTTCTTTAAATTTAAGAGATTCTGTAGAGCATACACTATCTCTTCTGCATGATGATTGTTTGAGATCTGAAAGGTAAAGATCTACAGGTGTTGCTTCATCTGGGTATTATTTGTGTTCAAGAGATGAGATGTTAGAACAGTTATCATTCTGACCTTCTAATTTTATAATTTATTATTTTGTTGGATATCAAGGCAAAAAACATGACATCTTTGTCAACATTAAGAATCCCACCATTGAATGTACCATTGCATATAACCTGAAATTGTTCATCATTTATTCCTTATCTGGTTTCTTACAAATGAGGATGCGACTTTTTGTAACACATTCTTCTTTTAAGGATCTTAGTGTTTGTTAAACATATGAATTTTGATAATCTTTCACTATTTCATCAATATAATCTATCATAAAGTTAATAATTTCTGCTTTAGAAGCCACTGGGGATTGGTAGGGAGAAATGGTAAATTTCCTAATGGCCATAATTTGAGAGTCATACACATGATTTAAATATCCTGAAACTAATAGGATATTAAATGCCAATTATATTTCAATTAAAAAACAGTATCAGGAGACACATAAAATATATATATATAATCCCTTTTCAAAATCACTCATGAACTTCAGCATCATTAGTTATTGAGGAAACACAAATTAAACCACAATGAGACATCACTACATACTTATCAACATGACTAACATAAAAATGAGTGACAACACCAAATGCTAACAAGAATGAGGAGAAACTGGATCACTTGTACATTGCTGATGGGAATGTAAAATGGTACAGCTAGCCAGGAAAACAATTTGGATATTTTTTAAAAAACTAAACACACGATTATCACAGCACTCAGCAATTGGTCTCATTTCGGAGAAATGAAAACTTATGTTCACACCAAAACCTATACGAAATGTCTATAGCAGCTTTATTCATAACAGCTGCAAACTAGAAAGAGCCCAGATGTCCTTTGGTGAGTAAATGGTTAAACAAATTGTGGTATATCCATACAATGGAATACTGCTCAGCATCAGAAAAGAATGTACTACTAAGGGCGGTATGAGGGATCCTCATGGTGATGGAAATGTTCTTTCTTTTGACTGTATCAATGCCAATATCCTCATTGTGATACGATACTTTAGTTTTACAAGATGTTTTAATTGAGGGAAACTGGGTAACGGATACGTGGGACCTACAAATGTATATAACAAATGTATATAAATCTATGATTATTAAAATAAAATTTTTAGTTAAAAATTAAAAATTAATTCAGCAATAAATGAAAGCTAATGGTATTGGGTGTATATAAGTTAAATATGGAAAAATGTTTTAAATATTTCTATGCTGGAGGTTGGTGCCATAGATTTTATCATTGACATTCATTTAAATAATGTTCATTGAGTGTGTTTATATATTCCAGGCACTGCTTTGGGAGTGCTGTGAGATGAGGAAACAGCTGTCAACTAACAGACATGCCTCTGCCTGTCCAGATTTCTAGTGAAGGAAGATAACTAATAAACAAAAATGAGTATACAGAAAGTGGTAAGTATCTTGCAGGAAACACACACACACACACACACACACACACACACACACACACATACCAGAGGAAGTAGGATTGAAGTGCTAGCCACCTGGTGATGAGTGGGTGGAGGATGCTATTTTATGTGTGGTGGCTCAGGAAGGCCATACTGGCAAGTTAATTTTGGAAGAGTGACCTGAAGAATCTGAAGCCAGCCATGTGGTTATCTGAGGGAAGTTTTTCAGGCATAAGGAAGAGCCAGTACAGTTAGGACTATGTCTGGAATGACTGAAGAAAAACAAAGAGGGTAGAGTGGATGCAATTCAATAAGCAAGGGGCAAAGTATTAGTCTGAGGGGTCTGAGAGCTAGCAAGGGAAGTAGAAGACTTTGTAAGGGCTTGGGTTTGTTCTCTGAATGTGCAGCCACTCAAAAGTTTTAAGCAGAGGAGATTTGACTTAAGTTTTAAGAAAAGCACCCTCCCTGTTTTATTGAGAGTTGACTTTTGGTGGAGAAGGCGAGGGTACAAGTAAGAAAGCCTAAAAGAACCTATGCCAAAATCAAAGCAAGGGTGTTAGCACCTAAACAAGGATGTGAGATATGAGGGGTGATAACCTGTGGAGTTTGGAGGATCTTTGAAGTACAGCAAAGAGAATTTGCTGAAAGAATGGGCATGGGGGATGAGAAAAAGAGAGTTTTAAGGATGTCACTCAAATTTTTCTCTAAGCTGCTGGGATGATAGAGTTACCATATACTAAGTTGGTAAAGACTATGCAGGAGAGCATGTTTGTTGGAGGATAATAAGAATTTGGTTTCAGACTTGTGAAGTTTGAGATCCATATGGGTCTTTAATATTGGGAGTTCAGTACAGAGTTATACTTACAAATCTTATGTTTAGTTGAGATGTCTGAGCTGGATAAATAAGTTTGGGATGCAATAACATATATATGGTATTTAAGCCATAAGACCAAATGAGATCACCTAATACAAAGTTTAGGTGGAGAAGAGAAGCAGTTAAAAGTCCAAGTACTGGGGCATCCAGAATATATGGATTTGGATGATAAGAAGGAACTAGCAAAGGAGACATAAAAGAGTGCCCAGTGGGGGCTGGAGAAAAACCAAGAGAGTGAGCCAAGCAAAGTAATTGTCTCAAAGAGAAGAGTTGGCCATTATGTCAAAAGCTGCTAACAATTCAGATAAACTGATTATTGAGAATTAATCTCTGTATTTCCCAATGCAGAGGTTTATGTTGGCCTTGGCAAAACTGTTTTGGTTGAATGGTCACAGTAAATGCTTGATGAAAGTTGGTTCAAAAGAAATATGGAGCAGAATTGGAGAAAATGTAAAAATTTGCTGTAAAAAGGAAGAGAGAAATATGTTGGTGGCTAGAAAAAAGTATAGGGTCAGGATGAAATATTTTCTAAAAATGTCAGATATTTCATTATGTTTTTATTATGAAGGAGGTGATTCAGGAGAGAAGGAAAACTGGAGTATACAAAGGAGAGGTGACACTCATTGGGAGTATTAAGTTGTTGTGAGAGAATGGAACCTAATTGAAAAATTGGCCATAGATAACATATCTTATTTATAGGGTGGTAGGAAACTGTGGCTATAATGATGCCCATAGCAAACAACTACTGCACTTCGTTGACTCATACCAATGAGCATTTTGTTGCTCTGCAGGTATGTTGGGGGTCAGCACATCCAAGGTAGGTTGGAGAACAACCTACTTTTTCTAAGCAGCTGCTGGTGAATCGGCTTATCTTCAAGGATTGGGCTCAGGTCTTATCCACATGTCTCCCATTCTGGGGCTCAGACTCATGGTAATGGCTGAAACACATGAAGGCCAGTGGGAAGTTTTAAGGCCACTTTAAGCTTGGAACTAGTACAGTCACTTTTGTTCCATTCTGTTGGCCAAAGCAAGTCCCAATGACATACCCAAAGTCAAAAAGTGAGGAAATATACTCCATCTCTTAATGAGAGGAACTGTCAAATAAGATGGCATAGGGTATGTCTACAGTGAGGAATGAAGAATCCATTAATGCCAACACAGGTAATAACAAGAGTGAAGATAGTGTAGATAGGCACAGATTAAGCAGAGTAGAGGTAGATGTCATTTTCTCAATGCCCCTAAGTCCTCGGGAAAATAAGAATCAAAGTCATGAGCTAAGATTGAGGATGTTTTAAGTTCTTGTAGAAAGACGATATAAATGGTCCCAGGGAAAGGGATAATTCATGGACTAGAAATAAAATACTATTGCTATAGAGTCCACAAATATAAAATGAGACCAGTTGACATGGACATGTGTTTCCTTCTAAGTCCATTCATTTGTGTACATGCTGTAATTGATTAGTTGGATGGTTGCATTATCCAGGTTTGGGATTTTGCCAAGGAGGAAAAACAAGTGAGGGAGACTAGGGAGTTAAGGATATATGCAGTGTAACATTATAATATGGAGTTGAGTCTGGGGAAGGGAGGAACCAATAACACTGAAGGTGTGAGTTACTGTGAAAATTTAATATGCTCAGTGCACTGCAGGTCCCAGTAGGGTGTCAAAGAGTTTTAAGTGTCAGAGTGCTTAGATGAGGTGAGCTTGAAAGAAAGAAATCAGAAATTGAGATGCTTGAAACATAGGATATGGAAGGAATGCAGTTATTGGAAGAGTCTGTGGTATAACTATCAGAGAAATTGACATACTGGGTGGAGAGCAAGGCCATTGGAAGAATGTTCAAGGATCTGAGATATCAAGGTCTGGGAAGATCAGAATTGAAATTATTGAAATCACCAAAAACGATCATGTGACTAGTGTTAGAGTAATAATGAGCCACGAGCAAAAACAATCCAGGCATGGGAGTAAGTCAACTGGGAATGTATAATGACTATATAATGAGAGGTGGAGACCAGTGGGGTGTTAGCATGAGGTTAAGATCTAAAGGCTTTTACAGCATACAGAGGGACTATGGTCTGAGAAGAACATGGGGAGCAAGGAAGACACAAATACACATCCAGGTCCAGCATTATGAAGTGTGTGAGAGACAAAGCAGCCACCAGTGGAGAGAGCTGCAGGCGAGGAGTTGTGCTCTCCTTCCTGAGCCAAATAGAACAAAACAAAACAGGCATTATGAGAGAAGAACCTGAAAATAAAAGAGATGTAGCTGATGGGTGACCTTTAGTTTCAGAAGGGAAGGGTGCTGGGAGCTAAGAGAGGCCAGGAGATAAATGTAGTCTAGGGGATATTGGGCACTTAGAGTTAGGAGTGCTGAGTTTCTTGTAGTGAGGGTAGTGGACAGGGTTTGAGGGACTGGAGGGATCCCTCTTGATGGTCTCTTTGATGGTGGTGGTGAAGCTGGGAGTTTTCCAGGAGATGGGATGCAGTCTCATCAGAAACATACAGAGCTTTGGGACACTTTCCTGCCTATGGCAGCATGAGGTCAAGGGAGGGACAGTGATAATGGGAGCTGATTCCTTTCTGTCATTCCTCACCCTGAGAAGGAATATTGTAGATTGGAGAACACTTTCAAGTTGCAACCTTGGTATAGCTGCCTGAGAACCCATCTGCCATCATTAGTTAGACTTGAAAGGCTTGAGGAAGGAGAAGAGTTAGATGTGCTGGGGGATTTCAAAATCTCCTGGTGACCTGTGTTTATCTAAGGACTTTTACCTCTGCCTTGGCAATGGATCTGAATAGACTTTTCAGAAAAGAAAGAATATCAACAGCTCATAAGCATAGACAAAAAAATTTAACTTCTCTATACTCAAATACATGTAAATTAAGAATACAAGGAAATAACCATTTTCAGCTGTCCAGGTGGAAATGTTAAAGATAATTAATAACATTTAAAACTGGTGGAGTGGGGTCAGAAGAGCAATATCGTAACTACTAGTATAAATTATTATAACTTTTCTGGAAAATAATTTAGCAACATGCTTGAAAGTCTTAAAAAAATCTTCATCTTTTCATCTAGTAATATTACTTGTAGGAATCTCAGTGAAGAAATTTATCAGAAAGTTTGAAAAATTTATATACAGAAATGTTTACTGTTACGTATTTATGAGATTAAAATTAGAATGAACTTAAATATTAAAAAGAGAAAAATATTTTTCATCAAAAATCATGTTTTCAAAGAATTTTAATGAAATGAAATGTTAATATTATATATATTCATATATATAATAGTATATATGTGAAATAACAAAAATAAGACAGCATATACGAATTAAACTTGGTTCTCCAATTTGGTGTACCTGGGGAATTTATTAAAATCACAAATATCTTGGTCCTACCTCAGGTAGGACCTATCGAATCAAAATCTCAAGAAATTACACATGAAGTAGGAATATAGACAATGACAATAAAGAAAAATCCTGTCTTTTTCAACGGAACACTTATTACTTTTTTAATTAGGAAAGATGTAATAAATATCATAAAAATTTAAAATTTCCTTCTGGTCTTTGAAAACAAGGCTTCCCTTCCAACTCATTATCCAAAGATTGCTGATGCCCTAATATCAATACTATCCTCAGAGCGTATCAGTGAAAAGGATACCCTTGCTCCAGACAGAGTCAAGTCAAAGGTTAGTGGGTAACAATATAACACAAAATATATGAATACTGTGAAATAGTAAGAATTCCTCTAGGATTTTTGTCTTACATTACTTACATGCTTACATAGAAATCTCAAAAACACATTGGCTGGCCAAAAGATATGGGACAAGCATGATGGAAGAGTGCAGATCCTAATGAACAGGATGGAGCTGGCTTTCCCAATCTTCACAAAGCAGGACCATGCCCTGAACTTTATCAAGCCAAAGCCACTTTCTGACTACGTGCTGACAGTACGTGTTTATTTACATGATTGGAAAAAAACTCAACAAACTTAAAAAAAAAAAAAAGCTGGGGTTGATTTTCTGCTCTTACACTTGTTTTGATATCACTCTTCATGGCTGATGGACATACATTCTTGCCCATTTATTTACCTTTATCAACTCCTTGAACACAGTCTGGTTTGCCAGAACTCACTTAGGATTTATCAGTTTTTTTCTAAGAGAACAAACCTATGCTTCTCCTAATTAGCTGCCATTAGCTCATTAAACATTCCATATAAAACATTTGCCAGTTCTCTTATTGATCATTGTGTTCTTCATTCTAGGGCCAATATTTTACACCAAGAGAAAACAAGCTTGATGTATAGTTATATTGCTGTTGACCCCAATTAATGGCACTATTTATCACTGTGTGCAGAAATCAGTAGGAAGCATACAAGATTATGGCTGGTACTGACCTTTCCATTTTCTTTGTCTCTGTGACATGAATTGTTTGCCAGGTAAACTACTGGAGCTACATATAAGCTCTGGTTCCTGAGTTTTTTATTGTTCATATAAACCCTTTCTCACAGTAGTAGAGGAGCCATATCAGATAACCACTCAAATTTTTAGCAATTCTAAATGGAGATGTGTTCTGCACCTCCATCCTTAACTTGTTCTTGATAACTTAAAAGCAGTCTTGAATAAATGGATGTATGTCCCTTACCACAAAGAACAAAAAGATGATACCTTCTGTCATGTGCAGCTTACACAGATTTTTGTCAGGAAGAAAGATTGGTCTTAATAGACAACTGACTCTTTTGCCAACTACCAACATGAATATTACAAAATCATTTCAATGATTGGTATATGATCCCCAACAGTTAAGTGACTTAGAATCAGTAATTATATTTAATGAGTTAATGCATTTAGTTAGCTAGGCTTATATTTTCAACCAATTTACCCTGGAGGGTACACCAGGGAGTTTTATTGCCTAAGGTAAAGTAACTATGTGGGTAGGGGGGAGGCAGCTTATAATGTTGGGGGAAGATATCTTTAAAAAAAAACAATAAAAAATCAAGTATAAGTGTGAATGTTTATTTAGACAAGAATAAGTCACAACAAATTACAACTCAAAACAAAACTCCAACAAATACCATAGATTTTATAAGTTTTCAGGATCTTTCTAGGGTCCAGCAAATCAGGGACACTGAGACTTGAATGTAATTAGCTTCACGGTAAATCCACATTTGAGTCCTTGGGAGCTTTACTGAAAAAAAAATGACGATGAGGATATGTAGAGTTTGAGTTTGCCCACTTTAAATATTTTCAGACCTACATGACTGTAGTTGTAAGATTTGGAGGCAAGTATGCAGTTCAGTGCTTGCCTGTGGCCACTGAAAGCTACTTTTTAGAAAGAATTTTGGTCTTTTTTCCAGGTATATTTAGGAGGCCTATGTGCAGAGAGAGTAAGTGAGTGGGTTTAAGAGCACAGATGTGTTTTTTCCAGATTCTCAACTTATAACAGCATGTCAGCCAAAGCTTACTTGAGCAAGCAGTAAAAGATGAGGCTCCGCCCTTTACTTTTCCCCTTTACTGCTCCCTAGACACCTGTTAGGAAGTTCACTGCCCTTAATGTTTATCCAAAGTACAGTTGGTGGAAGCAATGTTTACTGCTCACTCTTTGGAGGAGATACATTCAATTTGTCTTCTAAAAACAATCATCATCTTTTTAGTGCAAGGAATGAGTTCCCAGACATGGAGACATTAATTGAATTGGGATCTTTATATGTTGGTAATTAGGGTCATGCACACTGGTAAGACATTCAGCTATTCTCTTCAAATTTGTTTTTAGACAAAAATATTTTTCAAGATCTACTTTTTGAAGTTTTTATTTATTTATTTTGAGAAAGAGAGAGAGAGCAGGGGAGAGGCAGAGAGTAAGGGAGAGAAAGAATCCCAAGGAGGCTCTGTGCTGACACAGGGCTTGATCTCATGAACTGTGAGATCATGACCTGACCTGAGATCAAGAGTTAGACACTTAACTGACAGAGCCACCTAGGTGCCCCTTTTTCCAGATATTTTTATTCTTATTTCTGTGTACTTTCCCCAGAGCCTAATAAAGACACATAAATTCTACCTTCTGCATACTGGGGCCAGCTTATGTTCATAATCTGTAAAATAATCATACCGCCTTCCTCTTTACAAAAATTCAAATACTCGCTTTGTATGCAAAATAAAATCTAAATTTCCCAACTTGAGGTTTTTTACAAATAAATTTGGGGCGCCTGGGTGGCTCAGTCAGTTAAGTGTCTGACTTTGGCTCAGGTCATGATCCCACGGTGCATGGTTTGGAGACCCACATAGGGCTCTGTGCTGACAGCTCAGAGCCTGGGGTCTGCTTTGGATTCTGGGCCTTCCTCTCTCTCTACCCCTCCCCAGCTGGCACTCTGTCTGTCTCTCTCCTTCTCTCTCTCAAAAATAAGGAAACATTAAAAAATGTTTTGAAAAATAAATAAAATAAAATAAATAATAAATAAATAAATAAATGAAATAAATAAAATAAAATAAAATAAAATAAATTTATATCCCCTTCATCTATTTTTTTCCTCCCACCACCAACTTCTTGACAACCACCAATCTGTTTTCTGTATCTATGAGCCTGTTTTTTATTTGTTTTAGACTCCACAATAAGTGGAAACATACTGTATTTGTCTTTCTCTGACTTACTTCACTTATTGTAAGGCCCTGAAGGTCTATGTATGTTGTCACAAATGGCAAGATTTCCTTCTTTTCTATGGCTGAATAGTAAGTACTCCATCGTATATATGTCTGACAATTTCTTTATCCATTCATCCATCAGTGTACACTTAGATTGTTTCCATGTCTTAGATATTATAAATGATGCTGCAATAAACATGGGGATGCAGATATCTTTTCAAGGTAGTGTCCTCATTTTCATTGGATAAATATATGAAAGTAGAATTGCTGGATCATATGGTAGCCTATGTTTAATTTTTTGAACAATCTCCATTCTGTTTTCCATAGTAGCTACACCAATTCACATTCCCACCAAGAGTGTACAAGAGTTCCTTTTTCTCCACATCCTCTCCAGTACTTGTTATTTCTTATCTTTCTGATAATATCCATTCTAACAAGCATAAGGTCATATCTTATTATGGTTTAGGTTTGCATTTTCTTAATGATTAGTGATATTGAGCATCTTTTCTTGTATCTTTTGGCCATCAGTATGTCTTCTTTGGAAAAATGTCTGGTTTTTAATTGGACTGTTTGTGGGGTGGGTTTTTTTTTTTTGTATCGAATTGTATAAGTTCTTGATATATTTTGGATATTGGACCCTTATCAGATTTATGATTTGCAAATATTTTCACCCTTTAGTAGGTTAACATTTTTATCTTTGATTGAAGAATTTAGTCCATTTACATTTAAAGTCTATGGCCCTAAATTGAATTTTGAAGTCTCCTTTAACTTTATGTGCTCATTAATCCAGCTAAAGCATGAAAATCCCAGATTTTGCCTTACACTTTTGTTCAAACCTTACCTTCTCTTTTATGCTTTAGGTATAATGTACTCATTCCTCCTATCTGTTTAGTTATCTTTCAAGGCATCATTAAATTTGAATCTTTTTCATGAGTACTGTTAATCATCCAAAGCAAAGTTAATCTATTTAATCCTGTTCTTCTACTGATGGCCCCCCTCCTCCAGTGTGTGTGTGTGTGTGTGTGTGTGTATCTACTATACACTCACCACAATTTTCTTGTGCTGTGTCTGTTTCCTTCTCTTGTATGATGATATGTTTGCATAAGTGGACCTATAAAACTCAGCAGACTATCTCATACTAAGAAAACACACATGTATTGTGATGAGAGCTATTGCTAGATGATTTTTTAATTAAAAAATTAAAGTTTATTTATTTATTTTGAGAGAGAGAGAGAGAGAGAGAGTAGGGGAGGGGCAGAGAGAGAGGAAGAGAGAGAATCCCAACTAGGCTCAGCACTATCAGAACAGAGGCTGATGTGGGGCTCAAACTCACAAACAGTGAGATCAGGACCTGTGCCAAAAGCAAGAGTTGGACACTTAACCGATTGAGCCACCCAGGTACCTCTAGAGGATTTTGGATGAAAACAACTCCCCTTTCAAGCTGGACCCTTGAAAGGCTTTGTGAAGTAATGGAAAAATTTAGAATCAATTAGACCTGTGACCAAATCCTGACTCTGCCATTATTCAAAAACTGGGTAACCCCTAGAAAAGAAATTATTCTAAGTGTAGTCATTTGCAAAACAGAGTATTTACCTACAAAGGTCATTACATGAGCTAAAGATAGTGCAAGCAAACCAAACAGTACATGTTCAATTAGTCTGGTGTTCCATCACTGTCTAACTTCCAGAATTCTTGCCCCTGTGGTGAGGACTGTGAGATTCTTCACACGTGTGGGCCACATATCTGCATCTACTTCAGTCCTGAGCCCTGTGGAGTAGTGTGGAATTACATGCCCTCATTTTCTATGCCTGAGTCAAGACTTTTCTCTTTAATACTGATCCCCTCAAAGCAGCTGAAACATTTCTCATGATAACTTAAAGACAATGTTACGCTGACAGGCTATGAATTGAATCCTAGTAGGCAACACGGGAAGGAAATTTAGTAAAGACAAGCCTCTGAAGCTGTAAAAGCATTTAATTCTGCTGCCATGTGGAGCCATGTGTGGAATTCTTTAGCTTTTGCCTATAGGCACCAGGTGTCTTTTGCTACTGTCATTCCTCTGCTTAGACTTCTTAAAATTTAATTTTCTTACAGCTAGTGTTTTACCAATGCCTTGTGGGCTGAGGACTAGCTGAGGAGTGAGTGATTAGGAACTAAGATTCATGGTGTTTCCTTATATCATGTAAAGGTCAGCGACTATATTCTCCTTACACACAAATAAATTTCACTCACGTACATAGAAATAAACAAGTGAGCCAACCCTCTTGGGGATGATTTGGCTGCTGAAAAGAAGTACAAAACCATAGTATACATAAGCGTGTGTGTGTGTGTGTGTGTGCATGAATGTGTGTGTCTATACTTTTTTTTTTTAACTGATTGAAGACATCTCAAAGTACCTCATAACAATGAATTTGTTACTGCCATCCCAGGAACTCTGCATTTCATTTCAATGAAGAAAACTATCATTACTTGGCCCTACACATTTCTCAGTTGGAAGGATCAAGCATTATTTATTTATTTATTTTTATTTTTTATCTTTACAAGGCTGAGAAACTGAGCAAAGCCCTAAAACGTATCATGTGATCTTTCCCTCTCCCTGGTTCTTTTTTTTTTTAAATCCTAATAATCTACTCTTACTAGCCCACCTGGGGAATAGGCTTCTGTGAAATGATTTATTTGGAAGCAGTGTGTTCCTGGTGCATATATCAGCATGTGTCGTTTCTGTGAACCAGCTGTAATTCTCTGAGGAGCATTTCTCATCCAACTGTAGACATCCTAAGGTCTAGTAATCTGGCCATTTATACTCTTAACATCTAACTATAACATTTTTCCCACTCTTCTAATCTCTTTCTCTCACACACACACACTCATGCACACACACTCACACATACACATCCTTCCTCCTCTCTACACTGTGGGTCCTTATCATTTCTACCAATACATATAATAAAGAAAATTATAAGGATAAGTGAGGGAGAAATTCGACATGTTATGACATATCCAGGCATTTCCTTAAACTTAAGGAATTGTCTTCTGCTTAGGAACAAATATTCATCTGTGTGTAGTATTTTGGCCTAGAGTGTTGTATTTATTTCTCATAAGAAATTCAATACTTAAAAGTTTTGCTTATTTGAGCTTCTGAATGCATCCTTTCATTATCTTGATGCTTAACTATGGCCATCACAAAACAGTCTATTAATAAAATACATTAAAGGTATACCTATAAAAATGTTTAGTTGATACAATAAATAATTGGTACTTATGAAGCATGCATAACAATTCCCAGATTTCATCATCCTCTCACTTCCTAAACCTAAATGTCAAACCCACACCTTTCCATGTGTATAAGTCCAGTGCCCTCCCTCTTCAGGCTGCTGAGACAGTTTCAGAGGGAGATGACAGAGTCATATGCTCACATCAAGTTTGTGTCAACAATCAGGTGAACTCTAAGAAAGGCCCAGGACTTTCCTTTATTTCCAGGCCTAGATAGAAAATAACATCTTTATGTAACTTTGCTCATCCCAACACTGTCTCAACAAAAAGATATGTTTTTGTCACTTTCATGCACAGATAAGACTTGTATCAAGGTTGTTGGGGAAGGCATTGCGATTTTTCAATTTAAACAACTGCTCATATCAGTGAAGTCTTGGTGAAACAAATTCCCAGTGAAACACAAGATAAGGCAAATCCATTAATATATTAAATGGAAATTTGTGGCTGTATTATGGGTACCGGTGGGGGAAAAAAGGAAGAAGAGAGCATCTGGGTGTAATCTGATAATTACCCACTAACTAGTGCAATTAATAAATTCTCCAATCACCTTGACCCAAATATTTGCTCAAACCCACAATGACTGTGTTGATGGTAGATGGCAAGGAGAACTCAGACATAATCTTACCCTGGGTCACCTTCTCCTGCCTATGTCTGAGCAGTGGTCAAGTGGTCTTGCTCACATCTGGGGGCTTTGATTAGCTTGCATTTGGTTGTAGAGATAGAATTCAGGGAATATGGACAGAGAAACATGTGAAAGCAATCTATCTATGGAGGGTGAAGTAACATTTTCCCCTATTTTTCAGCTTATTAAATAAAATCCTAGTTGTCTTCAAGCTACTATAAAAAATATCACACATTGGGTAGCGCACTTTTTCTCACTGTGCTGGAAGCTGGAAAAGTCCAAGATCAAGGTACTAGCAGATTTGGTGCCTGGTAAGAGCTCACTTCTTGGCTTACGGACAGCAACTTCTTGCTGTGTGCTCACATCCTCAGATGATGGAGAGTGCGAGCTCCAGTTCCTTCATCTCCTTATTAGGGCACTAATCCTGCCCCACCTTTAGGACTTCATCTCAACATAACTATTTCTCAAAGACGCCATCTATGAACTCCATCACACTGGATATTAAACTTCAACATATGAATTTGGGGAGGACACAAATATTCACTCCATATGCTTGTTGACCAGGTGGTTGATGGTGGCCCCTACCTCGGTGGGATAATTCTGATGAATGTGGGAGCTCATGGTTGATTGGCCATATGGAGCAAAAGCTCAAAAAAATGGTGTCAGCTGGTCTGGGAGGCAGGGGATGGCTGAGAAGATATTTCCAAAGGTTGCGATCAGAAAAACAGTTGGAGGGGGCACCTGGGTGGCTCGTCGGTTAAGCTTCAGACTTCGGCTCAGGTCATGATCTCGCAGTTCGTGGGTTCGAGCCCTGCATCAGGCTCTGTGCTGACAGCTCAGAGCCTGGAGCCTGCTCCGAATTCTGTGTCTCCCCCTCTCTCTGCTCCTCCCCCACTCACACTCTGTCTCTCGCTCTCAAAAAATAAATAAAAAAAATTAAGAAAAATAAAAATAAAAACAGTTGGAGGGTGACCAGAGGTTGGAAGAAAGGGCATCCTTTGGCCTGTTCTGTCCAACCCTCTTGAAGTAAGAGACAGATCTGTGGACACCAGGCACATTGCCTACATGGTAAATTTTTTTATACTACACCATTGTAAATGTATTTTCTCTTCCTTATGATTTTTTAATGACATTTTCTTTTCTCTAGCTTACTTTATTACAAAAATACAACATATAATACATATAACATACAAAATAAGTGCTAGTTGACTAAGTTATTAGTTCAGTAGGCTATTAGTAGTTACGTTTGGGGGAGCCAAAAGCTGTACGTGGATTTTTGACCATGCAGGGTTTGGCACCTCTAATTCCCCTCTTTACTTGCCTTGCACTATTCAAGGGTCAACTGTATACTTTAATGCACAAAATTTAATTACGTATAGTTACAGGATTACAATGTGAAATGTATTTCCTGCTCTAGATTATGTTTAAAATGCTTGAATGTTACTGTAAAAAGAAGTGAGAAATAAGATGAAATGTTAACATTAGAAGTTAATAAGACATGCTTTTCGGAGATCAGACATGTACAGGTAGAAAGCAGTATGGGAAGACAATAGCTACATCCAGACTGAAACACCATTCCCTTGTCATAGGGGGAACATCAGGAGGCTGGGCCGCACCAGAGCCTGGTCCTCTCTGCTCCAAATATGGGGCCCATGCTGCCATCAGATGAAATTGCTGACAGCCTTCTGAAGATGGAAGAGGGGATGTATGCAATTTAAGCTCATAAAATCAAACACAGAAAAGGGCCCACCAACAGCTGTGGTCTACTACCAGTTAAATATTTCCATTGGGTGTTTTTCTTCCTGTAGATCTCTCTCCACCTTTTTGTTCCCCCAAGAAATAACTGAAAGAAAGCAAAGGCAACCCTGAGATGATGGCGACATATTGACTGATGTATTTGCATGAGTTCTGGGAATGGACTGGCTCTACGGGACAGCAACTTTGCTGAGCATTTCCTATGGGGTATGAACAGCAGAGAGGGAGTCCTGGTCCCAGGGATAGCTTTGCTGGCACTTTTTGTCAATAATGATTGACTGGTCACTTTAGTCACAATGATGAGGAGAACATCTTCCCTTTACCATTTCTGCAAAGGCAAGTGAGACTTCAGGCATTCATATCTTTTAAATTACTCATCCTAAGGGGATTTTTATTTTGCTGGAGATACAGGGGACAGAGAAGCTCTTGAAGATAGTCGCTGAGAGAATAAAGTTAAACCTTTAGCCCTCACTGAACTAGAAAAATAGATCCTCGCGTCAGGCTTTGTGCTGACAGCTCAGAGCCTGGAGCCTGTTTCGGATTCTGTGTCTCCCTCTTCCTCTGACCCTCCCCTGTTCATGCTCTCTCTCTCTCTCTCTGTCTCAAAAATAAATAAATGTTAAAAAAAATTTTTAAAAATTAAAAAAAAATAAAAAAAAATAGATCCTGTTTGAGCATTGGGTAGAGAATCTCAGAAGCAGATATGTGGAATTTTGCAGTTTTGCCATGTGATCTTACACAAATAGTTTAGTCCCAACTTTTTCTGTACCACCTAGTAGAACAGGAATTATGATAAAACAATTTCCACTTAATACACATGAACTTAGAGTTACCTACATGAGAGGCACTGAGAAAAGTACTAGAGCCACAAAGAAGAATAACAGACCTCCTCTTTGAACTCAACATGATAATCATGAATCTTAATATGGCATTATAGGGTAGGCTCCATTCATCATGGAGAATAGGAGCACTAGGACATGTCGAACTAGGCTGTGAAGACCCATCCTTGATTCCTCATGGAAGGTGGTCCACCACCTGCTGACAACGTCAATTTCTTTTTTTTTTAATTTTTTAACGTTTATTTATTTTTGAGAGACAGAGGGAGACAGAGCATGAGCAAGGAGGGGGCAGGGAGAGAGGGAGACAAAGAATAGTAGGCCCCAGGCTCTGAGTTGTCAGCACAGAGCCTGACGCGGGGCTCGAATTCATGACCCACAAGATCATGACCTGAGTCGAAGTCGGATGCTTAACCGACTGAGCTAGGCGCCCCCTGACAACGCCAATTTCTTATTGTTGCTATGCCTTGCTCGCCCAAAGCCACCAAGGTGGCCATTCTCCAGCAACGGCATCCAACTGTTCTTCCTTTCAATTCTCAGCACACCACAATGTTGGGCTCTATGGAATTCACACAAGTTGTTCTGTTTCTCTGACTTATTTTGATTAAACTTCTGCTGACCCTTTAGGTCTCATTTTATTTTTTAAAATATTTTATTTTACTATTTTAAGTTTTCTAAGTTTATTTATTTTGAGAGAGACAGAGAAGTGAGGAGAGGGGCAGAGAGAGAGGGAGACAGAGAATCCCAAGTAGGCTCTGCACTGTCAGTGTGGAGCCCGATGCAGGGCTAGAACTCACAAACTGTGAGATCATGACCTGAGCTGAAGCCAAGAGTCATGCTTAACTAAATGAGCCACCAAGGCACCTCAGGTCGCATCTCAAATATCCTTTTCTAAGGAAGACATTTCTTGGCCCAAGAGCTAATTTCTTGACCCAATAGCTATTTAGATCTAGGACTCACTCTACACCCCCACCTCAACACTCACTACAGGAATTGTAATTTTCAGTTTAGCATTGCTATTCCCTGCTCCATGAGAAATTACATTCACTACTACCCCCACCCCCACCCCGACCCCTTTAGCAAAGTGGCTGGAACATATTAAGCACTGTATATGTATCATCTGTGTTTGTAGTCATTTCAGCAAGTGGAGGTGGGTAAAGAACAAATGATTTGGGTATTCTGGAAAGAAGGAAGAGCATGGCAGTACATAACTCAGGTATAGAATGTTCTAGCATACTGTTATAGAGAGGGCACTGAGGTTGTGACACCTGAGTCCAGTCCCAAATCCATAGTTTATAAGCTGTTCATCTTCAGGCAAGTTGAATTCAATAGGAGAAGAGAATAAAAAGACTTTCCAATGACTCTGCATACGGATTATTACTGTTAATCTAATGTCACATTCACCTTCCCATGAAGAGGAAAGCAACAAACAAGAAAGACTTATCACTTACAATTTCTTTATCTTACTGTAAAATAATGGAGTGATGCTGAAGTACCTCTAGGTTCATTCAGCAACGCCAATCCATAAGTTCGTTCTTAGAAATGATGTTCTGGTTTTCGTTTATGTTTTACAGCATCCCTTTATGGGAAAACTTTGGTCCATTATAGGAGGGGCTGGGTTACACAGGAAACTGGAAGAATTGCCACACTGCTTCATTCTGAAAAACTAGAAAGCCAATTGTCTTTACAGAGCCTGGATCTGGAGCAATGCCCCAACACTCACATTCTGACACATATTAGGGTCCAATATGAATGCTTTCTATTGCTACTATGACAAGGGAGTTTGTCAATATTCAGGGATGCACAGTTCAGAGTGGGGGGGTTCCAGAGACACTCCCCTGTCCTCCTCTTATTAACTCAGTATATATGGAGGTTCTTTGAGAGAGAGTTTTTCAGAGAAAATGGTATCATGCCAGGACTCTTCCAAGTGGAATCTGGTATCCGTGTTATTTGGATTAGCGCAGATATATCTAAAATGGATTTTTTACCTCCATAAAGCCACCCTATTTGATACATTAGTATAATTTTTTTTCAGCAAAATGAATTTAGATTAGATGGCATGGAGTCATAAAATGGACTTGGACTGTTGAATCAGCAGCTCTCGGCAGCAACCCATTAATGGGAAGAGAGAGAAACCTGGGAATAGTCTACTGTCCCTTGTGGGGGAAGGATTTAATCATAGAAACTGCTGCCGCATGGTGATAATAAAAAGCAGACTGACTTTTAATTGGTTTTATAATTGTTTTTAATTTTTCTTTAGACAATATGCTACCCCTGCGTTGCCTACACCTGGGGCAGAGGGCAGGCCATCCCAACTGCACCCACCCTGCCCAGATCATTGGCTTGGGATTTCAATTTTTTGCCACACCACCTAAACAATCTTGGGCATACCAATGGCTGAGTCTGTTCCCTAACTTACAAAATTTAGAAACTTATAGGTTTGATATTCTTCAGTCTATAATGTCAAGTAATGTACATTAACCTGGAAGCCTTGATACCCTCTGAATTTCTGTAACAAGTACAACGATATTCTCTAAATTGTCATCATCCTCTTTCACCTCTGAGGTCTACACACTGGAACATTTCAGTATTAAACATTTACTGGAAGTGTTAGATAGGAAGAAGCACACATTGTGTTCATTCTAATCATCTGCCAATTCTTCATATTTCCAGGCTTTTGAAATAGGGTCCACAGAAGGCTCTTTTCAAATCAGATAATTCTGCTAACCAAGAAACTTCTTTCTTGGCTCTCAGTAAAGTATGAACTCCTAAAGCTTCCAAGTCTCATTCCATCCTTACTTAAAGAAGTGAAAAATATCTTTCCTAAATTGGACTAAATAATGTGTGGATAAATATGTATATAATGTTTTAATAAGGGGAGTAAACTCTGCTTTCTTTCATTACATCTTCCATTCCTGTTGCCCTGAATATAGAGTACAGAGGAAGTTGTTAAATTACATTTAATAATAGAGCAGAGCATTTAATGTATATTAATTAAATATCAGCAGATGGTAAAGGCAGACCTTGCTGAGTATGAATAAGGAGAGAGAGAGAGAGTTCTACCCGCCATGTAATTAAGCTGAACCTGTAGAAACAATGGAGGTGCGATTACTATTTTATTAACACATTATACTCACATGTGATGTGGAAGAATTTAATTACTCTGTAACTCCCATTATGTTAATCCAAGTTGCTATCGAATCAAGTTGGTCTCTGCTCCCAATAAACACGATGGAGCAGCCCAAGTCACATTGTTTCCAAGCATTTTGATTGTCATGTTGTGCAAGTGGCTGAATGTGCCTCAGTAACACAAGGTGGACAGTATGTCACTCCTGTTTCCTGCTAAATGTTGGTGAGTAACTCCAGAACTTCAGAGAAGAACAGAAACAGAGGGGTGAACTTGTGTTTCTTGTTGAACATGTCTTGGACATATTACATTTGATCATCAGTTAGAGAAAAAGTTGGGAAAAGAGAAAATGAATCTGTTTTGGCCTTGAGGTTGGTAAGCAAGTTAGTTGTCTTGAGTTGTAGGCAAGCTTACTTTCTGAGGGTGTGTTTGCTTGTCATGATCACTTGTTTGTTGGGATTCAGATATATTTATTAAACTGCAACTGTCACTTGCTGGTCAATGATATATATATTTTTTAAATATCCTAATGAGAGAATGTAGCCTTTCCTTTTCTGGTGGTGTTGATCTAGCATTCACCAAAGTTTTCACGGAATTCTCAGTATGTTGAAGCTCTTAGTTAAAGGAACAAATGGTAGATATTTATGGGCAGAGCCCTTGATTAATATTTGTGATTGAGCTAGACTTTTCCTAATCTAATTAGGGCCATACAAAAACTCATTTCAGTGAGACAGAAGATTAGTAGCCAACTGTTTGGTTCTCAGTATGAGGGAAATAATTTGTGAAATGATGCCAATCTTTGGTGATTATTTGCTTTTAAGGGGGGAAATAGTCCCTGAAATTATCTGACCCAATTTTCTAGCTAGGAAAGTAAGAGTATTAGCAAACACACAAGCAACCCATAGAAGAAAGCACTGCAGACCACTACTCAAAAGCCAGCCTCATAATTTTCCCCGTTAAAGAATGATCTCTAGCTCATTCTCTGTCCTCTTCTCAATGTTGGAACCATAAAGGCTAATACCATTTTTCACTGACAGTGAGCTCTTGATTCAAAGGTGCCCCAAGTCAAGGATGGTTTTAGGGAGCCCTAATGAAAATCTGAGGTGACTCAACTCAGTGTCAGACCAATCTTAGTTATAATCTACTCTTTCTTCTTTTTACTTATGTACTTAAACAGGTCTTCCAATATGGATTTCAGACCAAATTATCATCTTAGTTTCCAATTGCTGGAACTGGATCTTGGTTTTCTGAGCTGCTGAATACTAGAACTTGCCTAGTATTCAAGCATCTTGGGAATTTAGATAGTAATTTGCCCAAGATTACATACTCAGCAGGGAGGGGGCTGAATTTATCCACAGCTGTTTGACTTGAGAGCCAGAAATACTAGTTATGAAGTTCTGATAACTTTGAGATTTTTCTGTTGGGGGCTATATATCTAATGTGTAGAACATTGTGACTTTGATTTGTCCCCCTCTTTGAAATTCTATTTAAAAACACATATTCTGGGGGTTCCTGGGTGACTCAGGCAATTAAGCGTCCAGCTCTTGATTTTGGCTCAGGTCATGATCTCGCAGTTCATGGGATCAACACTGCCTTGGGCTCCGTGCTGTCAGTGCAGAGCCTGCTCAGGATTCTCTCTTTCCTTCTCTTTATGCCCCTCCCTTGCTTACATGCACTCTTTCAAAATAAATAAACTTAAAAAAATATATATTCTGAGATCAAAGCCATCAAGTATCAGGAGCCAAAACAAACAAGCAAAAACTAAGCATACTCCTAATTTTGTTTTGATGCAGTAGTAAACAACAACAACAACAAACAACTCAAGCACTTTATAGATCTGGCTGAGCCACTGACCATCAATGCTCAGGTTTAAGTCTCTGTTCCTCTGTTTTTTTTATATTAAAAGTATAATGATAATTCCTGCTAAATTAGGATGCTGTAAGGATGGAAGAAACTAATTTCTGTGCTGTTTGCCTCATAAAGGGCAGAGACTATAGGGCTAGGCTGCTGGTTTCAAACTTAACTTGACCACTAATTAGTTGTGTGACCTCAGAAAAGTTATTTCTGCCTCAGTTTTCTCATCTGTAAATAGTGATAAAAAATACTTCCCTAATAGGGTTGTTATGAAGTTTAAACTAATTATTATATGTAAAACACTATTACACTTGGCATACAAAGGGCCGCATATGCTTTTGCTGTTATTATTACAGCACCTGGCCTATAGTAGTCACAGAAGTAATTATGTAGAAGAACCAGAACAATGCCTGCAATGTGGTCAAGTGTTAAAAACTGGTAGTCAGCTATTGTTTTGCCTTTCCTAACATCAACAGAAGAGCTCCAGTTATAATTAGGGCTGGGGAGGGAGATTCTCAAATGATTATGGGATCATTTCAATCCAGGAATAGTATTATAAAAAAAAATCTCTGGGGTGCCTGGGGTGGCTCAGTCAGTTAAGGGTCCAACATCAGCTCAGGTCATGGTCTCGTGATCTGTGAGTTCCAGCTCCACATCGGGCTCTGTGCTGACAGCTCAGAGCCTAGAGCCTGCTTTGGATTCTGTATCTCCCTCTGTCTCTGCTCCTCCCTGCTCATGCTCTGCATCTCAATCCTTCAAAAATAAACATTAAAAAAATGTCTTAAGATCAAAAGGGTTCCCATATCTGGGATTTGTGTTGTTAAAGATGTGATTTGAAGTAAGCATGCTTTCATTTTTTTTCCTAATAAGGAGATTCACAGAATTAAATTCAATTAAAATCCACTTTGATTTAATCCCAAGAAATTTGGGATTCAGAGCTTGTTTTAAATTATTAGGGCCCAGAGTTAAAAGGTGTTGGCTCCTAAGTCAAATATAAATGAACCCAGGTAATGCATCTTCCTGATGTAAGAGCAGGGGTATTGGATCCCTGGCAACCTCCAGCCATATACCAGGTCAGATGTGGCTGGGAGCTAACGGGCTGATATTGATCCTGAACACATTATTCAACCTTCCCTAATTGACAGTGAAGAAAGTGGCCACAGACCTGTACATTATCACTGGTCCATGAATAACCATTCTTTTCTTTTCTTTTCTTTTCTTTTCTTTTTTATTCTTGAAGGTCATTTAAAATGCTGGTAGCCTCCTAAAGGACAATAACTTTTTAAAAAAACTTTTCTGATTCAAATTTAGAAGTTGTTTTAAAACTTACCTACTCTAACCCCCCCCTTTTTCTCAGATAAGGAAACTGAGGCTCAGAAAGTTGGTGTGCCCTGCCCCTTGTCACATCACTTAATTTCTGTTTCCATGCTCTGATTCTAGAGGCCCATGCTGTGCCCTGGAATACCACTGGATTAACTGTGTTGTTAGCTTAGTCATCCCTGGAGAGTAGAAGGAGCGGACATGGTCGCTTGTGAATCCAGCCTTAAATCCTTGTGGGAGGACAGCTTACCTGCAGTCTTTTTCAAAAATGTTTATTTAGTTTTGAGGGGGGGAAGGTGGGGCAGAGAGAGAGGGAGAGAGTGAACCCCAAGCAGGCTCCGTGCTGTCAGCACAGAGCCCTTTGTGGGACTTGATCCCATCAACAGTGAGATCATGACCTCTGAAATCAAGAGTCAGAGGCTTAACTAACTGAGCCACCCAGGCACCCCATTACCTGCAGTTTTTAATGGACAAGTGGAGCCCCGTGTATGTAAGTAAGTATAGTCATTCCCATTAGACCCTGACAAACTCATTGGGTTTATACCAGCTGCATGCATTGCCGGAACCCCCAGGAGTAAAGTTTAGGGTATCACCCTGCTTCTGATAACATAGCCCAAGTGTCATATGACACACATAGACTACTTTTTTGAATCTCCTTTTTCCTCCTTTGGTTCTGTGGCAAGATTTGCAACTAGAGCTGCCTTCTCCAAAAGTGGGGTTTGAAACGAGGATGAGAATATTTAAATGTGCCCACTGTAGTTCCAAATGGAAACTCTTTCTAAAAATAAACTTATGAAATCAGCCCTCAACTATTAAATTGTAAGACACAATTAATAACTCATTTTTATTAATACAGATAATTCCTCTGGGTCATTTAAAATGCATATGGCAGTGTAGTAGGGGCCAAGCCAACATAAATTCATTTTCTCAAGTCAGTCGTATTAGTTTTTGAAGAACCTGGATAGATACAGGTGACCTGGCCCACTGTGGAGGGAAAAGAAAAACAGGTTCCAGACTAAAAAAAAAAAAAAGATAACTCTCAACAAAAAAATAAATCCACTATGGCCTTCAAAAACTGAAAGAATACAGGAAAACTTCATACCTAGAAATAAGATAGAGTATTATATTTGTTTCTCCACCAGTGGCAAAGAAACATCCAATTTTTCTAAATTGTGAGAAGAGCACTGGGGTAGCAAAATCTCCTGTCCTACTCTGTAACTAAAGAAAATGCTCTAACTTCGTGGACAGTGGACCCCAGCTTATTTTTTTGACAGACACCTTACAATTGCAAGTGTGGTGTTCCTAAGCTGCAAATAAACTCCAAGATATTTAGTGCAGTAAAGTAAAAGTTCTAAAGTGCTTATAGAGCAGAGTCTACTTCTAACCTTGAAGAGGACACAGTAAATGGATCAGTTACACTATAGGGATGTGAACCCCACATACTGACTCAGGTTTGAACTGGCCTTCATAGGAATGAACAACCTGTGGCTTTTCCCCTATTTGTCACAATCAAAAAATGTCCCCGAAGTTCTAGATGCCTCTATTCTATGCAAATGAGACCACATTGCTCCCTCTTTCTAGGCAAGGAAATAAGCAAAGCGCTTCAGGGAATGAGCCTCTGTCAATGTGAAATATTGTACAGTTCTCTGTGCTTTAATTTCAGTTCATTTCACTTTTCTCTCAGGAAATGGGATAGTTTCCCTAACAAGGCATGAGAGAATGCCTTCTGTATTGGGACCCATAATAGATAATAAAAAATTCAGATGTGATTTTTAAGGAAGTTCATGTCTAACCTTTGGATTCATTCTTAGTTACTCCCTCTTTTGCATACTCCACATGACTCTTTTTTGGTAGATTCTACATTCAAAATACCTTTTGAATGTAGAACCATTGCATCAACACTCCACTGTTTCTACCCTTGCCCAAGAATCCACCATCCATTTTCTCTAATTCCCCTGCTTTCACTGTTATGGCTGTTCAGTCTATTCTCAGCACAATGACCAAAGGTATCCTTCCAAATGGTGCTAAAAATCCTCCCAAAACTTCACAGATAGGAAACTCACTTCCATACTGACCTTATTTCTTTTTATACTCTCATTTACTTTCTCTTTCCCTACTGACTTTCTTGCTCATTCTGAAATATGTGAGGCATACTTCCAACTGTGGAACTCTGAATTTGCTTCAGGGAACTCACTTTCTCTAGATTACCACATACCACACACCCTTAATTCCGTAACTCTTTGCTCAGACATTCTGTTATCAGAGAGGGCTTTGTGGACTGATCTGAACAAAATATCCAACTCCTCTGTTCCCCATATGTTTCATCAGTTTTGTCCCTGGCATAGGGGCACTTGACTGGCTCAGGCAGGAGAGCATGTGACTCTTCATCTTGGGGTTGTAAATTCTACACCCATGTTGGGTGTAGAGATTACTTAAAATAAAATCTTTAAAAAGTCTGTGGTATTTATTATCACCTTAAGGATTTGGATAGAGGGAATGACTGACTAATTGCTTTGTTTCTCTCGAATGTGAGCTCCCTGAGAGTGTGGGCTTTACTGTGGTGGAGCCCGCATCTACCACAGTTCCTGACATCTACCATCTGCTCAATACATATTTGTAGAATGAAGGAGGGTCGAAAAGATTCTTCTTATTGATCAGAACTAGTAAAATTCAATCTGAACAGCCTCAACTAATTCTCAATTGTCCAGAGAGATTCTTTTTGGATTAGTTTGCACAAGACCCACCCACGTAAAAAAATGTTTTTTTAATGTTTATTTATTTTTGAGAGAGAGACAAAGACAGAGCATGAGTGGGAGAAGGGCACAGAGAGAGGGAGACACAAAATCTGAAGCAGGTTCCAGTTTCTGAGCTGTCAGCACAGAGCCTGACTGGGGTTTGAACTCACAAACCGTGAGATCATGACCTGAGCTGAAGTTGGACACCACCTGGGTTGGACACCACCCAGGTGCCCCAACACCCACCCACTTTAAATTTGTATTTAAATATGATAACTTACTAAGATTACTCCAACAGCATACCTGCAACCAATGAACACACATTTCACCATTGCCCTTTCTAGTACAAGCAATTATATTAGCCATAAAGATCAACTGTCACAAGTAGAATATGAAGTCAATGCAGAGAAAGGCTTTATGACTCTTACAGAAAGTGAAAGAAATTAAGATTAGAATAAACAGAATATTTCAACTTTAAAATACATATACATCTAACGGCAATTTTGGTATGGCAAAGAGGAAAACTGTCTTCCAGATTCATAGTGACATAAATTCTGCCTTTTACACAATTCTCTAGAAAAATTTTATTTGTTTGCTGTTACTGATAGTCATTATTTAAAGAAAGAAATTATGACAGGAAGAAAATGCTTCCTGTACGTAATTAGCTAATTATAAGTCATAGTTACAGTATTAATACTCTTAATATTATTAATACTCCTCACTTTTCTTGAGTACTTCACCAAATGTCAAGCACTATGTTAAAAGCTGCAGATGTAATGCATATTTAATCCTTAAGCAGATTTATAATATAGATACTGTTATCTTAGTTTTATAGACAAAGAAACTAAGATTTATATATGTTTGTTTTCTTAAGACCACACAATAGTAATTGATTGAACCTGGGTTCAAATTCAGGTCTTTCTGGCCCCAAAGTCAAGGTTGTTACTCTCCACTGTTGTAAGTTATGTTCAGTCGTATGACTGGGGATGTATCCTGTTTTCTCATCAAAATACATGCAAATTAATTACAAAAGGTTATCTAGAGTATACGAGTGATAAAAGAAAGAAAGAGGTATGAGATCATAAGCACACATCTGCTCATGTCTACAAAAGAAATGGGGAAAGTATAAACCAGAAACTAGTGAGACGGGTTACCTAACAGGAATGGGGAGGAAAGGTGGGGGGGATTGTAATAGGATAGTGGAAGGGATAAAGAGGGAATGACATTTCTTTAAATATACCTTTTTGTTTATCTTGGGTAAAGTTTTACATGTTTCATGTGATATTGTGATTTATAATAAGATATATCTACATCTATATATCTTATATATCTGTGTGTGTACACACACACACACACACACACACATGTATTTGCTTTTCCTCCCCATTTCTGGCACAGAGCTCATAAAACTCTTGGAATTTCCTAAGGAGAGCAACATAGCTATCTTTCGTTGTGTTAATGAGGTGACTTAGAAGCACCTAAGGATGGGGGCTGGTTGCCAGGAGAACCAACTCTGTAATTAGTGAGCTGGAACTTGAGTCCCACCCCAACCTCTGGGGAGGAAAGAGGGACTAGAACTGCACTGTCAATGGTCCATGATTTAACTAATTGTGCCTATGTAATAAAGTCTCAGTAAAAGCCAAAAAGGATACTTTCAGTGAGCTTCTGGATTGGTGTACACACAGGGATTTGGGGACAGTGGCACTCTCAGAGAGGGTACAGAAGCTCTGCACCCTTCCTAATCGCACACCTCACCCTATTGGTTGCTTCCATCTGACTGTTCCTGAGTGAGATCCTTTTATAATAAACTGGTAATCTAGTACATAAAATGTGTTTCTGAGTTCCATGAGCTGATATAGCAAATTAATTGAACCCAGTGGCCTGTGGGAACCTCTGATCTATAGCGAGTCAGACAAGAACAAGTAACAACCTGCACCTGCAAACGATGGCTGAATGGGGGTGGGGAAGTAGTGTTTTAGGACTGAGCCCTTAACCTCTGGGACCTGATGCTAGCTATCTCTGGTAGACAGTGTCAGAATTGAGTTGAATTGTAGGACACCCAATTGGTGTCTGAGAGTTGCTTGTTGGATGAGAAGGGAAATCTATCTCCTATCAGAACTTAGTGATCAGAATCCCTTACTCCACAAATAAATAAATAGCTAAAATCAATGAGGATGTTGTGAGGGGGATTCCCAAATTGAATTCAAACTCTAACAGATGACGGTTACTGTGTCATGCTTGAATAACTTGAATAAAATAATCACACTTAAGAGGGAAGAAAGAAAAGGACTGACCTAAACAACTTTGGAAAACATGACTTTGGCTACATGCTGTAAGGATAACAACAAAAAGAACTGTACAGAAACCTGGCATTCTTGTTAGTAAATTTGGTTTTCACAAGGATATAACTAGTAATTCTGAAACTAATTTAAGTATATATTTGGATTGAGAAAATAAGTAAATATATACTAGATAATGAGAGCCATGTTTCTCATTTGTGGAGGAGGTAAAATAATTTTCCCTCTCCCTTTCTAAGTTCTTGGCTGAGACCCTCCTATAATAAAACACAAATTAATGGAAGAAAAGCAAACAGAAGGTTAATTACATGCATACCTCCTGTATACATGTGAGAGACTCAGGAAAATTGAGTAACTCTTCAAAATGCCCCAAGCCAAGACCTTCACTAACATTTCCAGCTAAAGACAAAAGAAGATGCTGGGGTGGGGGGATGATGGGGGGAGGTCAGTTACAAGAAGTCTCCAGGAAGAATATAATAAGCAAGGGCAAGTTTTTATGCAGATTTCTTAGTGCCTTCTCACATCCAATGTGTCCATCAATTGATGAATGGATAATGAAGATGTGATATATATATATATATATATATATATATATATGGAATATTATATATGTATCATATATATGGGGAATATTATATATATATCATATATATATGAAATATATATATATATATTACCCATATATGTGTATGGAATATATATGGTATATATATATAGCATATATACATACAAATAGATGAAATATGATTTAGCCATAAAAAAAGAATGAAATCTTGCCATTTGCAATGTGGATGGAGCTACAGAGTATAATGCTAAGTGAAATAAGTCAGAGAGAGACAAATACCATGTGATTTCACTCATATGTGGAATTTAAGGAACAAAACAAACAGGCAAAGGAGAAAAAAAGAGAGAGAAACAAGAAAGAAACTCTTAACTATAGAGAACAAACTGAAGGTTACCAGAGGAGAGGTGGTTGGGGGAATGGGAGAAATAGGTGGTGGGGATTAAGGAGGGTACTTGTCATGATGAGCACTGGGTGATGTATGGAAGTGTTGAATCACTGTGTTGTATACCTGAAACTAATATAATATGTATGTTAACCAACTGCAATTAAAATAAGGACTTAAAAAAGTTATTTGCTTATCCATTGATAAATTTCTAGAGATATAAAGTCCTCCTTCTATTCCTGGTACAGATAAGGAGGCCCTCTTACAAATGGAGATTTCCCTTTTAAATGTAAATATCTCTTACAAAAAGGTAACTTCTATTTAGTTTTTATAACTTTTCCTATGTCTGCTATTTCTTACAAATAACCAGCCTAAAATGATTTTTATGCTAAAGAGGCATATTTTGGGGTGACAAATTTTGTTCCCTTTCACACTATTGGGCAAAGAAGTTAAAGATAAGAAAAAATAACAAAGATAGATAACAAACTGTATCTATGTACATGTGAATATACATACATCTCACTATCTCTGTCTAAACAAAAGATCTACAAGCAAGGATACCGTAGAAGCCAGGATCACATCTAGTACCTAGATCTTGGTTTCTAATGTCATTCTTCGATAAAAAGAAGTAGGGTTCCTTGGAGGTATGATTGATACAGGACTGGGGCAGAGGAAATACAAGGTGATCTTGGGATATCGTTTGCTATCAAAAAGTCAGAAAGTGCTAAAAACATAAGGGAGGTATGCCAAAAGAATATAGGAGCCAACTGAAGGATTTCTCAATGGCCAAATGCATGAAAACTTGAACAATAACAAAACAATACCATTAGATTACAATACAAAGAATAGAAGAAATAAACTTAAGACTATACTGATATAAATAAATAGTTGAAAAAAATAAATCAATTAGGGAGAAAGGAAAGCCCTTTCTTGCAAAAGAATTCCAATTAAACAATGTAGAATGAATGATGGAAATGAAAAATTAAACACTGAAATAATAATAGTTGCAGACAAGAATCACTGAGGGATGGTAAAGTTTTTTTTTTGTTTATTTATTTTTTGAGAGACACAGAGAGAGCGCAAGTAGGGGAGGGGCAGAGAGAGAGGGAGAGAGGGAAAATCCCAAGCAGGCCCTGCATGGTCAGCACACAGAGCCTGAAGTGGGGTTGGAACTCATAAAACCATGAGATCATGACCTCAGCCTAAATCAAGAGATGGATGCTCAATCTACTGAGCCACCAGGGTGCTCCTGAGGGATGCTAAAATAGAGACAAAACTATGATGAGGAAAAGGAGGATTGACTAATCTCAAAGTATCTCCCACAGGATACTTATTAGTGACAAAGGGAAAAATAGTAACTATAAAATGGCGATACCTAACAGATACTACCTTAACAAAGTGATCAAAATTAATATCACCAATAATAAGATACAACATGTGCTCCCTGTTATGAGATGCTGAAAATGTCACATGATACTTTCTGTGGTATTCTTTCAAAAAATGCAAAAATCATCTCATCCTGAGAAAATCACAGAGAAATCTAAACTTAAAATATTGTAAAAATAAAACACATGTAACCAGTATTCTACAAATACTGAAGTACACTATGTATGTATGTGTATATATACATATATATAGGATATATATATCCTATATATATACATACATATATATATATACATACATATATATATATATATGTATATATATATATATCTCCTGTGAGTCTACTGTTTTGAAAATAATATAAAAACACTTGAAAATAATTCTAGGAGAACAAGGAGAAAGACTTCACACAATTTAAATGAAATACATTGATCATCAAGAAGAGAGAAGACAATTTAGAACATGCTTTCTATTGAGCACTATGTTAGTCTGTTTAAGTTTCTGTAGCAGAATATCACAGATTGGGAGGCTTAAAAAATAAAAATTCACTTTATTACAGTTCTGGAGGCTGAGAGTCCAAGATCAAGGTACTAACAGGGTTGGTTTCCAGTAAGACTTCCTCTCCCAGCTTGTAAATGTCTGCCTTCTCACTGGGTAAGGAATGTATGGCCTTTCTTCTGTGCATTTGTGTACAGTGAGAAATCTCTGATATTTCTTCCTCTTTTTATAAGGACACTTGTCTTTTCAGATTAGGGCCCTTGTCTTATGATCTCATTTTGTTTTGAAATGTTTATTTTATTTTTGAGAGAGGGAGAGAGAGAGAAGGAGAGGGAGAGGGACAAAGAGAACATGAGCGGGGGAGAAGCAGAGAGAGATAGGGACAGAGGATCTGAAGCGGGCTCTGTGCTGACAGCAGACAGACCAATGCAGGGTTTGAACTCTGGAACCACAAGATCATGACCTCAGCCCAAGTCAGATGCTTAACTACCCAAGCCACCCAGGCACCCCCATGACGTCATTTAAACTTAAACTTCCCTAAAGGCCCTGTCTCCAAATATAGTCACACTGGGGCTTGGACTTCAACATCTACATTTTGGGGGAACATAATTCAGTTCATAACAAATACCAACTATACTTGTAATCTTCATATGTGAAAAAGAGTGCATATACTGATGGAGATTTTTTATAGAAGAAGGGAGAGAACAAGGAGGAAGATAAGACAGAGGAGGCTGTCTTACAGACTGATTCTGTGTAAGATGATGTGGTGGAAGAATGCATGTCTTTTGTGTGAATCCTTATGGAACAGGTTTGCTGGGGCAGTACCCATAATTTGATTCCCACATAAATCATGCAGTTAGTGACATAAGAGACTACATGAGAAGTGGTGCGCGCGCGCACGTGTGTGTGTGTGTGTGTGTGTGTGTAAGGCATAAAAACACTTTGATTTCTCATCAGGCTGCCCAGATTTTCACATAACCTCTGAAAACAAGGGGAAAAAAGGGATTTAGAAGCAGAAGTAGCTCCATTAACTCATACTAGCTGAATCTCAGTTATATTCAATCTGACATAAAACTCCCTGAAACAGACAAGAATGACATTTAAATGCAAGCAATTGACAGACCTACTTTCCCCCCTCCACTCTAAATAATAATGTACAGCCACATTCTCTAGCCAATTCCACTTCCTAAGTACCTTGTTTGACATTTTCCCACAATGAATGGAACCCCTACCAGCATCATTAGCTTTGCAAGATTTTCTCCGGGGAATGGGCAAAGCAGCTGCCGATTCTAACCAGCCAGGAGAGAGGGAAAATATAAAGAAACAAAAGGCAGGATAAAATAAAGTAAATCCTTGCTGTAAATTTGAGAGGATTTATTTGCAAAAGTAAAAGATGAAACAAACATGACAGCTTTTGCCTGCATCAGTAATAGACAACCAGACACTTGTTACAATCCAAAACAGAGGCCATAGTGAATCCAACTGTAAGAAAGAAAGAAAGAAAGAAAGAAAGAAAGAAAGAAAGAAAGAAAGAAAGAAAGAAAGAGAAAAAAAGAAAAGGAAAAAAAAGAAAAGAAAGGAAAAGAAAAGAAAAGAAAAATAGCCGGTGCATTCCATGACCTAAACATCTGGATATGTAGAGTTTTATATGTATGTTTGGTCAGCTTGTCCTCATCTGGAGAAAGATTATTGGCTGTAAATATTCTAGGGTTTTGCTCATTAGAGTTGCTTTCGTTTACCTTTGAGCTCTGGTTATAACCACCCATGCCTCCATCAGAAGGTGAGGCAGGAAAGCTCTCACATAATGAAATTGATAGCACTGATGTGAGATAATAAAAAATAGACATATTGATCCCTGCCTTTGGTTTGGCACAGAATTCCTAAAACCCTGGGTTTAGGAATCTTGACATCTGGGCTTTGTCTGATTCCTACTCTAGACCCTAAGGGCTATATCCAAAAGCTTGGAACAATGAAAATTATAAAAACAGTCTTCAAGCCAAGATATTCTAACTTTATACTCTAAATACCCATGTGGTCTCAGATAAGCCACTTAAGCTTCAGAATTTAATTTTTTTCATCTACAAAACAGATTATCAACACTTCCCACGTTGCAGGGATATTCATCCTATGAATGAGAAAGAGATTATGGAAATCCAGTCTATTGGAAAATGTAGTCAAATTCTTGAGGCCACCAGCCATTCTTCCCCTTCTCCCATTGGAGAACTTAATTGTAGGGTTTGATATAGTAGCCCAGGCACCAACATTCATCCCAGCCTCAAGTACAGCTTCCTAACGCTCCCTGCGTGAGATACGGAGGGAGAGCAGTGATCTCACAGCAGTGAGAGGCGGAAGTCTGAGTGCCAGAGTTGAGGTGCAGTTTCATGAAGCTTGAGCATACATATCCATCTCTCTACTCCCTCTCCTAGGTGGCAACATAGGACAAGGAAGAAATGAGACATGTATCAAGGTGTCTAGGAGGAAGTCAAAGGCCAGACACCAGAGGGACCAACTTGATACGTCAAATTTAAGAGCTACAGAATGCAAAAGAGCAATGCAGTGTTTCAAAGCTAGAGAGTCCCCTATCAGTAGGAAGAATCTTTGAAGTGGGCTTTCCAAGACTGTTGCTATGACTCCTACTAGACGTTTGCATTTTGTCTTCATGGGCTGTGATGTGTGATTTGGATCGGTTTAAGGATCAGGGGACAAACAGCAGATAGGGGAAATAAAAACATACATGTAAAGGAGGCCCAAAAGTTATGAAATAATGGTGATAAATATCACGGAAACTTTGATCAGCCCAATGGCCAGTGCCACTGCAATTCCACACTCCTCCCAATAATGTATGCGACAATGTAGTAACAGCATTTCTTTGTGCAATGAAATCTTACTAAATTGACATAGTTTTACTCAAAACAGCATGAATTTGAAGTAGCTATTTCTCCCTAGTTGACTTAAATGTCTTATGGCTCTTAAATAAAATATCAGATAATATATACTTAAAGTTCTTTTTTCTCATAGCTCCCTTAATATAGAATTAACAAGGTGTTACTCAATTATTTAGAGTTTTCTAGTAAAGTGCCCATAAAGCTTTCACAAATAGAATGGGAAATATATGTCCATAATTCTCATCTGACACGTGGTGAAAATTCTAGAAGGTGGAGCAACCTCTTAAGCCAGTGGGGCCAGTCTTCTGTTTCACAAACTTAAGTACCATGGCATGGGGCTGAGTCCTGGAGTCAGCTGTGGTGAGTGTGTGAGCTGCAGGGTGGGCAATGGTAGAGGGACCACAAAGCCCCCAGCATCAGCATATGCATTCCCAGTATATGCTGTTAAGCAAAACTGATTTGTACAAACTGATTGCCTCAGAGAAACAGCGAGAGGTGTCCTAAAAGCAAAGAAATGCAGCTGTAGAGAATATAAGAAGAAGCTGTGGCCATCTAAGGAGACAGTGCAACGAGATGTTACAACAGGCTCTTGGGGTCAGATGTATGTTGGCATTTTGGTGACTGCCACTTTTGAGCTATGGGACTTTATGGAAGGCATTTCTTTTTTTAAAGTTTATTTATTTTGAGAGAGAGAGAGAGGATATGAGAGAATAAGCAGGGGAGGAGCACAGAGAAAGGGAGAGAGAGAGAATCCTAAGCAGACTCCTCGCAGTCAGCACAGAGCCCAAAGTGGTGCTCGAACTCACGAACTGTGAGAACATGACCTGAGCTGAAACCAAGAGTTGGATGCTTAACTATAGGAGCCCCTATGGAAGGCTTTTCTGAACCCTGGTTCCTTTATTTGTAAAATGAAATGCCAGCTCAAATTGATGCCAGATAGCTAAAATGAGAGTGCCAGAAAAAGCAAAGTCCAAAGATATTAATATTTTATTCTCATAGAATTATTAGGAAGGTTAAGTGAGTGAAATTATGTGAAAGTGTTCTGTATGCTATATGGCATTACACAAGCACTACTCTTTAGTTTATGTATGCCATATGAAATGGAAAAAAGTGTTTTCCTTAATAAACTTATATATAATAAATATATATATTTATAAACTTATAAAATATAAAATATATAAATATATATATAAATATATATATAAATAAAAAATATATAAAAATATATATTTATAAACTTATAAAAGTTAAATACAGAAACTTTTAAATACATATATCTTGAAAGAGAAAATTTAAACGTTACAGTTAGAGCCACTACTCAAAATATTTTTAAAAAGTGATAGGGGAGATTGTTCTGTGTGTGTGTGTGTGTGTGTGTATTTCAATTAGTATCATATACAGTACTAAAAATACTTTTTTCTTTTTATTTAACAACATGTTCCCACATTGTTGAATAAAGGAATCTCATTTCTAAATAAGGGAAATGGAGTTATTATTGATTTAATCCCAATAAAAATGAATCAGAGGTGACTTTTATATGAAGAAAACATTTATTTAAGTCATTTGTTGGCAAGCACTTACTACTAGCTGCTGGGATTTTTGTTATCTCAGCCAAGAGTTGCAAATAAAAAGTTGAAAAATATATATATTCAAAGCAAAAGTCAATATGGTAATGAAAAAAATCTGTAGGGACAAAAAGCAAAACTCCTTACTATGTAGTAAAGATTATAGAAAAGTCTTAAAGATTTAAGATATATTATCAAGCATTCCGGCCTAGAATACCTGCTTATTGTAAAAATGAAATAAGATACAAAGTATTACTTAAAAAGAAAAAAAAACTGATTCTATAACTCAGTGAATAGTTGAAGAATGTAGACATCAAACCTTTACCAGCACTTTAGAGACCAGCTTTTCTGTAAACCCCATCATCACCCCATCATCACCTCTAATAGAATAACAAACTCCACATTACTCCTTAAAATATGCAGTTAACACACATCCAGCATTGAAAAAGACTCTATGCGAAGCTATTGTTACTTTGGAGTCTGCTCCAAATTAAGAATTTCCTTATAAACAAGTTTTTGATCTAAGCTGGAATGTTCTTTTCACTCTGTTGCTTCAAAATACTGTCCCTTAAACTCTTTAGGTCATTGGCACTAGAAAGTATTACATGCCCCAGGTGTGCCCATGTTTCTTGGCCAAGGAAGTTGGTTGTACACTTATTAATTATGTTCCTGTTAGCTATTACTGTATAACAAACAAGCCTACAACTTAGTGATTTAACAGAACAATGGACATTTATGTTTCTTACAGATCTGAAATTTGGGCAGGATGTGTGATACTGACTCAACTCTGCTTCATGGCCTCTGGGGCCTCAGGGTGACTGACTTACTGACTAGAGAGGTTAGAATAGCTGAGCTAAGGTATCTCTCTTCTCACTTCATGTCATTGCTATGCTTTCTACATGGTTTCTTCAGCATGGTGGCCAAAAGCTATACTTCTTGCATGGCAGCTCAGGGATTCAAGGGGGATGTTCCCAGAGGCCTAGCCAAAGCCCTATCTTCGAAGGCCTGGAATTATTATTGGTAAGGAAGTCACTAAGACCAGCCTAGACTCAACAGGCGAGGAATCAGATTTGATGTCTCAGTAGAAGGAGTAGCAGATTATGTGAGCCATCTTTAATCTCCCACAAATTCTCCCATGAAAAATGCTCTTCTCTGGAAGAAATATTTAAAAGAATAACTAGAGAAGAGTGTGAGGCTGAATGTAAGAATTCATCCTAATTCTTTGACTATTAAAAAAAGAAATATGATTTACAGTATCTTTTTCTCCAATTTGCCTTGACTCTCATATAGCTAACGCTGTCTTAGTTTCTAAAAATACTTGTATCTGGGGCCCATTGATTTACACATTCAGGGAATTTATCCCCTATGGTACTGCATTTTTCTTCTTACTTAAAAAAAATATGATGTCATAACTCATAAAAATAGTGCCAGAATTACCAGATATTTTAGTTTTTGGAGATCAAAGTCTTCATTTTATTTTCTCCTACCCACAGGCCATAGCTAATAGGGTATGCATAAGCTGAGATAAGGGAAGAATTTTATTATTGATTTAATATTATCAGGTAAAATCTGCACAGGAAAATCATGTCACATCTATTCGAATTGCCACTGAATAGCAGTGATGTTCTTTCAGTTGACAAGCAAAATAAACTGAAAAAAATGACAGATTTCATGGATGCCAGAAATCGAGAACTGTATTCCTTACAGATCACAGAACAAAGAGTGGAAGAATGAAAACTTGGGGCAAGTGTGAATTAGTCTCCTTCTTTGGAGACTAAATAATATCTCCATCTTTGGAGAAGCAGTGCTTGAACTGAGAGAAAAGCACAAGAGCATTACCATTTCACACGATGGTTGTTTCCCTACGCTGAGCCATAACTTCCTTTATCACCACATGCTGCCAATACAGGCATCGCTCACAGACCTTCCTTGGGCTTGTGAGTCACAAGCCTCTTCACTGTTAAGATCTCTAAAGCCTCGTGATCTCATCCAGTTTGCAAGTGGTCAAGCTGATTGAACCCTCCTGTTAGAGTGGTAGTAATAGAGAATATCCTTGTTGAAAGGAGAACATAGGTCAGGAAGACATCCTCACTCGCTGTTTTAGATGCCACGATGGTTCTCTTTCTCCTTCTCTTTCTGGAGATTGTTCACAACCTGCGTTGTGCACAGATCCTAACTCCTCCAATAATAGTGCATTCCTATTCAGTTTTTCTTTTTTTGATACCTGACATTATTCAGAGCTTTTTTACTTCTTAGTTTCTCAGATCATTATTTAAAGATGTGGCATCGTACTGAAGAAGTAGGGCCGTATAATCAACCCATAGAAGAGCTACAACTTAGGTGGCATTCGCTATATCCCACCCAATGTTCTGAGCACTTCACATATAATCATATCGTTTATCCTTACCACAACCCTATAAATAGTTACAGTGAATAACATCCGTATTACAAACAGGAAAACGAAGACACTGGACAGTTAAATTAACTACTCGAGATATTACTCAAATAGCATGTGGCAGAGCAGGGACTCGAACCTAAGCAACCTGAATCCAAAGTCCAGGATCTTACATGACCTCTTAAAGGGCTTATTGACCACATTGCTACACAAAGTTTTTAAATGCCCACAGAGAAGGAATGCTCTTTACCCAGGTTCAGATTTAGTAATAAGAAGTGTGGCTTTTCAGAGTTTTCTCAAATTTCAAGCCAAGTTTACCCACTGCTTGGTCCATTGCAGTAGGATGGAGGAGCCTGGGAGAGGATGAGTCTACACCTATCTCTGACTTCTGCAGTGGGCGATGGTGTCCTCACAGTGGATATCCTTGTATGTCAACATTTATGTACATTTTTGGTTATTTTTAGACAAATGGCTGAGTGGAGAGAGTTATACTCCTTAAAGGTTTTTAGTACATCTTGCCAAACTGTTTTCCAGAAAGGCTACACCTATTTATCTTCCTTCCACACACTTGGAATGTTATCCATGATAATTTATTCAATCTTTGCCTATTTTATGGTTGAGAATTGAATTATGTCACTCATTCTTCAACAAATTGAATATTCATTAATGGAATGAATTTTATACTTTTACTGTATAAAAGTGTACCTAGATCTGCTCGAGATTCCAGGTTTTCAGACAGTGTCTCACACTTGCTTTATTTTCCATTTTAGTAGCAACCAGCCAGGTTTTTCATATGGATATTGATTGTGTTTCTTCCTTTGTGAACTTTGTATTTAAATCCTTTGACTGTTTTTGTTGAAATGTCAGTCTCTTACTTTATTATTTGTAAGGTCAAATCAAATACTGATTGGGTTCAGATTCAAGTATAAGAATATTTTGAGAGCTCTACAAAATTATGCAAGCACAGGTTCTGGCTTAAACTGATTCACTAATTGTTTTCATTCACCTATCTACCCATCAAATAGCCATTAAGCTTCTATTATATGCTCAAACTCAAATGTTCCTGTAAGTACTGGGACATACAATAATAAGATGATGTTTCTACCGTCAGGTTGATGGCAGCCCGCTAGCAGAGAAAAATCAGACAAGCAATTACAATATCGGATCATTTTACTGTTTAAACAGATGCATTTGTTTTTTTCTATTTAGTATTCATTCACCTTTCCTGGTTGGGAAAGCTTCCCCACTTTGTATTTTTGTTTTTGGTGGCAGACAATGTTGGGTTTTCAGTGTGAATACTCGAGAAGCAAGGGGCACCCTCTTTCTCTCTTCACTCCAGCAGCTAACTAGGCCATTTGTTGCCAATAAGATGCTCTCATCCAGGACTCTGAATCTTAAAAAAGTGATATAAACATGAGTGGCTGTGATACTAATGGTGTACAACCCTGATCACGGAGGTGTCCTGGAGTGGCATTGACAGTACCCAATTTTCCTGGAAACATAGTATAGAGGTGTCAGAAGTGTCTTGGCTGGGTGTCCTTGCCGACATACTATTGTTATACTTCCTACTTTGTAAGACCTGAAAGCTCTATTTATTGTTGTTGATTTTCCAAGCCACTCCGTATGCTTGGGAAGACCTTCAAAACCATTTAGACTCTTCAGAGTCAACTCTTCAGAAAATCTCTTAAAGTAGTAAGAGAGTTGGTTTCTCCAACATGAAACCAGAGCAAAAGAACTGTATGGATGCTAAGTGCTAGACTATAAGAGAAACACAATTAGGGCTCTGTTAAGCAATGAAGAGTTGATGTTGGCTTCATTTATAATTTTCATAAAACACATTCTTTTGTTTTATTTTACTTTTGTTTTGGCACATTGTTTGGACCAAGAAACTTTCTTTAAAATGATTACCAGAGCATTATTAACTGAAATCATCTAATGATGGAAAATATCTTTGCAGAACCCTCAAGAAGAGTTCAGTTCATAGAAAATTTCAATCTTTCTGCATCAGCAGTGTTTTACCAGCTGAGAAGATAATTATCTTAGCATTAGGCAACCTGTCCTTGGCATGTGTGTTTCTTCCACCTCTGTATAACTCATCTGTGTACTACTTACAAAGGCTTTTCTTGATTTGTATTAATGTTTATCACGTATCTGCTATTTTCCTAACTCATATAAACTCTTTGGGAGAAATCATCATGTTATGTACTTGATTGTGTTATACAGAACTAAGAATAAAATAGGCATTCACCAATTATTGTATAAATTAATTATTGCAAAAGAGAATTTAGAAAGATAGAGACCAACATGATGCTTTATTAAACTGATCACAATAGGAAGTTTCAAGTGTCATTTTCTTCACATAATCAGAGCATACAAAGGCTATGGGATCTGCTAAATCATTTATTTAGTGAAGGACAGAGCCAGTTCAATGAATTTTTCTAAACCAAATACATAGATACCAGTCTTGATTAAGAAAAAAAATATCCCCAGCTCTCTAGAACTCCAAACGATTCTGTGCACCCTCTCCTCCCATCCTGACTTGAAGCTCCAAAACTTGTCCATTTTTTCACTAATATATTACAGTCATATATATATATATATATATATATATATATATATATATATGATGCATCTGTTCCCTTTGTCAATACTTTGTTAGTGATATAGTAGCACATCTCTACCTTGTGTGCAGCCATAATTGTTCTTTTTAATTGCTGTACAGTATTTCACCATATCAATGCACCACTATGTATTTATCCATTCAGCTGTTGGTAGATATTTGGACTGTTTCCAAATGGTGCTTCTTTGAAGAATCTTATACATATCTTTTGGTGAGTACACACACACACACACACACACACAAACACACGTGCACGCGCCTGTTGGGGTACGTATCTGTGAATGGAACTGCTTTGTCATAAGAACCCAAATTATACATATTTAGAAGTAACAAAACTGAGGGCACATTTACGAATGAGGAAAATTATTAGGCAAGTATAAAACTCAAGATGATCTCCCCAGAAAACAGACTTTCACACATGTGTAGCTCAAACCAGTTGGCAAATATCTATAGCAACTTATTTTAGCCTCACAACTTAGCCTTGGAGGGATATTTACATTCCCACCTGTGCAAGATTGTCTCTATTTAAATAGACTCTGAAGTGGGTCCTATGCTCCTGAGGCAAATTAAAAATGAAATCCTGGAAGAACTGACAGGCTGTTCCCTAGAACTCTGAGCAGCTCTAATTATGTTACAATACGTTTAGATGTTTTAGCACAAAATAGTCTACCTGCCTATTGAGAACTGAAACCTGAGTAGAATTTCCCCAAAGTGCTTCTCTTGATGTGTGAAGGGAAGCTTCAACATTACACATTAATGTAGGGAACTACCGTAGGTTTTTGTACTACTTAATCCATTGCTGTATTTGACTTCTGTTTTTAGATTCAGTAACACGGACAGTTCCACGATGCTGATTCCGAATCTGAATCTCTGAGTGTTACCGTTTGAGTCATTGCTGCCACTAATGCCTTCATCTTTGCAATCACTCAAAGTGCAGTGTAAGGTTCTGATTCACTGGCTGCAAGTTGGGCAAGACCCCAGTCTTAGAGAGGCATGGAGAGAAAGGGAGCAGCTAAGCAGGGGAATAGTTTGCTCACCTTCAACAACTCCTGCTCAAAGGAACTTCTCCGAGTGGCGTGACAAACTTTAGGCTTACCTGTCACCAGCCTGCCTGCAGGAAGTCCACCAGAGTGCCACTGCTGTGTTAGGGTAACAGCAGGAGCGAAAAAGTTCTCCAGATCATCGTTACATAAGCATCCCGTGTGACAAATCCTAGAAGGAAAGGAATACAAATAAGATGGTAATAAATGAGCAGAACTGTCTCAGATGGTAATGTATTTCCAAAGGTGTCTGTGGGGAGTCAGTGAGGATGTCACAGTCTCTGCCAATTTGTGTGGCTTTCTGTAATCATGTCCATTTATCTGCAATCTAGTTAAAAGCTGCTAGCTAGTTCATGCATTTCTACATGGGGATCCATTATAAGAAAGCACTTCTCTCAGCAAAGTAAGATCCATTCTTCCCTATTCCCCAGAGTGAACTATCAAAGGTTAAATTATTTTCAAGGCAGGTGCTCCATGCCACTGAACAGCTCAATCTGTGTTCTTTCATCTCTGCATCTCTTAACTTGATGCAATTCCTCTGCTAGTTCATTAGCTGCTTGCAATCAGGTCTCCACCTTTTCTAGCAGGCTTTCTAGCCCCAGAATGGTCTTGGCTTGGGCTCCTCTCTTTTCAGGACTTGATTTTCTGTTTAATTTGTAAATAGCCAGGGGAAAAAAAAGAGAGACCTCATCTTTATCTGTAAGCTAACCTGAATTTTGCAATTCTTATTTGTGCGTGTGAGTGCGTGTGTGTGTGTGTGTGTGTGTGTGTGTGTTGTTGGGGGGAAGCTAATACCAGATTTTATAGGCCAGGGCACTAGACCTATTTAAATTAAAATTAATTAAAATAAAATGATATTAAAAGTTTTGTTCCTCAGTCAGATTGTCCACATTTCAAGTGCTCATTCGCCACATGCAACTAACTGTTACCTAAATGGACAGTGCAGATTATAAAACATTACCCACACAAAACACATCTCACGGAAAGTTCTGTTGGATGGTGCTGCTCTGCTGAAGAGTCACATCCTTTTGAATAAGAGTCCCCTTTTCAGGCACCCATAGCCTAGGGTATGGTAGGAATTTTGTGAAAAAGCAAAACTACTTTAACAAAAGTTCGTCTGATGCATGGATGGCAGAGGAGTGGAACTGATGTTCTGGCAATTCTGAAACACTGCACTGGGATTTTCTAGTTAAGAAAACTTTACCTACAGAGGTCTTAGAAAAGTAATAAAGAATAACAGTAACAAATAATAAAAGAAAGTAAGTGAATGACCTGGTTACTGACAAATGAGAGATTAAAACATCTGCAGATAGCATGTCAATGACTGAAGGAACTTGAAGCTAATGAAATTAATACTATCAGGAACCATATGAGCCACTGAGGGTAAATTATAAGAGAAAGTCTGAGGAATGAGAGCATGGATGGGTAGCAATCAGTGAAAGACTTCACAGAAGAACAAAAGCCTTGTATGTCCTTTCGCCGTGACTGGCTCATCTGACACCTTCCAACCGTGCTGAGATGTATGGTGGTAACCTGGAGACACTATTGTCAGTATCCCTTTCTTCACTAAGCATGATTTCAGGCCAGACAGACGTCTTTCCCTCCTTCTTGCATAATTTCCAGAATTGAATGCTCTGTCAGAAAGGGAACTCTTTCCTGATGGAGAAATCCCATTACCTCCAAAAGATTATGGCATCTCTGCTCTCCTGTTGGGATCAATGAACCAAGCAGATTTTTGCACTGGGCTCTCTGATGGTCTCCACCATAGAAGCCCAGGCCTGCTTCCCAAGGGTCTCATCCCGCACGCATTATGGAGACTGCCCACTCCCATAGATGATTTAATTAGCTCTGGCGCAGGAAGGAGGGAGGATTAAGGACTGATTAAAGAGCTTATAGAAAATAGATATGATTTAGGAGAATAATCCTCTGGAAACCCCGGTCTGCATGTGACAAATCCTCCTGGGCAGACTGTACTCTGGCAGAAATCACTGCTCCTGCAAGACTTATAGCATGAGGTCACCCTGGAAAGTCAGGTCAAAGAAGAGATGCTCCATGATGGAAACAACTTGAGGAATGGACAGAAACACACACAATATATCTTTTCTTCGAAAAAAAAAAAAATAGAAGCAATTGTTCCTCATTGCTTCATGAAGAAACAATGTAGGAAGTGTTTATGAAATGTGATTTATGCAACACACTTTTTTCTAGGTAATATTTTATTAATTAACATTTATTTACCAACAAAGTAAAGCAACCACTCTGACAAGCACCTTATTCGAATTTTAATGTTAGAATCCAGAAGGCAAGGTGTCATCTCATCTCCATCTTTAACACTCCTATAAATATTTGAAATGGCTCCAGGGGGCAATGAGCATGCTAATTCCTAGGAGGGACAAACTTGCCACCCGAGAAATTTCTCCCTTTCCAAGACTTGATCACAACCCCAGAAGCATTAGTTACGGAGAAACGGTGCTTGCCACCTTGAGTTGTCAAAAATAGAAGGAAGATGAGGGCAAAGGATGACAGAACTCCAATCAGCTTTGTGAGACCCCGGCTTCCTGGTTTTCTTTAAGTTACCATAGTTCAATCTCAATCAGGTTCCATTACACAGGACAGGATCTGGATGAGCTCGTAACCCTATAAACAGTTCTCTGGGGAGATGTGATAAAGTTATTTGAATATAATTCATCCAGGTAACAAATTGGCACATCACTCAGCTCACAAATCTCTCTGTTGACCAGGCTGCCAAAGCAGGCAGAGGGCTCCCCTTTGCAGAAATCTTCCTCTCAACTGTGCTAATTGTGTGGAAAATCCAGACTCCTTTAAGAGCAAAATAAGAATTAAAAAAGTAAAAATAGATATAATTTCTCTCACAAATTCTCCTAATAATTCTGCAAGTTAGGAGTTATTCACATGTTATATATAAAGGAAATGGAAATTCTGAGATGTCAGGACAATTTGCAAGTTATAAAACAGATCTGATAAATTCAGAAAGCTGTGCTCAAATTTACATCTTTGTTGTTTGAAAAGGGAGGCTCTTTCCACTAGACCATGTGGTCTCCTTATCTTCTGCTCTGAAAACAATGTTGTAAGCAATATGAAGTTCAAGAAAGAAACTTTTGGGTTTTGATGTGAGACAGTTGACTTCATGGTTTGATAGTTTTTGAACATAGATTAATTGATCATCTACTTGCTTGACACTACGCATCTTAGGGAGAAAATATCTTCATTTCTGATCTCAAAGACAGTAAATTCCCCTCTGCCATAGTTTTAACTTAAGATTCTTCAACTGTTGTGGCATTCTGAGATCCTGGCATGGGTAGCAGTGGGAATAGGATGTGATTACCACCCTACAGACCAATATGAGACTGAGCTTGGGGCAACAACAAAATCAAAAACCAGACAGGAAGGCCAACTGTATCTACCCAAGGGGCAAGAGAGAAAAAAAAATCAGTATTGGCAGCACCAAGGGCTTCCTTGTGAAAATCCGAGGATTTTACAGTTCTCATATTCTCTAAGTAATTCTCTAAGTAATTTTCTCTAAGTAATTCTTCTTTGGTGGTTGGGTATAAACAAGGTGAGTGAATTCAGTAAAGTGGTAGTACATTAGGATTTGAATTGTTATGGAAAAATCTAGATGGCTGCCAAACTGAGTCAAAAGGAAAAGAGACTTAATTTCTAGGTGAAGACTGAAATTACTAGAGGGATTGCTTAGGAATAGAATTAAAGAAAAATAATTAAAAAGAATAGTAATTATCTACAAATCAACATAATATCCCACATTAATAAAACAAAGAATAAGAACCATATGATCCTGTCAATAGATGCAGAAAAAAACATTTGACAAAATACAGCATCCATTCTTAATAAAAAAAAAAAAAACCCAATAAAGTAGGGATAGATGGAACATACCACAACATCATAAAGATCATATATGAAAGACCCACAGCTAATATCCTCCTCAATGGGGAAAACTAGAGCTTTTCTTCTTGTCAGGAACAAGACAGGAATGTCTACTCTCACCATTACTATTTAACATAGTACTGAAAGTCTTAGCCTCAGCAATCAGATAACAAAAGAAATAAAAGGCATCCAAAATTGGCAAGGAAGAAGTCAAACTTCCACTTGCTCAGATACCAGGATACTCTATGCAGAAAACTTGAAAGACTTCCCCCCCAAAATTGCCAGAACTATACAGAATTCAGCAAAGTTGCAGGATACAAAATCAACATACAGAAATCTGTTGCATTTTCATACACCAATAATGAAGCAGCAGGAAAAGAAATCAAGGAATCGATCTTATTTGCAATTGCATCAAAAATAATTAGATACTCTAGGAATAAACCTAACCAAAGAGGTGAAAGGCCTGTATTCTATAAAAACTATAAAACACTTATGAAAGAAGTTGAAGAGAACACAAAGAAATGGAAAAACATTCCATTCTCATGGATTGTAAGAACAAACATTGTTAAAATGTCTATACTCCCCAAAGCAATCTACAAATTTAATGCAATTCCTATCAAAATACCAACAGCAGTTTTTTTGCAGAGCTAGAACAAACAATCCTAAAATTTGTATGGAACCATAAAAGACCACAAATAGCCAAAGCCAATCTGAAAAAGCCATAAGCTGGAGGCGTTATGATTCCAAACTTCAAGCTATATTACAGAGCTGTAGACATTAAGACAGTATAGTACTGGCACAAAAACTGATACATAGATCAATGGAACGGAATAGAAAACCCAGAGACAGACCCACAACTGTATGGTCAACTAATCTTTGACAAAATAGGAAAAAATATCCAATGGGAAAAAAAAGACTGTCTATTCAACAATTGGTGTTGGGAAAACTAGAGAGCAACATCCAGAAGAATGAACCTGGACCACTTTCTTACACCATATACAAAAATAAATTCAAAATGGATGAAAAACATAAATGTGAGACCTGAAACCATAAAATATCTAGAGGAGAACATGGGCAATAAACTCCTTTGACCTCAGCCACAGCAACTTCTTACTGGACACAACTCAGGAGGCAAGGGAAACAAAAGCAAAAATGAACTATTGGGACTTCATCAAGATAAAGAGCTTCTGCACAGCAAAGGCAACAATCAATAAAACTAAAAAGCAGCCTAAGGAATGGGAGAAGATATTTGCAAATGACATATCAGATAAAGGGTTAATATCCAAAATCTACAAAAACTTATAAAACTCAACATCTAAAAAACAAATCATCCAGATAAATGGGCAGCAGACATGTATAGACATTTTTTCCAAAGATGACATCCACATGGCTAACAGACACATGAAAAGATGCTGAACATCACTCATTATCAGGGAAAAACAAATCAAAACTATGATGAAATACCCCTTTATACCTATCAGAATGGCTAAAATTAACAACACAGGAAACAACAGATGTTGGTGAGGATGCAGAGAAAGGGAAACCCTTTTACACTGCTGGTGGCAATGCAAACTGGTATAGTCACTCTGGAAAACAGTGTGGAGGTTTATCAAAAAGTGCATAGGGGCATAGGGGCATAGGGGCACTTATACCCCAATGTTTACAGCATCACTTTCAACAACAGCCAAATTATGGAAAGAGCCTAAATGTCCATCAACTGATGAATGGATAAAGAAATTGTGGTTTATATACACAATGGAATACTACTTGGCAATGAGAAAGAATGAAATATGGCCTTTTGTAGCAATGTGCATGGAACTGGAGAGTGTTATGCTAAGTGAAATAAATCATACAGAGAAAGATACCATACGTTTTCACTTTTATGTGGATCCTGAGAAACTTAAGACCATGGGGGAGGGGAAGGAAAAAAAATGTTAGAGAGGGAGGGAGCCAAACCATAAGAGACTCTTAAAAACTGAGAATAAACTCAGGATTGATTGGGGTGGGAAGGAGGGGAAAGTGGGTGATGGGCATTGAGGAGGGCACCTGTTGGGATGAGCACTGGGTGTTGTATGGAAACCAATTTGACAATAAATTTCATATTTAAAAAAAAAGTTAAAAACAGAACTACTCTTCAACCCAGCAACTGTACTACTAGGTATTTACCTAAAGAATACAAAAATAAAGATTTTAAGGGCCATATGCACTCCAATGTTTACAGCAGCATTATCAAAAAGAGCCAGATTATGGAAAGAGCCCAATGTCCATCAAATGTTGAGTGGATAAAGAAGATATGATACACACACACACACACACACACACACACACACACTAGAATATTATTCAGCCATCAAAAAGAATGAAATGTTGCCATTTACAATGACATGGGTGGAGCTAGAAAGTATTATGTTTTTTTTTTATTTTTTATTATTTTTATTTATTTTGAAAGAGAGAGAGGGAAAGAGAGAGTGTGCAAACAGGAAAGGGGCAGAGAGAGAGGGAGAGACAGAATCCCAAGCAGACTCCACACTGCCAGCTCAGGGCATGATGTAAGGCTCAAACCTACAGACTGAGAGATCACAAGAGATTACCTGGGTCAAAGTCAAGACTAGGATGCTTAACCAACTGAGCCATCTAGGCATCCCTAGAATGTATTATGTTAAGTGAAATAATCAGATAAGACAAATACTGTATGATTTCATTCATATTGGAACTCAAGAAGAAACAGATGAATATATGGGAAGGGAAAAAAAAAAGAAAGGGAAGCAAACCATAAGAGACCCTTAACTATAGAGAATAAACTGAGAGTTGATGGAGGGAGGGAGGTGGTGGGATGAGCTAAATGAGTGATGGGTATTAAGGAGGACACTTGTTATGATGAGCACTTGGTGTTATATGTAAGTGTAGAACTCAATTCTACTCCTGAAACCAATGTTACACTGTGTGCTAACTAACTAGAATTTAAATGAATACTTGAGACAAAAAAATTCACTTATGAATTATAAAAAAAAATCATTATCATAATGATGATGCAAACTAATTTAAATTGTTTTTTGCCCCTAAGAATTTTATTATATTTTATATTACAATATTATTTTGTTTTTCTGAATGCAAGGAGAACATTTAACTCAAAGCCTTAAGTGTGTGTATTTGCCATATTTTTGCTTTTTATTTATTTGCTCATTCTCAATCTGGGATTATGGAGAAAGATTGAGCTTTTTGATAAGAACTGGGTATGTGCGAGTTTCAGTTATTTCTATTTTTTTTAATTTTATTTTTTTAAATTTACATCCAAATTAGCATATAGTGCAACAATGATTTCAGGAGTAGATTCCTTAGTGCCCCTTACCCATTTAGCCCATCCCCCGCCCACAACCCCTCCAGTAACCCTCTGTTTGTTCTCCATATTTATGAGTCTCTTCTGTTTTGTCTCCCTCCTTGTTTTTATATTATTTTTGCTTCCCTTCCCTATGTTCATCTGTTCTATATCTTAAAGTCCTCATATGAATGAATTCATATGATATTTGTCTTTCTCTAATTTTGCTTAGCATAATACCCCCTAGTTCCATCCATGTAGTTGCAAATGGCAAGATTTCATTCTTTTTGATTGCCAAGTAATACTCCATTGTATATATATACCACATCTTCTTTATCCGTTCATCCATCCATGGACATTTGGGCTCTCTCCATATTTTGGCTATTGTTGATAGTGCTGCTATAAACATGGGGGTGCATGTGTCCCTTCAAAACAGCACACTTGTATCCCTTGGATAAATACCTAGTAGTGCAATTGCTGGGTTGTAGGGTGGTTCTATTTTTAGTTTTTTGAGGAACCTCTATACTGTTTTCCAGAGTGGCTGCACCAGCTTGCATTCCCAACTAATTTAAATTTGTATATTTAAATATATGTAATCTGTGAACATTGTTGTCTTTATTTCTATTTATTTTTTTGTTGCAACCATAATTTCCAGAATTTAATTTCCAACAACTGATTATTGCTGTCTCATGGCATCTACATCCTTTCTTTATTTCTCTGCTTCTCTTTTTCTTCCTCTCTCCCTTTTATACCACTTTCTTGCTTTCATTTTACTCCCTATTACATTATTTATATCTAAGAGTTAAAATTATACTTATTTTCCTAAGATTTTTTTTTCTTTTCTTCCTATTGTGTCCACATGAGATGATGGATGTAATTACACTTTGCTATAGTGATCATTTCACAATCTATGTGAATCAAACCATCATGCTATACGCCTTAAACATATATGAGGTATATAAATTATTTCTTAATAAAACTAGAAAGAAATTGTACCTAGTTTCTCTTTATGTTTCTTATGTTAACTCTGTTCCTTTAATGACTAATTCTTGTGGGTTGATTTCTAAGCTTAGTTTCACAATAATTTTTCTCTCAACTTTTTTTTTTTTTTTTTTTTTTTTTTGTAAGTAAGGTTCTATATTTGGCTAATTTTTGTCCCTGGAGAGGATTTCTTTAGCTTTGGGGAAAATGTGTTTTCCTGACAATCAGCAAGGATAAAGGTTATGTGGCCTTTGCCCCAGGCATAATGTAGGGCAGTCAGGAGGAGATCTGTGGCCAGGAAGGCTGCCCTTGCACAGCTTTGCCTTTAGAGGCCAAGTAGATGAAGCAAATATGTGAAGCTGGTGGGGTTTTAAGGATTGTTGGCCACTGTGGAGATGGAGACCTGGACAGTGTGTCATGTCTACCCTCTTCCAAATAAAATGAAACAATGTCAAATGAAACAAGTCTTCTGTCTTGATAAGGACTGATCCTCCCTTATCTTGTCCCTTTGATAAATCCTGCTTTGTGGTTTGCATGGATCCTCTGCGGGTAGGATGTCCCTGCACCTTTTGGCAAAAATAATTTATGTAGGACAGTGTCCTACTTCTACAATACTAGCACCTGCTTTGAGAGTCTGTGGTCAGAATTTCTAATTACTTTCTGACATGTAAACTTGACTTGTAGTTTTATCCTGAAGGCAAATTTATATAAATTTATATAAAAATGCATACTTGATGCAATTTTTCAACAACGGCTACTGATTACAGCCTGGTTATGGCAAATTGCATTATTATTTAGTACAATTCATTTCTGTTTTGCCCCACCTGTGGGAGGATTATAACCATCTGTCCCAGTAAATGTTGAGCTTAGCCATGTCTTACTTAGGCCATTACAAGGACATGTTGAATTGGCACAGAGGCCTTTTGAATGTATTTGTGCTGTTTGCTTATCCTCTTTTACTCCTGCATTGGAGCATGAGAAGAGCATTTCCCAGGTAACTGCTGCTCCTTTAGCCTGGATCCTGCAAAACCAGAATATATAACAGATCTGAACACCCCCCCCTCCCAAAGCCTAAAACAAAGCTACTACAAATCTGAGAGCATGAAGTAAATGTTTGGTTATTATAGGGCATTGAGATTTGGGAACTATTTGTTATCGCAACAAAGCTAACTAATACAGAATTTGGTACCAGGAATGGGGTGATGCTGTTAAAAACAAAACAAAAACAATAAGGTGAAACTAAGCTAGATATCATTAGTCTTGGGGCAGAACAATGAATGGCAAGGGAGCTGTTATGGAAGGTTGGGAAAAAGACAATCCATATATTATAGAATCAAGGCAACTGATTAAACGTCCTCTTGAAATGTCTAGAAAGTAGTCAGAATATCTGAAAATCCATGCCTTTGGTTGGTGCAATAGGAAGAGAGAATGTTTGTAGTTGAGTTGATTGTTATGGATAGTGTTTGAGAAGGATCTATGAGAAAATGACATTTTTCTTTAAAGAAAAATGAATGAAAAGATGAACACGTTTGAAATTAGGAATGAGAGGGAAAAAGAAAATCCAGAATTTTCCTTATGCAGGGTTGAATGATGCAATTCTTTCTCTCTGCCTACCAAAGATAAAATTGACAACTTTGAGTGAGAAAGCCTAGTGAGATCCAGTTCAAGTCTCGACCTCAGGCACAGATCTAAAAAGGACATGATGATTCCACTTTTTGTAAATCCACTGATTGAATTAACCTGTCCCCAGATTATCCTTTCAAGTAATCAAAATGACTCATAATAGATACTAAGGGCAAGCTCCCACAGGTACACAAGAAATTCAAAGTTATGTATGAACTTGGTGTCCTATCTTGCAAAGAATTATGGATAAGGACATTGGCATACGGAGCTGATGTAATTAAATGGATAAATATAACCCAAACCAATTTAGATAGATAGATACATAGATAGATAGAGAAACAAAAGCCACAAAATTTTTGACAAATGTGTTTCCAATCTAGACTAAAAGGTACTGTGACTCTTTGTGATGCAAAGACCCTGGGAACCCAAATTTAGACAGAAAGAAGGCTGCAGTGCTGCTCAGCCACCCTAGAGACAATATTTTCTAATGATGTTTTGGGATGTGTCTAAGAAGAAAAATGAAAAGGGAAGAAATTTCCAAGGGCAGAGTTAAGGGTCAATGGAGCAGAAATGAATAGAGGTTAATCCCAGGGTGTAAGTCTGGTGCCTCATTGGTTTTTTACCACATGGATGAGAGACTTGGCAAAGTTTGTTCTGCTGGATTTCAGAATTGCTATGAATCAGTGACTGCCATGTGTTTCCCATTCTCAACCTTTCTGAATGTGTATGTGTCCTTTATTGGGTATTGTGAGAGGAGATAATCTGTCATTTTAGGTCAGACATCTCTGGATCAAGAGGACCTATATCTACAATGAATAAAAGGATTTGGGGCCTGATGGCATGTTTGAAACATTGGGGCGTTGGGCTTCTTCATTGTGGATAAGCGGACTCTATTTTATATTTTGGATAAAGTGAACATTTACAATTAAAAAGAAAGACTAGTAGATTTTATTACTTAAATATGCTGTTCTCCCCCACCCTCTGTGGATTAGACGATACTTCCTATCCCATTGATTTTGGGCTTGGTCATATGACTTACTTTGACAAAAGGAATGTGCCCCAGTTCCAAGCAGAGGTATCAGAGATATCACATGCCTTAATTCACCTTACTGTGCTCCAGTCTTTGACAATGAAAACAGGACACTCCAGAAAGAATGTGCTTCTTTAACCTAAGTCCCAGAATGAAACATTTGGAAAGAAGCTGAGCATAACTCACACCTCAAGCAAAGCTTCCACAGCCAAACTTTATATACAAGAGCAAGAAATTAACATTCATTGTCATAAGCCAGGGAGATTTTAGATGTGTTTGTTGTCCCAGCAAATCTGATTAACATACCAGCCTACTAGCCCATGGCCCATTTTTTGAAATGGATCCCACTGAGTCCTTATTATATGTTTGTGCCAGGAAGACATGCCTCTTTTTAGAGAATTTGCTGTTCATTTGTATATGTTTGTTAGTTCCTCTGTTCTGTTGGCTTTCATTCCATAGAATATATTTATATCTTTTAGAAATCACTGCTTCAGTCTGGAAATAGCAATTTTTTTCATTTTTCCAGTATTTCCATGAATTTCTTATATTTTTATTTTTTCTGCCTTTTCAGTGGAATTTCCAAGAGGGAAGGATAGCTTGTAAATTGAGTGAATCAACTTGACTGGGACAATCTGGTGAGATTCTCTTTAATCCCATTGGTATTAGAAAGGTGTACATATATGAAGGTTGGTTATGTCAGGAGAACATCCCCTGTTTCTGTGAAGGTTTTCAAGCCTGAAGCAACGGTATTTCGATTGGGGGAGGAAGAGTAAGTGGTACCAAAAAAAATCTAAGAAGATGTATATATCTCTTGGGGGTTTCATGGATCCACTCAACCACTCTAATAACCCCATTAATTTCCCACTGATCTGAAACAAAAGTTCTCTAATATGGATGTTCTAAAACCCAAGTCATTTGATTCAATTGATGAAACTAAGAGAATCTAACCAGCTATTAATAGCTATTATCCACTAGTTAAGGCACAAGAATCCCATTTTAATTCTGAATTGATGAAACAATTTGCGATACAAAAGAAGGATTGCTTCTGAATAAACTGAGGCAAAAATATGCTAGGAGAGGTAGGAGCCACAGAGAAATCTCAAAGGAGCCTAATGGCACGGGAAGACCAAAATTGTTCTCTAGCTTAAAACTATATGCCATTAAGAATTGCTATAAGTACACTGTGATTTTCAGTAGCTATTGCTACTGGGACCTTTTACTCTGAGTTGTAAATATTCATATTATTCTGAAAGCTTCTTTGAAAATTTGACAACTGTCTACAGAGTTTTTCTATAGATATTATACAGTTTGGAGCTACTAAAATCACAGACTGGAAACGGACTTTCTAAATCCATCTAGCAACCCCCATGTCAAAAGTTCTAGTGCTCTCCTTTTACCTCCTCCTCCACACTGTTAGGCTAGGAGCCCTTAGTTAGCATTTAGCTAAGTTTCAGCTCAGCATGTTTTAGGAAGCATTATCCAAGGACCCCTGCATGGCTTGATATGGTACCATTCTTTCAGACAGGTCCTGATAAATGGCACCAGATTATTAACTCTATTGTCATCAAAACAAAAAAGTAAACCAGATGATTCTAAATCTTTTATCCTCTTAGGATACAGAGCAGTTACTTAGTATCTAAATACAATTTTCTTCTTGAATCTTAGAGTAGGACTGGCCCTCTAGAACCAGCTTTGTCACCAGTCATGGTGACGCTACATGGTGGATGCTAACTGCAGTAAGCATTCTCCAAGATGGCCTCAGTGATCTCGCCTCTTGGCAATCATCCACTTGTTTCATCCTCTCCCACATTCTATCAGGTTTGGTCTGTGTGATCAACGCATTATGGAAAAAGTGATGGTATTTTATTCCTGAGATTATAAAAGATACCGTAGCTTCTGTTTTACTCTTGCTCTCTCACTTGCCCTGGGGGAAATTCTATTGTGAGCAGTCTCATGGAGAAGCCCTTGTGGGAGAGAACAGACACCTTTTGCTAACAGTCACATGGCCATGTGAGTGAGCTTGAAAGTGAATTGTACATCCCCAGTCAAGTCTTCAGAGATGGTAATCTTGGCCACCAGCTTGGCTAAAACTTCACAACAGATTCTGAAGCAGAATCACCTAACTGTGCCCCTCTTGGATCCCTGACCCTTAGAAACTCTGTAAGATAATGTTGTTTTAAGCTGGAATGTTGTGGGATAATTTGCTATGTAATAAATAACTAATGTAAGAACAAAGCCACTGTACAACTCTATGCCTCCTTTCCTACCTGTAAAATAATATGACATATTCTTACCTACCTCATAGATATAGGTTCTAAAGAAAGTATAATAACAACTTGCATTGGAAATACTTAACCATTTAGAAAGAAAAATAGCATTTAAAGCTACATTTTTATCATTCCTTATAGAAGTCATTTATGTTATTTTGAAATTACCACATTTGACAGCATCATAACAACTTTTGTTTGTAAAAAAAAAAAAAAGAAAGAAATTGTAGTTTTTTAAATCCAACCAGCAAAAATAGTATGCATTTACCAATGCAATTATACTTGACTGTCTTCTACAGGTGCACAAGCTTTTGTCTCAGATGTCTTAGTATTTGGAGTTTATTTTTAAAACACATTACATTCTCTGCAAGAAAGTATAGTATCGATAGGATACTTTGCTTATCATACTCTGACTTCTAGCCATCTTTTAGTCATGATGGGATACTTTAACACTTAGTGTCACATTAGTTTTGTTTTTGCCTTGATGAAATTAAAGATCTATAGAATTTAAACAGACTCTCTTGAAAGTCAGTCAGAAAGCATTTGAAGAAAGATGTTCAGCAGCAGAGTGATAATTTTTCATGAGTCATGACTTGTTCATATAACCTGTCCTGACTTTGAAAGTCTATGATCTGTTCCAAGATATTTGGCAATGTCTACAGCTTTTAATTGCTTTGCCTGACATGTGACAGGCAGTCTTTTTGCACGTGTCTCAGTGACAAGGACACAGAGCTTTTCTTACTTGTGGGTGTCTTCTCCTTTCTTGCCTTGTCAAGTACATTTTTATATCATGAATTTATACCATGAAGATCGTTTTCTCTGCTCCTCTGCATACACAATGACTTTTCCTTTTAATTGCAGCATCATAGTGCAATTAAAAAAAAAAAAACATTTCAAGCTAACTGTGGAAATCCAAATGTAAAACTCATTCTTTGATACTATTAATGCACACATTACAATGAGACGATAAGTAGATATATTCTACCATTGCAACATTATAAATACAAATAACAATTTTCTCACAATGTACACCTTTAAAGACTGTTAAAATTTGAATGAAGTATGTTATAAATTGAGGGAGTAATGTAGCGACTGCCCACCCTGTAGGAAGCACTTCATACACTTTCACATATTGGTTTATTTAAGTTTACCAATAGCCCTTCTGGGTTCCAGATGAGGAGATCAATACTCATGAAGGTTAAGTAACTTGTTCAGGAATACAGGATGTAAGGGACCAAGTCAGAATTTAATTCTCATCTTTCCCCTCCAAATATTGTGCTCATTCTAGCATTTACTACTGTTTCTCAAATGATATTATTGATTTTACTGTAATGTTTAAGTCTGTTCCTACTAAAGCAAGATCAGTGAGAGAAAATTCTGTTAGCTTTTAGCTTGGGAGATGGAAAGGGATCTCGTACTCATGCTTGCTGTCTTGATAATCTCTCTGTAACTGAGCTCACACTGTATGTGTAAGCCTTTCCTGGAGAAAAAATTCACACTTTTTCATTTAAAAGCTGTTCTAGCTTTGGTTTCAGAGAGCAGAGCAAAAAAAACAAAACAAAACAAAACAAACAAACAAAAACAAACAAACAAAAAACAAAGTCAAAGTGATCGCAGCAGAGAAATCTAAGCTTTTTCTAAAAAAACAATTAATTCTACCATTATAACTAAAAAAAGGTCAAGAGTCCAAAATGCACGTTGTTGATGCTAGATATTTTCTCTGAACTTCTTTCAGATGAACCACTATTTTGCTTTAAAGAAAATCTACATAAATGAACCAGGAAGTGCAAAGAGTGCATGCATTTGCCCATAGAAACACATGTGTAAGGAAAAAAGAATTTTAATTTTATTTCCTGCATTCTCAGGATCTCTCCTGTTACTTAAAAAAAAAAGTTTTTAATTAAGGGGATTCTCTACAGAGGGACTGCATGATTCAAATAAGGACAAAAATCCACAGAGACACCTTAGCAATTTGGGGTTATATGCTGGCTATAGTTATAAAAACCACTTTTCCAACCAGCTAGCTGCTGGTTATTAATAGGTCAGCCTACATCTATTACAGAATCTAATTATATATCTACTTTGTATATCTTAAATTTGCTCATAGAAAATAAAATTGAGTAGAAACAATTCTTTTGGAGAATGATTAAAATTATATCCTTCCAGATACAATGGGAACCTTTTGTACTTCTGGTATTTAATTTGAAATTTCACGGAGAAGGTGATCCCTCCTCCTTTTAGACTAAAACCTTATTTTGTGCCCATATAGTGCATAATTTCCCCCAAAGTGAAGAATATGCAACAAAAGACAAACAAAATTTTGTTTGTTTGTTTGTTTGTTTTTTCAGTGGGCTCCATCCTCAGCATGGAACTCAACATGGGGCTTGAACACATGATCCTGAGATCAGGACCTGAGCTGAGATCAAGAGCCAGATGCTTAACCAACTAAGTCACCCGGGTGCCCAAAAAGACAAAATAATTTTTGCATAAATTATTTGGATAGTGAGTTACCAATACTTAAATCAGACTGCAACACGTTAAAATTTGTAAAAGTCACGTTGACTAGCTTCTGTCCCAGTTGAGAAAATCAAGTACGGTCTCAGTAATACATCAGTCAACCACAATCCATTTTTCAATGTTAGCACTCACTTCTCTGGTGATTTCACTAAGTCTCATGGCTTTAAATGCTATATGCATGCTCCTACTGCCCAATTTCATATTTCCAGGCTGTACTCCTTCCTTTCATTCCAGACCCATATGTCTACCTGCCTACTTGGCATCTTCTTTTGGACGTATGCTAGTTATCTCTACTTGATTATGTCCAACATAGAGGCCTCAAACTTCCACCAAGACTACTCCCCTCTAATCTCCCCTATTTTATTGAATGGCAATTGATTCTTCTAGTTCCTTGGGCCAGAAAATGTGGAGTCATTCTTGATGCCATGGGCTCTCTCTCTTTCATTGGCAAATACTGTTAGCTCTACCTTCAGAACAGATACAGCCATTACTTCTTATCACATCCATTGCTCCTACCCTTGTTCATGTCAACATCATTTATCACATAAATAGTTTCAGTATCCTCCTGATGTATCTCCTTGCTTCCAACTTTGTCTTCCGAAAGTCTGGTTTAGAAAGCACCTGAGTGATTGTGTTAACACCTAAGTGAGCCTATATCCTACCTCTAAGCAAAACCCTCCAAAGGCCTTCCCTTCGACCCAGAATAAAAGTCAAAATGCCACACAGGCTCTAGGACACGTCCCCATCCTCTCCTAGTCCTCCCCCACCCCGACTTGTGCCACCGTCTTCACTAACCTCTTCTACTGACTCCTACTGCTTACACGTTTATTTACTCTGCTCTGGTCTCACTGGGTTCTTGCAGTGAGTTCCTCAAATGTGCCAGGTAGGCCTCCCATCACATGTATTTGCCTCACCCTGGAACATTGTCTTCTCAGTGTTCATGTGGCTAGCTCCCTCACTGTTTTCAAATTAATGCTTAGATGCCACTTTTTCTGCAAGGACTTCTTGGACTACTCTCTCTACAAGTGCAATCGCTGTTCCAACGTTCTCCAGCCCCCTTTCCTGCCTTATCTACTTCTCCATTAGAGTGTAAAATCTATAGAGGTAAAGATGATAGCTCTTTTGTTCAGAAACGTATACAGAGTACAAAGGACAATGCATGGCATAGAGTGTGTGTGTTCAATCAATAATTGAAGGGGTGAGGCAATGAATGCTCTGTTAATGTCTAATAACCAATTTGTTAACGTATGGGGAAAATATCTGAGCAAGATGCCCTCACTTATCATATGTATCTGTAAAGTCATAACCCTTCAGGAAATGCTTTTTAGACATGAATTATTGTTACTGTATTAGTGACATATTGGTTGCTTAACGATTTAAAGGCTACAATACTACATAGACAGTTTTGTTTCGTTTTGTTTTCATTCATGAAATGCCAGAGTGATCTCCAGAGCTAATGCCACTCTGGGTCATATGAATTTGTAGTTCCTATCTTTGAAAGGAGACTATCAGGAATTACCTCATTTGATAGTTATAGTTTAAAATGATGTTATAGATAGTGTGTGGGATGAGGTGGTGGGTAGCTGACTGACATTCCAAGTTTGGGATTAAAAGAATTTTAGCTGGTATTTTATTTTTTTAAAGTATGTTTAGGTCTAATAAAGGATCCTTGTAGAAATCCACTCAACATTTGCCCAAGACCACTCAAACTCTAACCTCCACATAAACCATTTATTCATGTGACTTTTAATGTATGATGTCACAGCATTTATGTAAGCAGCTGACTTTTGTTTATGAATATAGGAATTTAACCGTGTGTAAGTTGTGAGGTCTCTTATGTAAGGAGTATGCGCTGTATTTCTCTGAACCTATCATAGAAATGGCAACTCAATATGCAAATGATAGCTGATTTGATTGAAAGCCAGCCAAAGTAAAGAGTGTGAATATTTGCTTAGGAAAAGCATGTCAATTCTTTGTCTATATGAACACAATGTAAAATGTGTCTTTAATTTTATCAGTTCAGTGCAACACTGCATTTGTGCGGTCCATTTTTCAGCATCAATTCCTGGCAGGCAGGACTTCAGACTGTTGAACTTTTCTCTGAACAGCAGTATGTACAAGGGGATGCTTAATAAATGCCATTAGACAGTGATTGCCCGTGTTTAATATTTATTGAGCACCTATAGGGACCTTGAGACCTTGGTCCAGGATGAAAAGCTTTAAAAAAGCCTGTACTTAATTAAGAAAACCATGGTCCCTACTCCCAAGAAGCTTATCTGCTAAAGCAGACAACACTGATGGGGGTGCACAGGGAAAATTAATTTTTTTAGCTAAGTGCAGAAAACAACCACCACTTTTATGAAATTGCAGGATTTCTCTTCTTCTCTCTCTCTTTTTGTGTCTTCTTCTCTCTTAAACTTGTTTTCTTTGTGAGGGTCTCATGTTAAATATCTGGCAAAGAAAGAAGGTAGAGGAGTCTGGAAAAAGGACAAGGGGATGAGGCAATGAGGAAAAGGGGTGCTAACAGATGGCGAAGCAGTAGGCTGTATGGTCTGAGGGAAGAGATGTTGGGGGAGAAATAGGATTTCTGTAGGTGGCTGCTGTGTTTTCTATATTTTTTAAATAATTATAATGTACCATCATGATCATGGTTAATTAATATTTAAGTTCAGGTTGCAAAGAAGACCAAATACGAATAAATCAGACATTGATTTCCTTTAAGGCATGCTAAAAAGCACAGCTGTGACAGAGGGCAGGATTGGCATGGATTTAAAACATATCACAGTTTATTAGGAATGGTTTCACAATGCGTCCGCGTTCATGCCGCCAGAGACTGGAGAAGTGAGAATAGGGTTGGAAATAATTACAAACTGTAGTTTTGTTTTTATTTCCATTGTAAAAATGAATATTTTTAAGTGTACTTTCATTCTGTATCTTGGATACAATAGGGTCAGCACAAGAAAGATTTGGTTATGCACGAAAGACACATATCTACTTATATCCTAAAAATGTCTTATACAGGAAATTCATTGATTAAATCAAGAAAAGAGATTTGGTTCCCAATTCATACGTTCCAAAAGTTGGCTTTGTCCTATTTACTGGTATCTGATCTTTAATTGTGTGAGAGTTACATTCCTGGTTTCCCAGTTTGGGATGACAGTGGATAAGGAGAGAAGGTCAAGAGTCCAAGTTGGGAAGAAAAGCTGGAAGTGAAATCTGGGAACAAACCAGTGTTAGTCTCCAAATTACAGAGAAGTCAGAGGCAGAGGAAACAATGACTGGTCAAAGCAAAGGAAAGTATCAAGGTAGAGATGGGGAGAACCAGCACATGAGGCGAAGACCCGGGGAATGTTCTTGAAGCCAAGGATTTCCGGGCAGGCCCCGTCCGAGATTGAAACCATAAAAGGCACTGCAGTGCAGCTAATACACACACGTCCCTCACAGTATCATGACGAATTAGTTAAAAAAGGCACTATGTGAATGAAGTTGAGGCAAGACTATGGATTCAAGAATATTAAGTAAACTGACAAGATTTCTTTGCCACAAAAGTCCTTTCTCTATGTGATTCACCTCTTGGTGGCTGATGGTTCGTTAATTATTCCCTACTTCCAATCACTCTATTCTGTAGACAAATTCTTCCCTATAGCAAGGTCTCTTCAGATGTCACCTAATCTTCTACCTGACTCATAAACAGATATGAGTGCTCCTGTCTCTGACTCCTCTTAACATTTTGTTTAAGTCCTTCATGTGACATTTATTATATCCTGTTGTGCATTGCAATTATTATTTTTTTTTTTTTGCTTCATTCCTCGTAAATAGACCGGCAGATCTTTTGGGTGGAACTTCTCCATCACTGCATATCCTGAAATGTCTAGCATCTAATATCTGCATCTAGCTAGGAGACAGTAACATTTTTTGTGAGATGTTTGTAAATATGAAGAAAAAGGCCTGGTTTCAAACACATACCTGAAAGGCCATGTGTACCTCCATGACATCACATACCCGTGTCTTCTTTTATCCTCTTGGTAATCTTTGGGTGCCATTGTAGTCAAAATCCTTGTCTATTACTAATAATCTATAGAATAGGACTAATAGGAAATTTTCATAAATTAGGGAGAGACAAAAATAAACATTCCTGTATATATGTTGATACTTAACCAAGTATTTCACTGTAGAAATTTATAACTTAGCTTCTTTTTTTGGTAACTTTTCTCTTTTGAGTAGAATGCACTCGCATAGTGAAGATGAAATAAAATTCCATTTGAATTTCATGTGCATCCTAGAACTGTCTTTCAAATTTACTTTTTATCCTGTGATAAATCTGCATTCTGGATTTGATTGTTCACTCTCATTCCAAGCAGTATTGCTGACATGAGCTTCCATCAGCTCAAAATATTTATTAGGCTTTTAATTTGTGGTAATCACTAAGAGGCATAGAGAAATGAGTCAGACACAAATCTTTTCCTGAAAGTTTCCTAATATAGTGGGGGGTTCAACTCCACTCAAGGAAGGAGATAAGTACCATGCAATTTGTAAGAGGGGTGGGGGAAGAAGGCAGAGGAGGCGTTTGCCTTTAGGTCTTGAAGGATGAGCACAATTTTAATGAGAGGCTGGGGTGAAGAACAGTCCATCGAAGAAATTGCAGCTGTCACAGGAAACAGACCATCACATTTGTCTTCCAGGCAGAAACACACCTACAAATGTCCAGGAGGATGCCTGCTGTCCAAAAATGTACCCAGGGTCTTTTCTCTATGGAAGGTGGATTATAAACCATTTCTTCATAGACTTCGTTCTCCAATCAAATGGGGACCTTAAGTGTTAACTAAACCCATGATGACAGAGTAAATGGAACATATATATATATATATATATATATATATATATATATATATATGTAGTGTGTGTGTGTGTGTGTGACATAATTCTAGTGAAATGAAATGATCTGACTGTCTCTATTCTTTCCAGCCTTTCAGGGTTTGAGCAGTAAAGATGCAGAAAAAAAAATTTTTTGTGGTCTTTTTTGGGGAAGGGGGGTGGGCTGTTGAGTGCAGTAAGCAATAAAAAGCTATTCTGTGTTGCCCTGGGAGGTCCCTGCTCAGTAGTTAGTAGCACGTGGCTGGCACTTGAGATGGAAGGTTTGGGAGTTAACCAGAGTGCAGTAAAGCTTGTAGGAAAAGCTCCCTTGGGGAATTAGATATTTTCGTGGGACAATGAAATTGCATGGACTGCGAAGGGCTAAACAAAACCTTTACCACAGGTCCCAGGGAGTGGGAAGAGCATTGGGGGAGCTTCGATGTGGGAGGCACGCTACAAAGCACCACTTACTCTAGCATGCTCCAAGCCTTGTCTCTTCTGCCCTGGTCTGCCCAAGGCCACAGCAAACACCTCCACCCAGCACCTAGTAGGGAGGGCCCACGCTCCCTGCCTGGGATCCCTGCTCTTGGCATTTGCTGTTGAGATTCTGGCTGGGACCTCTGTTGTCACACCTACTCAAGGCTGCAAGTTGCCAGGACACCTCTCTTGGTAGAATGGCACCCTTCTCCTGGAGACAGGCCCCCCCACCCTGTGTTCTAAGTCGAGAATTAAATAAACTGGTAAACAGAGGCGCCTCGGTGGCGCAGTCGGTTAAGCGTCCGACTTCAGCCAGGTCACGATCTCGCGGTCCGTGAGTTCGAGCCCCGCGTCAGGCTCTGGGCTGATGGCTCAGGGCCTGGAGCCTGTTTCCGATGCTGTGTCTCCCTCTCTCTCTGCCCCTCCCCCGTTCATGCTCTGTCTCTCTCTGTCCCAAAAATAAATAAACGTTGAAAAAAAAATTAAAAAAAAAATAAATAAACTGGTAAACAATTTGGGGGCCTTGGATTAATTAAGGAGAGCTGCATGCTACCTGCAGGAACTTCCCTCTTTTCTCAAGGAACAGCGCTTGTGAAGAGCATCTCTAACACAGAATGCATTGTTCATGTCAGATAATACTGGTGGTAATAACAGTGTTGATGGTGACAAGGATATAATAATAAACTCTTACAGCACTTACTATGTTTCAGGCATCATCATAAGTGCATTACATAAATTAGGGCAACGATCTATCAGGAAGAAATGATGTGTCATATAAAGCGTTACAAGGCTACCAATATAGCTCCCATGGCAGAGGCCGGCTAGATGCTCAGAACCAAAAACTTTTCCTCTTCATGGGCATACAGGGAGATTCCATTTTCTGGGCTTCTCACCAATAGGCAGGAGCTTCCTGGACAATGGAAAGTGGGTGAAAGCGTTTCACCTCACTCCTTAGCTGAGCCACAAATGTCACAAGCAATTCTCCAGGTTCCTCTCTCTGGGATGGTAGGATACAGAGGACCTCGAGGAAGACTCCAAGGAGACCCTAACACAGTCTTTCACACCTGAGGTTCTGTGAGCAAGTTAAGGCCACAGAAAATGATTTGTGCCACTGTTTCCTGAGTTTTTCCCAGAATGGCACTCTAGAGACACATAAGAGAGAATTTAATTCATTACATTCAAGGATGCCTCAGGCCATCAGATTTTTCCCAGACTCTGAAAAAGCCTGCCCTGGGTGAAAATGCTGCCATAAAATAGCAAATGCCTGGATCCCTGAGTCATTGCTTGGCAGGGAATTGCCAGGGACTTACAACTTAACTTCACAGAAGGGAAAAAATCCACTTTTGGGGCTATAGTCACTAAGATTTGAGAGTTTCTGTATTACTACAGGATAGTCCAGCTTATCCTGAGTAATTCATCTCCCAATCAGCTTTACCGGGAGGAACCTCTCTCTCCTCTTCTTTGATGTGTAGCCACATTAAAGTATCTGTCATGAGAAGACCATTTATGTAACTTTCCTGTTCTTTCACAGCATAGCACACATTCTTTGTCGCTGCTCTTGTTCAGGGACATCGTTATATCACGGATAGGATGGCTCAGACTGGCTTGACGTAAGAGGTGTCTACCTACCTAATAGTAAATCTGTTCCAGATGGAGGACAAGATGAAAAGATAAAGCTAAATGCCTTAGAAAGAAAACCTAGAGAGAAATTCTTACCATTCCTTGAAGAGAAGGGAAGGTTCAGAATTTATCTATTATTCCAAGAGACTCTGAATTCTTTTCAATTGTTTTAATGGAGATGGGAAATAGGGTGAAATTGTTATGACTCTTACATAGACTAGCTTAAAGACTAACTCTAAAAGGAGGTAAGTTTATGGTTTGAATCTGGTGTGGGTTAGGGAGGGCAATGTAGACTGCAGTGTTTTATGGACCCATGGGCATGCTAAAACCCTGCCGGTCACTTCACATTAGCAGGAAAGGCAATGAAGAGGGAGAGGAGGGGTCAACGTACCATATCTTCCAGAAGCTGATTCAAAGCCCTCTCTTCTCTAGGAGAGAAGTTAGGCTAAAGATCTCTTAAGTTTCTGATTGGTTTAAAACTCTGATAGTAAGAAACAGAAAAGGGTATTGGCAATGGTTATACAGCTCTGATCCCCTCAAACCTCTAAGAGAAACAAGGCAATATTTAACGAAAGCCTAGACATTCTTCTCTCAGTGTCTGCTTTCGCTAGGCTTGCTGGGTGGATGGGTGTGGGGGTCGGAACACAGTCCTGCTATACAAAGGGAAGAGGGGCCACTGCCTCACTGTCCCATGTGTTCCCAACAACACTGTTATTTGAGCAGAACCCTATTTCACCTTCTTTCTTTGCACCCTCCCCAATCTTATCCAGTAGTACCTAGGAAAGTTCAAAGCATTTAATAGGTCCTGAGATAGATTTGTTGATTTCCACATGTGACAAACTGCATGCTCTCATTATGCGTGACTCGTATTTATGAATTATTAGAAAAATAATGACTAATTGTGTTTTTGAAAACTAACATGAGACTTGGTGCTCTTGATTTGAAGACATTTATACAAAACTTCATTATGAAGACAGTCTTTATTGTGAGAGCAATCGTGCACTACTTAAAGCTTCCAAATTATAATAATGAGAACATTAAGTTTATAACATGGATATTATAATATTTGAATTTTTTAATAAAGCAAAGTGGTAAACACTTTTGAGTTTAACTCTTTCATCTCCCCTACTTCATTTGAATAAACCATTACTTAGAATATGTGTCCATAGTATTTTCCCTTCAGTACTAAACACCCAGATAGGGGGCATATCACAATTTCAGACTCATGTAGTACCCCTGTGGTGTCATTAATACCTAGAGATTTAGTGCAAATAGTATTTGCTGAAATAAAAGTGAATTTTCAATCACAAACATTTACTGAATACCTAGTAGTTTTCAGAAAATGTGCCAAATACATTTGGTCATGAGAAAATAGGAGGAAATAGGAAATTCAAACTAAAATTCAGGAACAATTATGGGAAAGAACATTGTTAGTTCTTAAAGAGAAATTGGGCAACATTTATTTTATATGGTAATGTGCTAGAAGGATCAGCTCCCTTCAGCCTGGCATGGAAGAAGTCCTAATTTCAGCTCTAAAGGATGCCTCCATCTGTTAATTTCTCGATCAGGGGTTTTGTGAATTGATTAATTTAGTTGATTAGAAAACACAGACCTAAGAACTCACGGCATCAGAATTGAGCTTGCTACATAGCAGCTGACTTCACTCATTTCAATGACACAAAATGTGCCCAACCCCCAACAGCCACCTAAGCCTAGGGCAGTGCTACTCAAAGTGTTGGCCGGGGGACTACTCATGGACCACGGACCACAAAAGAAATAAGAGTCAGTATTGATAAAGCATTTAGAAACTTACAGCAATTTACAGAGTAATTTTATGCATGTTGAGTTTCATGATAATTTAAAAGTTGGAATTCTATTTTAGATATCATTTCATTTTTCCACTAACTGATTTTTAGTGTAGCTTATAAAAGTATTTGCACACCGCCTATAAAATGAGTCTTTGACCGTAGATTGTTCGAGAAGAATTGGCATGGGATATAACATCTTGGATGCAAGAATGTGCTCTGGAGCTAGACAACATGCCAACACCATCATTTTCCAGCTGTGTGATACTAAGAAAATCGCTTACCTTCTCCGTGTTTTACTTTCATCACGTTATTCTGGGGATAACATTAGCCCTACCCCCTTGGATGGTTGTGAGGATGCAAAGCACTTAAAACAGAGTCTGGCACAATGTGAGGGACCATATTATCCTTGGTTGTAAGGGGAAAAGGCTTCAGTATGGCAACATAGTCATGGTAAGAATTCAGAAGGAAAGAATCTAAGAAGTAATTTCTGGGAGCCCACCGCACCCTGCTGTAATGCTCTCCAGCAATAGTCATCTTGATATGCTGAGTGAGTCTAACTCTTCAGAAAATATATCCTAAGAGTTTAATAGTTTCATTAGAGCCTGTCTTATACCAGCTTATCAATGGTTGGTAGTAAGGCTGCACAAAAGCTAACTAGATCTAAAGTACAGGTAGGCAAATAACTATTTCTAACCCTTTTCTAATTTACCTGTTTCCTCCTACTGATTTACATAGCTGAACCACATATCATGCCCATACCCTCTCCATGGGCAGATGTATTTAGTTTTTTTTTTTTTTTACACTTGTTTTCTCAATCAAGAGCTATTTCTCAATTCATTTATCTTGAGCTATTCTACTCTAGGAAGTAATTTAGGTGAATGCAGGATGTATTTTATTCCTATGGCCTTACCCCTGATTTTACTCCATCTGCTACAACCCAAGGCCAATTATAGCACCATTCTCTAAAGTACCCCTTTAATAGTAAGCACATTCAATCAAGAACTAAAATCTTAAGCAACTCAGAGCAAGTGAAAAAAAATCTAAAGTAAAGAACTGCAGACTTTTTAATTTTTGGTTATGTTTCGAGTTTCTGAGTTTCCAGAATGACAGAAGTAATTGTTTATATGTTTGAGTGATATGTTTGCGTCATGGCTTTTTTTTTTCTTTCAGCTCTGTGATACTGGGAACATAACTGAAATCTGAGCCTCAATGTTCTCATTGCTAAACTGATAATCATCCTAAATCACATGGCTTTTGTGATAAGTACTAATAGCCACCATTTAATGAGAAGCTCTATATTCCATAAAGTGTGTGAATTATATATAACTCTTAAATTATATATAGACTTTAATTCAAACAATGGTTTAGGAAGGTAGGCATGATTACTCTCCAATTTATTGATGGAGAAAGTTGAGCTTAAAGAGCATGAATAATTTGTTCTGGCTAACATAACTAGTAAGGAGCAGAGCTGGGATTTGAACAGATATCTCTAACTGAAAACCCATATTTCTGCCTTTAGATGTTCAAAGGAGTTAATAGAAGTGCATGCGTTTTGTAAACCAAGTTTTTAATATATACCTGGCATTCTCATCACCCATTCCCACTTCCAGAAAACTCTAACCCCACCCCTAGCAGGTCAGTAGTGTTATCTTCAAAAGCTGCTGACAATTATTTTCAATTACTTTAGTAAGCAAGAGGAGACAACTTGAATCTGATGTTTTCTGAGGCAGCCAGAACAGTCTGTTGTTTTTAAAGTTTATATTTAAGTTTATTTATTTTGAGAGAGACAGAGAGAGCATGAGCAGGGGAGGGGCAGAGAGTGAGGGAGAGAGAGAATACCAAGCAGGTTCCACACTGACGCCCCAACACAGGGCTCCATCTCATGAACTGTGAGATCATGACTTGAGCCCAAATCAAGAGTTGGAAGCTTAACTGACTGAGCCCCCCAGGTGCCCTTAGTTTGCCATTTTTATTCTCTGATACCACTTGCTTTTCCTACAGGCATCTTCACTGGTGGACCAGTTGCCAGAGCAGATCTGTCTTTCGGAGGATTGCTTTTGCTCACACTCTGTGGGCTCATTTGATAAAGAGACAGATTCTAAGCCAGGCTTAAGCTTTTGCTTCATGGGGCTGTGTTTTGGAGTTGGCTCACAAACTACCCCTCTAGGGGAGTGGGCCGAAAAGTGACACTAAAGGGAGAGTTATGGACTGTGAAGCCTTGCCCGACAGGCTCTTTCCCAGAATTAGTAGGAAAGCGAAAATGGATGTTGTAAGAGGGCAAGTAGCTGGTATTGAAGTTCTCGTTGAGATCTCTCATTGGGAAGACTCCTTAATGGCCGAGCTTGGAAGGAGGGCACAATAGCTGTGCCCAGAGACAGCACACATTGAGCGCCATTAGGATAATGTTTTCTTCATTGCTTAAGCAATAGAAGAGATCTGGGCAAATGCATCAGGCTTTCATCTCGGGCACAAGGAAGCAAGGGGATGCCAGACAGCTACAAAAAGGCCATGCCTCTGATCCAGATACAATTGAGTTGTTTAGCTCATGGAAAATAGGAAAGAGAAAAAATATGCATAATCTCCTCTTATAAAACATTAAAAAAAAACCCTAAAACCTTGAAGTAACGTATATGGAAATCATGGGAAAAGCATGGATCTACGCAGGACTCATGGAAAATATATGGTATTGTGGTATAATAGTTAGAAAGCCTAATCCCTTTCCAGATCTGCCTCTCAGTTTTTTTGTGTGCCGTATTAGGAAATTCATGATCCTGAACTGTGCCTCAGTTTTTTCATCTTTGAAATGGAGATAAGACACCTATTCTATCAACAGCATAGACATTTTATAAGGTTCAAATACATTAATGGATCTAAAAGTGTTTTTGAAATATACTATATTATTGTATTCATATTAGGTATTGATGGTGAGGTATATTCAGTATCTAATTGTGTAAAATAGAAACTATGGTGGGAAATGTCAGAAAATGTGTGTATTATGTCAGTTCAAAAATAAGCTCTTGAAAATCACACTTCACTAACCACTTCTAAAGTCTTCTTACATTTTTTGTTCATTTTGATTTTTACCTGTTCAGCTTCTCTTTAAAAAATTGCTAATTACATACAATGCTTTTCACAAAATCAGACATATTCTCTACCTGTCCTTTAGAATTCAGGGCTTTTCCCAAGAAAAGTAAGACTTTCCCCAAGACTATTCTAAAGGCAGATAAGTCCTCGATTCCACTTTAGGTTTGCCTCATTTCCTGGTGGAGAAGGGGTCAAGAAAACACACAAGTGTCCGTTTTGAAACACACACACATTTCTTTGGCAATACAAAACCCTCCTCATATGTGCTTAAGCCTGAGCAGGGGCAAAAGGCTTACCCTGTGTTTCTTTTTTACTCTTGATTAAAATCAGCTGTACTCCATACCTACTTGATCTTCTGTGTAACCTAAATTTACTTTTGGATTTCTCTTCTTGGCCCTCCTTATCCTTTGCAAAGACACCTGACTTAAGGGCATCATGTGAATATTCTTACCACATTATCATAATATGCATATTTTTCCAAAAGGAAATAACACTGAAGAGGCACATTCACCTAAAGTCCATGTAGTTGTCATAATGTTGGTCTCTTTACTTCTAGTCACCATGAGGATTCATTTTATGTATGAGCTTGACTGTGGGGGCCACAGAGTACTCCAGACACTTGGTCAAATATTATTTCGGAAGGGTGTTTTTGGATGAGATTGGCATTTAAATTGGTCTGAATAGGGGCGCCTGGGTGGCGCAGTCGGTTAAGCGTCTGACTTCAGCCAGGTCACGATCTCGCGGTCCGGGAGTTTGAGCCCCGCGTCGGGCTCTGGGCTGATGGCTCGGAGTCTGGAGCCTGTTTCCGATGCTGTGTCTCCCTCTCTCTCTGCCCCTCCCCCGTTCATGCTCTGTCTCTCTCTGTCCCAAAAATAAATAAAAAACGTTGAAAAAAAATAAATTGGTCTGAATAAAAGAGACTGCCCCCTTCAGTGTGGGTGGGCCTCATCAAATCAGTTGAAGAGCTGAATAGAATGAAAAGGGTGAGCTTTCCCTAAACAGTTGAATTAGTTCTTCTCATCTTCCAGCCTGCTAGCCTTCAAAGCCCAACTAAACTGTCAACTCTTGACCCTACCAATTGACCTTGCAGGTCTTGAAATGTGCCAGCTTCTACAGTCACGTAAGCCAGTTCCTTACAATAAAGCAATTATCTCTCTCCTTTTTCTCTCTCCTCTATGTGTGTGTGTATACATATCCATAACACACACACACACACACACACACACACACATATAATATATGCATACATTCTACTGGTTCTGTTTACAAAACTCTAACAATTACATTCTGTATTTTTCAATTCCTTATGAGAAAAGATTGGTCATTCCTCAATATTCCATCCTTTTTCTACACTGATTTTCCATGTTAATAAAGTTGCCACATATGCACATAGCTGTATGTATATGTAAGCAGTTCATATACAGAAAATTTTTTGCCAATGTAAGACGTCTTTATCATATTTAAACCCACACTCCTTTTTTATGTTCATCTAAAATATTCCTGTGCCTTATTTCTTCCCTTCACTTTTGATCAGTAATTCTTTTCTTAGTTTGCTGATATTTTCCATCTATGATACGCTACAAGATTGATGGCCTCCAACCTTCAACTTCAGCTTTCCTTCTTTTGCAAGTTAGGATTGAGTCTGGGTCAACTCTGGGTCAGAAAGATATTAGGTTAGTCTTTTCAGATTGTGTTTAGATCCATATATCAAGAACACACTAAAATTGAGATGGCTTCCCTTGACTGCCCTCTCAATCCAGTTGACCTTTTAAGATTCTTTTTCCAATGTGGTTTCCTCTTTGCATTCTGTCTATACAGGTTATGTTCAAAGTGCTGCAGGAAAATCCTATCCTAAAATCTCAAAGCCCTACACATATTTAAGTTTATTTCTTTTTCAGTCCAGAAGACAAAGGGTTCCAAGTAATTTGGGGGCAATTAGGTAGTGCAGTGTTAGGAAGAAAACCATGCTGGGAGTCAAACAACAGTGTAGGTGCTAGATTCCTAATGTGGGGCTGTGTAAGTTTCAGTAAATCACTGAACCTCTCTGATGGAGAATGCACTACCTCCCTTGCAGAAATTGAGGAACAGATAATATAGGATTCAGAAAATTAATGTGTAAACTATCAATTAATATCAAAATGTTTTATATTTGTCTTCATGTTCTAAATAAATGATACTTGATTTGTGGTCCCGTATCTCCTACCTCTAATTTTCACATTAAATCAAAATTACCATCGTTTATATTATTGGTGTTGGAGAATGAATGGAGATACTGAAACATCTTAAGTATGTCTGCATTAGTTATTCTCCGAAGTCTTGTCGTATGTGAAAATGTATGATAGGATTTCATCAAAAACTGTGGTGAAAAGATGGACTGGAAGCTGCATGCCGAGGACTCTCGTGGTCTCTCCATTTCACATTTTTCTCCCAGTGGGACTGGTTTGACTTTGTCATCTCAGACTCATTCATGGTGATAAACTGATCCTCACTGAGAGGCCCTAAGTTTTCATAGGATAGATGTAATATGCAACATTTGGAAGGGTACGACATATAAAGTAAAGCTGCAAGACTGTGAATAATTTAACTTGGAAATGCTACACTTAGAGAGAAACTGAAGAGGGGTGCCTGGGTGACTCAGTCAGTTAAGTGTCAGACTTTGGCTCAGGTCATGATCTCACAGTTCCTGGGTTGGAGCCCTGCACTGGGCTCTGTGCTGACAGCTCAGAGCCTGGAGCCTGCTTCAGATTCTGTTGTCTCCCTCTCTCTCTGCCCCTCCCCTGCTCATGCTATCTCTCTCTCACTCAAAAGTAAGTAAAAACATTTTAAAAAATTATAAAAAAGAGCAACTGAATAGACGAGATTGTAACAAGAATGATTTGGAAGAATGATTTAGTTGAAAGAACGATGGGGGATCTTGAGCTCTGGGTTCTAGTTCTGTCTATACCATGAAATAGCAGTGGGATTTTAGGTACATCTTTTAGCTCAGGTTCAGAGTTTTCATCAGTTACCAAAAAAAAAAAAAAAAAGTTTGTCCTAGAAGAATCTTTAAGAAGTTTTCTAGCACTAACTGGTCTGATTCTACCCCTCTCCAGAAGTTTCTAGTTCCTAGTACAGCTGCCATGCTTTCTATTTGCAGGAGGTGGCAGGAAGTCCATTTCCCCCTTGTTGTCATATTCCAGCTTCCAACTAAGTTTATGTGAGAGCTGAAAGAACTGTCCCCTGTAGTGTGTTATAATGTATTCACTAATTCACAACAAAAAACATGGTGCTCACCTTAACAAAGCTTATCCTATCACCACCTTTTAAAGGCTTTTGGCTCTAGCCCAGGAATCTATTTGGACATAAATTGGATCTTACCAAAAATAAAAATACATTTATTAAGATCAATAATACATTCCATTTATTAAGTGCTTATTATAGTCAGCACTTTGCATATTCATCCCACTGAAACTCTACAACGATGTTATAAGGTAAGTACTATCTCCATGTTGGCAATGATGGCCTGGAAGTTCAATGACGCAGTCAAGCCACACAGTGGGGTAAGCAGTAAAACTGGGGAATAGACCTCATTCTAGACAGCTGTCTTGACGGATTATCCTGTGACCGAAAATCATGTAAACCCAACATTGACATTCACATGAAAGCCAACATATTCATGTTTCACTCTTGAAACATGCATTGTACGTCTTCAGGAGAGTCACTTAGATGTTCTTCTCTTTAGTTTCTCACAGTTTGAAATAGGGACACTACGGCTCATGTAAACCTCACATGGGCATTGTGAGCATAAAGCGTTGGCACAACAATCAGACCAACATTAAAGTCCTAGATATTGCCAGGTTCTCTTTATTGTATCATTGCCCACCCTCAGCTTGATTCTGAATGAATTTCCAATCATCTTTCAGAAATTCCTTTAAATATCTTTGAAGGTCAAATGGCAGAAAAGAGACACAATTTCAATTACTCTTAGGGTGATCCTGCATGTGCAGAGGATGACCAATAACTTTCAATTCTTGACAATTAGAAAATAAATTAATGTAAAAAATATCAAAAAGCATTAGTTTAATCCTACTGAGCCATTCTGCGATATACCTTTTCATGGTTTTCATGTTTACCACACTACTGAGGAGTCACCTTCTTAAGAGATACACAGGTTCTAAATAAACAGTGAAAAAAATCAGCCTGGAAAAGAGGCTATTTCCAAAAGAGGAGGAAATTTAAAAAGACCTATTAAATATGCCCTTTAATCATTCAAACCCATGTTGCCAGACATCTGTGCCTTGTGTCTGGAATGTTCTCCCTTTCCCTATTCACTGACTCTCACATGCTTTTAAAAATTCTCTTGAAATCCTTCTTGATCACAAGAGTATTTTAACTATTTCAAAGAAATAGGTAATATCTTGATCAATTTACTAAGAATGTATCAATGCCATTTTCATTGATTATATACATTCATTACTATTATATCACTATTTCTGAATGTGTGTTAAATACACATATGTATTTGTATATATACATATACATATATACATACACACATATATATACATACATATATACACATATATACATATACATACATATACATATATACATACATATACACATACATACATATACATATATACACACACACACACACACATATATATATCCATATATATATATATCTATATATATATATCTCCCAAGACTTATTTTGGATTATAGGACAAATCATGATTTGATTTTAGCCAGTATGCTGGCTAGAGACACATTATATTTATCTCCTTGATCTTTTATGATAAATTACGTTTCTCAGGCCACTGGGGTATGGAGGAGGGGCTTCAAGTGAGGGGGTGTGAGTCATCCTAGCCTTAGTCTTTAGTTCATTGGCTTAGTTGCTTGAACCAGCCTATCCAGTTCCCTCTTTTCTTTATAGTAGTGGTTCCTAACCCTGGTTGCCCAGTATAACTCCAGAGGATTCTAATCACTAGTGATAGGGTTTCATGCCAGGCCAATTGAATCTGAATCCCTGAGGCTAGGGCTCAGATATCAGCATTTTTTGAAAAGCTCCTTAGATGATTCTACTCTATATCTAGGGTTGAGAAACATGTGTTACTGTGGTCAGTGATGATCTTTTCAGAAGCATCCTCTGCATGGTGGTTTCCACTCCTGCAATCCCACTGCTGCCACCCACAGTAGGGTCTGTTACTCTCAGTTGATCTTTAAGTTGATTTGGGGGTTTTTTGGCATTGCTCCATGGATCATATCTTTCTTCTACTTAATCTCACTTCCACAATCACCATGCTGGAATAAAGAAGGGCTCTGGCCCCTCTGTACTAAGATTATTTATTAAACCATGAACAGTGGGGGCTTGGACTTCCATTTTTTTCTTCCTTTTATTTTTTAATCACTCATGGTATTCTCTGTTATGTAAAGCTGCTTGTTCAGCTTATTTAGACAGTTGTATATGTCTTTCCTGAAGACTCAAATCATTCCTCACATTGATAGCCAGTGAGTGTGTCTGTAACAAGATGCATACCAACTTAATTTTCCCTTGAAGTGATTTTTCTCAACTAATAAATTCCCTAAGAGTAAAGGACCATTACTGCCTATACCTCTTCTTATTCCATGGTGCCAGTTGTGGCACTGGTCATTTGCCACAATATAACTTAACTCTCCCACTGGGTTTGTCTGGACTTCATGCAGTCAGAACCTCCAACAATTTACCCCAACAATGCCCTGTTCCAGCAGACTAAGCCCTTTCCCAGTCCCCTGGGAATCCTAGATATACGTATGTATATGAATAGGTTTAGTTCAGTTTTCATGTTCATAGGAGTCAAGGCTTTGGAGGACAGTTGCTAGAGGTTTGTAAACAATCACAGTAAATATTTAATGAATGAATGGATAAGTCAATGAGCAGTACCAAAAATAGGGCAATGAGCAAGCAAAAGTCTCAGATACTATTCATCATCGTGTTCACAAAAGTGGTGTTGGGATTTCTGAAGCATAGGAATAAGATTTTGTATCCCCTTTGCTTTTTTTCCAAGTTCATACTATTTTCTTTTTTTTTTATGTTTATTTTTTAAGAGCGAGAGAAACAGAGCATGAACAGGGGAGGGGCAGAGAGAGAGGGAGACACAGAATCCAAAGCAGGCTCCAGGCTCTGAGCTGTCAGCACAGAGTCCCACGCATGGCTCTAATTCATAAACCGTGAGGTCATGACCTGGGTCAAAGTCGGAGGCTTAACCGACTGAGCCATCCAGGTGCCCCATACTATTTTGTTATCAAGTCAAGACGAGTCTGACCCAGGACCTTTTAGGGAGAAGCAGTCCCTGCTGGCCAAATCAGGTGAAACAGGATCACATGCTCACCCGGAATCCCAGCCTCTGCACCGACTGGTTACAAGAATCAATGCTGCCATGACAAGTAAGCAACAAATTAGGCATCAATGCCATGGCTCACTGAACAGCAGCAGATACTCCCCCTCAAATGTGTAAATCCATTTAGCTGTAATATGTAGCTGCCTGGGCTATAGTTAAGTCCCTGACAAGTTAAAAGTATGCCCCACAGGTGTGCCTGTTCCTCCTTGGGGAGGTGATAAGATGAGGGCAGGTGGGAAAGATAAGGAACCGGAGGAGGGGAAATTGAGTCCTTTGGGATTTCATTTACACGCTGTTTACTAAAAAATTTAACATGTGAACATGCTGTGTTGAGTGGCATTATCTTCCGTTTATGTGCAGCATCTGGCCCTTCTCCCTCCCCTCTGCCCGCTATCACCCATCTTCACTGCTGTCTGACTTCCTTGGGAAATAACCATCTTCCTTCCCAAAGACCCGTTAAAATCGGTAATGCAAGGGAGCAGTCAGGCTAGCCTGCCGGCCACTCATTCCTTATGAATCATCTGGCAATTTTTTTAGTTTGACAATTGCACCTCATATATTTTAATATTGGTTTTGAAAGAAGAAAGCGGAGAACTTCTATTTCTTTACAACTCCCTGTAATTTCAACTTGCTCTTTACTTATGTATGAAGTCGACTTGGGTGGAAAGGTTAGAGGCAGATGAATTTCTAGTTTCAGAGCCTAGGAAAGGCCAATAAAATGTGCAATAATCTTAATGCTAAGGTTTCATGGAACTGAAAGTATGTTTTATATTCATGGATGGCACTCCTTGAAAATGATGACAGGGACCTCTTATTTTAAGGACTTTTTTTCTTTGATTTTTGTCTATATCTTAACCCCTGCTTACAATTTTTTAGAGAAGTATTAAGACAAAAAAAAAAAAAAAAAAAACAAGAACCCATCATGATTTAAAAGGTTTTCTAATACTTTCAGATCCAACAAGCAAAGGATGTGTTTGTTTGATTTTAATCTTTTCTGGTCCAATCAGAAAAGAGCTGACTGCTTTTCTAACTCCATATATTTACCAGTCTTCCTGCCTATAAACTCTGCTTTCTTCCATTTTTATTCATGAATCTCTCTGGTTTTTATTGACTGCTATACACAATTAAAGAATTAGATTAGAGGGGCGCCTGGGTGGCTCAGTCGGTGGGGCCTCCGACTTCAGCTCAGGTCAGGATCTCACGGTCCGTGAGTTCGAGCCCCGCATCGGGCTCTGGGCTGATGGCTCAGAGCCTGGAGCCTGCTTCCGATTCTGTGTCTCCCCCTCTCTCTGCCCTTCCCCCGTTCATGCTCTGTCTCTCTCTGTCTCAAAAATAAATAAACGTTAAAAAAAATTTAAAGAATTAGATTAGAAACAGTGGCAGATACAATAGAGGATTAGATCTCTGTTGTCCTAGGTGAAAATAAAACATCCTCTGACAATACTTATTTAAACTCTTAGATTTACCATGATAATGGGATGAAACTTTGATTACCCCACCCCCTTAGGAAAAGGAGAGAGAATCAGGAAGCAAGGATAGGGAAAAAGTGAAGAGATAGGATATATTTTAAACATGAATTTTGGGAGCATTATGTCATGTCTACCCTGAAAGCTCAGTACCATTTTATTCTAGAAGTTTACGTTCTATTTAGTACCAACAATTGTACTCATCATTGCACTACAAAGCATCAAAATAATAGCATATTTTTATAGAGATTCATACTTTTCAAAGTACTCTCATTTACATTATTTTAGCGACACCCTTGAATCATAAAATTCTATAATTAGGAGGGTCCTCCTCTACCATTACCTCTAAAATAGTTTCCAAAATTATGATCTGGTCTTTAATGTTGGGGAATTTACTGCATTATAAGATAAACAAATCCATTAAAGTTTTTTTCTTTATAATGAAAAAGTAGCACTTACCCGTTTTTGAAAGTTTAGAAATCATAGATTAAATAATAAAAGTAAAATCACTTTTAAATTTACCACCATGAATTAAATGCTATTAATGTTTTGGTTTACTCCCATGCTGTCTTCCAGCTGTGCAAATGTATGAGATTAGTTGGGAATGAATTATTACTGTAAGAGCTAACCCATCTATAACTATATTTGTTCATCTGTGATGTAGAAACTGATCCCTAGGAAGGGCCTGGTTTTCAAAGGGCAGCAAGGCACCAAGAGAGAGGCGGTGAGGACTAGAGATGAGAAGAGGGCAGGGGTGAAGGGCAGGAACTGGGGAAGCCAAGAGATGTGGTGGAAGGTCAAGTGCACTACAGTATAATTTCCTCTCTATAACAGTATCACTCCCCACCCCCCTCCCCCCCTCCCCCCCCACACACACATACACTCAGCTGCCTTATCTCTGGTGATTTCAGTAAAAACTCATAAATTGCTGGGTATGAGTGGATATTTTATGGAAACTGATAAAAGGATGGAACATTTTACCTGGGGTGATGAAGCCTGAAAATGACATCATCCATAAATTTAGGTGCTGCATCAGGAGTGCCTGAGCCCTTGGGAATGAGCAGAAATTTGGGGAAATAGTTTTGCAGTTCCATAAATCACTCCACTAAAGAGTGGAGATCAAGCTGTAACTAGTTCTCTGACAGCCAAAGTGATCTGGGATGACTTCAGAGAAATATATGTAATTATGATATGGCTTTACAGAAACATTGTTCAAATGATCTTCTATTTTGCTTTTTGTCTTTCAGTTTTGCACATTATTTCTCTAATAATTACATACTGTTTACGAAATGATTTTTAAAGTGTGCTGCATTTGACATCATTTTTTTGCATTTCTTTCTTTTTTACGTTTTTATTTACATCTCAGTTAGTTAATATACAGTGTAATATTAGTTTCAGGTATACTATAGTGATTCAACAGTTCCATACAACACCCGGTGCTCATCAGAACAAGTGCACTCCCTGATCTCCATCACCTGTTTTATCCATTCCCGCCCCCGCCCCCACCTTCCCTCTGGTAATCACCAGTTTGTGATTAAGAGTCTGTTTCTTAGTTTCTCTCTTTTTCTCTTTGCTCATTTATTTTGCTTCTCCAATTTCATATATGAGTGAAATCATATGGTATTTGTCTTTCTCTAACATACTTTGTTTAGCATAATACTCGAGCTCCATCCATGTCATTGCAAATGGCAAGATTTCATTCTTTTTTATGGCTGAGTAATATTCCATTGCATATATGTATGTATGTGTGTACGTGTGTATATATATATACCACATGTTCTTTATCCATTCATCAGTTGATTGATACTTGGTCTGTTTCCATAATTTGGCTATTGTAGATAATGCTACTATAAACATCAGGGTGCATGTATCCCTTTGAATTACTATTTTTGCATTCTTTGGGTAAATACCTTGTAGTGCCATTGCTGGATCATAGGGTAGTTCTATTTTTAACTTTTTGAGGAATGTCCATACTGTTTTCCATAGTGGTGGCACTGGTTTGCATTCACAACAACAGTGCAAGAGAGTTCCTGTTGTTCCACATCATCACCAGCACATGTTGTTTGCCTTGTTGATTTTAGCTGTTCTGTCAGGTGTGAGGTGATAGCTCATTGTAGTTTAGACTTGCATTTCTCTGATAATCAGTGATGTTGGGTATCTTTCCATCTGTCTGTTGGCCATCTGTGTTTCTTCTTTGGAAAAATGTCTATGCATGTCTTCTGCCTATTTTTTAATTGGATTAGTGTTTGAGTGCTGAGTTACAAGTTCTTTATATATTTCGGATATTAACCCTTCATCAGATAGGTCATTTGCAAATATCTTCTCCCATTCTGTAGGTTGCCTTTTAGTTCTATTGATTGTTTCCTTTGCTGTGTAGAAGATTTGTATTCTGATAAAGTCTCAATAGTTTATTTTTGCTTTTGTTTCCCTTGCTTCCAGAGTCAGATCTAGAAAGAAGTTGCTATGGCTGAGGTCCAAGAGGTTACTGCCTGTGTTCTCCTCTATGATTTTTATGGTTTCAGGCCTCATATTTAGGTCTTTAATCCATTTGGAATTTATTTTTGTGCATGGTATAAGAAATGATCTGGTTTCCTTCTTTTGCATGTTGCTGTCCATGTTTCCCAAACCAGTCGTTGAAGAGACAGTCTTTTTCCCATTGGATATTCTTTCCTGCTTTGTCAATTAATTGACTATATAGTTCTGGGTCCATTTCTGGGTTTTCTATTCTGTTCCATTAATCGATGTGTCTATTTTGTCTAGGTACCACACTGTTTTGATCACTGCAGCTTTGTGATATAACTTGAAGTCTGGAATTGTGATACCTCCAATTGCTTTTCTTTCTCAAGGTTGCTTTGGCTATTTGGCATTTTTGTGGTTCCATACAAATTTTGGGAATGTTTGTTCTAGGTCTGTGAAAAATGCTGGTGCTATTTTGACAGGTATTGCATTAAATCTGTAGATTGATTTGGGTAGTATAGACATTTTAACATGTTTCTTCTTCCAATCCATGATCATGAAATGTCTTTTCTGTCATCTTCAATTTATTTCATCAATGTGTTATAATTTTCAGAGTACATGTCTTTCACCTCTTTGGTTAGGTTTATTCCTAGTATCTTACTGTTTTGGGTGCAGTTGTAAATGGTATTGATTCCTTGATTTCTCTTTCTTTTGCTTCATTATTGGTGTATAGAAATGCAACAGATTTCTCAATGTTGATTTTGTATCCTGTGACCTTACTGAATTTGTTTATAAATTCTAGCAGTTTTTTGGTGGAGTCTTTTGGGTTTTCTATATAGAGTATCATGTCATCTGGAAATAGTTTGATATACTTTATATGAGTATATACAGGTTTTATATATATATATACATATATATACACACACATATATATGTATATACATATATGACATACACATATAATATATACATATATACATATATACATATACATATATATACATATACACGTATATACATATGTATATACATATGTATATACATATGTATATATGTATATATACATATATATGTATATATGTATATATGCATATATGCATATATACATATATGCATATATGCATATATACATATATATGTATACATATATATATGTATATATATGTATATACATACATATACATGTATATGTATGTATATACATATATACATACATATACATATATACACATATATACATATGCACATACATACATATACATATATATACATATATACATATACATATATATACATATATGATATACACATATATGTCACTGACATGTGGTCATTTTCCCATTTCAAATAATGTAAATGACATTTATGTATATAAAATACAAAAATTAAACAGTATATTTGATTATTTCTTTGAAAACATCCTTATATGTGAAATGTTTGGTTCCAAGATCATGCATATTTATATATATAAATTATATATACACACATACATACATATATAATAAATATGTATATAAACATATATATGTGTGTATATATATATATATATATATATATATAACCAAGTTTTCAAGAAAAAAAGTGTATCAGTGAATTTACAATTCCATCAGCAACATAATGAGAGTACCCATTCCCCATTCCACAAATTTCATCCACATATCCAGTCTGTGGAAGCATGATTGAATTTTGATCTTATTATCCATTGTATTAGTCCTAATGGGTTTGGTGAATCAAAACACACACACCATTTGTCTCATTAAAGACAACAACTACAAAAAAACTTAAGTGAGGTAAAGTATAGTCAGAGTCCTTTGGAAAACCAAATGAAAACTCTATCCAGAAAAATACTCATTGACTTAACAACACTTTTTGAATTTGATCCAACAATCATTACTGCATCTATACTTGTACTGTATTTTTTACAATCAACATAATCTATTGTAATTACTACCATTTATATCTACCTTACTATACTGTGATCTACCTGTTCACTTGTACATTCTCCAACACCACCACCGTGCACTGTGAAATAATATAAGTTGTTACAACATTCTGAGGGGAAGATGATTTACTAGGCCAATAGAAACACAGACAGGTACCATAGAAAATGTTTCAGAGAGGAAGTAACATCTAACGTTGGCTTTGGCAAATCAATTGTAGCTCCCTACACAGGAATGGGGCTAAAGGGAATTCCAGAAATGGAAAACATTACCTTTAAAAAGCACAGATATAAAGTAGGTTGGTATGTAACTAAAACATTAGAAATGGTTTGGTATAACTAAAACATAGTGCTAGGGGTAGAAAGGAGGGATCTGGAAAAATAAACAATACAATCTCCTCAGTGTCCTCAGGACAGAAATTAACAGAAATTTGCTAGACTTAGTAGGCTTCTCAAGTTGATATTATTAATTCAGACTGCATAAGGCTCAAGAGCAAGAGATTCATAACTAACTTTCAAGGAACAACAATTAAATAGAAAGAAAAGAGATGAAAGGAAAATTGAGCTTCCCTTATCTGATCTGCTACTTATGGGATATCTTGGACCTTTGTTCTCCATGGTTCTCTTCTTGTCTTGAAAAATAGGTTTCTACCTTCCTCTTCCAGCTGTGTGAACTGCTAGACAGGGTAAATATATCCTGAGACAGTATTTGAGGTGCACTGAGATTGAGGGTACTGAGCTGTCTCATAAGATAGAGCCAGTGGTCCAAGGATAGGCAGATAAATCTTATCTTTCCTGCACAGGTGTGGTTAGCCAGAGGTCAGGGTCAAGATGAGAAGTAGGAAAGAGGCTCCTGGGTGGCTCAGTCAGTTAAGTGTCCGATTTCGGCTTAGGTCATAATCTCAGTTTGTGGGTTCAAGCCCCGTGTGGAGCTGTGTGCTGATAGTGCAGAGCCTAGAGCCTGGTTCAGGTGCTGCGTCTCCTTCTCTCTCTCTGCCCCACCCCTACTTCCTCTCTCTCTCTCTCTCTCTCTCTCTCTCTCTCTCTCTCTCTCTTCCTCCCTCCCTCCCTCTCTCCCTCTCTCTCTCCCTCTCTCTCTCTCAAAAAAAAATAAACATTAAAAGATAAGAAGATGGAAATCAGGATCAAATCTTACTGGGTTGTAGATATCATTGGAAAGTTTAGATAGTCACAGGGTTGGTCATCTGAATTTCAGGAAGGTGTGGATAATTTCAGGAGCTGAATTCATCCTCTAAGACTATAGGACCCAAATCTAGAATATGGGGCATTGGAAACTAGCATGAACTAGGAAGCAAAAAACGATCAGGAAGGGCACTTCCTCAGTGAACTGATCTGCAATTTACTGCAAGGTTCCAGTCTTGGTAGGAAACTAAATTCTCCCCTCAAACTATGTAAGGGGACAAATGAAATGGGTTGGGACTTACACAGCAGTTTGGTTCTCATGTGAGTGCCTGAAAATAGAGGCTTAATGCTAAGAACTCACCTACTCACAAGAAAGGCTATCCTGATCTCTGTCCAGGCTTAGGCATCATTGTTTTGAGGGCTGAGTACAATCACGTTAGTTGTGGGGTAATTGGAGGTACATGGGGGCTGACATCCATTAGATCTGGGGCAAGTGTAGGTTGGACTCCTTGATGAATCTCTGCTCCCTACTATTGTGAATTCTTTTGTGACAGCATCTGAGGTGAAACATTGCCAAACATTGTGCCAAGAGGCCTTTCAATGGGTCATAAAAATGCTATAAAAACATGAAAATTGCTGCCATAAAAAAAGAGTTATAGCAAAACAGGGAACCTACTAAATTCAGAAGCTACGAAATATTCCAAGGAGTTTGTGGGTATAGCACCCTCACACCCATTTACATATCCAAGGGTTGTTTGTGTTTATAATATACTTTTAAAATGTTTCAGCATTCTGCCATTAAGTATGTGGTCACATGGCTTTCCCTGGGATTCACCCTTCACTTGAGTGCCATCTCAGTTTTTCTGGCTAAATTAAAGAGTGTGAATTTCTTCTGCTTGGTTTTGACCTTGAAAGGACTCACAAAAACCCATTTTATGGGATACAGTGTTTACATCACTTTGATGCCTGGAAAAAATGATGCCATGTTACAAGCATAGTTCATGATGAAGTCATCAACTTGCAATTAAAAAAAAAGAAGAAAAAAAAAAGCTTGTTTGAAATATCCCTGACTAATAAATCTGAGAATCAAACTTTCTTCCTGACAACTACATCTTTGCTTTCAATTCCAGTGTTTGTTTTTCCAATAAAATTCCTGGATATCCATTAACACTAGTAATTTGGGGTAAAGTGTGCAGAGGGAATTCATTTTCCATATGCCTTTCATGAAGATGTGAGTATATTCAGATACAGTAAGTACTATTCATATCTCTGTTATAAAATTCTAAACATGTTTAAGCAATAGTCATAAACACATTAAATAACACCATCCCAAGCACTAAGAGCCTCTGTCTGCCAGCTGGGTGAGCCCTTTCTATATGTCATTTTGATGTAATGCACTCCCATTACTGCTGTTATTAGATGCAAAGTATTTGAAAAGATGTTAGATTGAATTGAAATCTGATTACATCTGGGTTTGGGTTTTTGAGATATTGCCTATTTTCCTAAGATACAGTGTTCTGTTTTCTTTTTAATCTCACAAATACGTACACACATTCACACCCTTTCATTTCTATCTTCTCTACATTCATGGATCATATGGGATTTCTGATTCTTATTTTAAAATGTAATCAGCATATAGAAATGATAAAGCAGTATATCATAGATTCCAGCATAGAGAAAATAAATTAAAAATAAATAAATAAATAAATAAATAAATAAGGAGAGAAAGAAAGGAAGGGAGAAAAAAAGAGGGAAAAAAAAGGAACAGAAAGAAATGTTTGGCCTTGGATGTATCACAGATTAATGATCTGCACAATGGATAAAAGTCCATAGTGTGTTTACTTGTACATCAAGTTACAAAACTGTAAGTCATTTAAGAACATCTCTATAATCATAAATTGCTTCCTATTATATTTGTTTTCCTTACACAAGCACCTTTCATGAGGGAAACTTAAATCAACAGAAACACACTTGATTACAATTGCTTTATAGTTTGCAAAACAAAGAAAATGTGGTGGTTCAGTGTCCAGTCACATAAGAACGTGTGGACTGAGGCCATAGGATTCTTTTGCAGTTACGATCTTAGATTTTTCTCCTTGAAAAGTCACATCTATTTATGACTACTGTATCATAATCAAAATGTGAGCATTTATCAGGATAATATTCTCCATTTTATCTTCTAAAATTATGAATCGTATCATTTATGCAAAATTTTTACTTCTCAAATAAGCGTTCAAGAATAAAACAGAGGGGCACCTGGGTGACTCAGCTGATTGAGCTTCCAACTTCGGCTCCGGACATGATCTCACAGTTTGTGAGTTTGAGCCCTGCGTCAGGCTCTGTGCTGACAGCCTGGAGCCTCCTTCAGATTCTGTATCTCCCTCTCTCTCTGCCCCTCCCCTGCTCCCCTGCTCATGCTCGCGCTCTCTCTCTCTCTCTCTCTCTCTCTCTCTCTCTCTCTCTCTCTCAAAAATAAACATTAAGAAGAAAAAAAAAGAATAAAACAGAGAAGCTACATTTTAGCCAGTATAGAGATGGCCTCCTTTCCATAGAGGGGTGTAGTTAGAAGGGTACAACACAATGAAATGGGTACCACACAAGGACACAGTTAGTGTAACCAGCACCAAGACAGAACCAAAGAAGAAGCATTACCCTGGATAATCTGGCACAGTTCAGAGCTGGACTCAGAACCGCAGTCTCATCCAGGTCCCAAAGTTAATTGGACCCCATGAAACACATTCAGCTAGTCAAATTTACAGGAATCATGTGTGTAAACAAGAATGCCAAAGATTTGTTCATAATATTGCTGCAGAGGAGAAATTTGGCTCTACCCTTCAAGATTCTTCTAGCTGATCTAAGAATTAAATTGTCATGAGAAAGATCAAAACAAGAAAAAAAACAATTACATGCATAGGATGGCCTAATAATAAAATTAAGATCCAAAGAAATGACCAAGGCATGTAGCTTTTATATGTTTTAGGCAAAGAAATACAAATCTTTGAGGAATTGACAGGACAAAGAAAACTTATGTTTAGGAGCTTCAAATAGTAAGGAATTCTAAACAGAATTTGGGATATTAGTAAATTAGTATAAACACAAGGTTTGTTTATACAGCCCTCTTGACTCTGAATTCATCCTCTGTTGCGACAAAGATATGTTTTTATCTCCTGGCATAGGAAAGGGATCTTTTGTACAGGAGATTTCTTTCCTGCTTTCTGGAGGAAAAGGTAGGTCAGGGTATTATGCAGTGGCTGTTTCTTAAGTAGCTTCAATTAGAAACAATACGTCAAATGGCACATTTTGGGGTGGCTTGCCCTTATCTCCTACAGTAGGGATAGTACTTTCTAAAGATTATAGTATTCATGATTTTCAGCAGGTATATTTTGGCAGATATATCTATATCTCTATATATCTATATCTATATATTTGAAATTTGAATATCAGAAATTTGGTGAGCTTGGATCCAGAATAAAGGGAGGTAGATAATGTTTTAAAGAGTTGGATATCCTGGGGCACCTGGGTGGCTCAGTCAGTTAAGTATCCAACTTCAGCTCAAGTCATAATCTCACAGTTCATGAGTTCGAGCCCTACATCAGGCTCTGTGCTGACAGCTAAGAAACTGGAGCCTGCTTCTTATTCTGTGTCTCCCTCTCTTCCTGTCCCACCCTTTCTTGTGCTCTGTCTCTCGAAAAATGAATAAATGATAAAAAAAATCCCAAAACACACAGGATGCACATTTTTAGTCTCTTGGTTTACATCCACAGATAGTCAATATCTTCCATGAATGTTCAAATTTATTGCATTAAAATCTCTTTCTCTCTCTCAATCTCTTTTTCTTTTGAAGTACATGGAGGACACCACATTATATCTACACAGTATCTACCTGGTGAATGCTTCTACCCTTCTTCACACACTCATGTAAGTTGTATGGTCATCAAGTCCTGTCTTATCTTTTAAAAATATGAATTCCTGTATTTCCCACCCAGCTTCTGCCTTTTAGCATCTCATGCTGGAAAATTTTAATAATATCGTCTACAATTTCCCTGCATTCAATCTCTTTTCTGTGACTCTTGTACTTTTCAAGTAATTCTGCATATGGAAACCCATCAATTTTGTAAAACAACAGACTTCACCTGGCTATTGATCTCTTTCATATTTTGATAGTTCTCCATTTTTTGAAGTCCAGATTCTTCAATTCAGCCTTGAAAATCTATACCCAACCTACCTGTCAAAAATCATTTGCCATAGTTCTCCAACAAAAACGCTTTTCTCTCAATACGCCATCATACCATTCCCATTCTGTTTTTCAGTTTATCCTTTCCTGATAATGAGTCTTATTTTGTTCTCTTTTTTTAACCACTATATATCTAATCTTACTCACTATTTGAAGACTAGATTAAGTCTTATTGTTAGTTATCACCATTCTCTGACTTCCTGTGTCATGTTCTGGGCATTCATGCTTGTTCAGAATTTTTATTGATGAATGTCTGTTCCCAAAACTAGAACACAATTCCTAGGTGGTTTATAATCTAGTTAATTTATGCCAAATTAGTATGGCCACAGCGACGAATACATGTTATTGATAAACTCATGACGAATATATTTTAAAAATCCTTCTCTCATTTGCCTTAGCCAGTGCTGACTGTCCCTGTGATAAAAGTTCAGGGAAAAAGAAGTGACTTTGTCATTGTATGTCATGTCACATATACTTAATAGTTTGCTAGGTAATTTGCGAGACAAGTAGAATGAAAACAACTTCTCCCTGACTTAAAAAACAAATAAAATCCTTCCAAAACTGGAAGCAATTTTGAAAATAAAGGTGGCAACAATTCATTTGTCTCACTATTTTCTGACAAATAATGAGTCACTCAGCGTTTCTGAAGCTACAACTGCACTGAGCTGTAACCTATGGGGATTTTCCCTCTTGACTCAGTGTTAGTTTTTCCATTATGTCTCTAGACAGTTCTACGCTATGACAGTTCTACACTATGCCCCAAAGCATTGCCCTGTAGTGCACAGACGAAGTGATTCAAGATTTTCTCTCCAACTTCCTCATCCAGCTTCAGTCTGATAACTGAGTACCAGAAAACCAAAGGGCTTACTCTTTCTGAATTTCAATAAACTGACCCATGGGTGCTTCTTGCCTTTCCCATGTTTGGAAATTTTCTGGTGAGCACACAACACAGAGTAGTTAGTCTTTAAGAACAGAAGTTAGGAATGGCAGAAAAATGTGTGGGTTTCAAAATCATTCAGAAGAACTTCAGATCTTAGATCTATCACTTCTGTGACCTTGAACAAGTTGTTCAGATTATCTGATCTTGAATGTTCCTGTAGAGAAGAAAATGGATTTACTAAATGTCACTATGAATCAAGCACACTATAGGAGTTAAAGTTAGAGTTTTGAAAACAAAGAGCAGAGTATAAATCATGCCTCCCCTACTAATTAGAGTTTTGACAACTTTCCTCATCAGTAAAATGAGGAATAATAGCACTTATGTCATATAGGTGTTATGAAGATTGAATGAGTTAAGGCACATAAAATGCTTAGAATAGTACCTGCCATATGTAAGTGGATAAATGCTCAATAAGGGTCAGATATTATTATTTAGAGAACTAAAAGAGTTAACAAATATAGGGAGTCTATCACAGTGTTCAGAAAGCTGTGATGCTTTATAAATACCACTCCCTACACACATCACCACATATGCACTCTTTTCTCCACTGGTCCCATTGTTAGAATATGGGAATTTATAAAGTTAGGCTTCCATTTCCTGCAATGAATCACTAGGCTCCCTATCTCTCATTCTGCCTGTTCTCAAATTTGGAGTCCTTTGACTCATCACTGCACACTCAGCCCCCATGCCACAGGGGATTTTTTTGTGACCTGAAACTTATACAATTTTGGTGGCCCTTTACTCCTTTTGGAATTTAATTTGGTGTATGGTATAAGAAAGTGGTCCAGTTTCATATTTTGCATGTTGCTGTCCAGTTTTCCCAACATCATTCGTTGAAGAGACTGTCTTCTTCCCATTGCATATTCTTGCCTCTTTTGTCAAAGATAAATTGACCTTATAATAGATTTGTTTCTAGGCTATCTTCCTCTATTTAACTATGTGTCTATTGTGACACTACCACGCTTCTTTGATTACTACAACTTTGTAGTATAACTTGAAATCTGAAATCGTGATATCTCCAGCTTCGTTTTTCTTTTTCAAGATTGCTTTTCCTATTGGGGTCTTTTGTGATTCCATACAAATTTTAGGTAAGTCATAGTTGTGTGGAAAATGATGTTGGTATTTTATAGGGATTGCATTGAATCTGAAGGTTGTTTTGCATAGTATGGACATTTTAATGATATTTATCCTTTCAATCCATGAGCATGGGATGTCTTTCCATTTCTTTGTGTTATGTTCAATTTGTTTCATGAATGTCTTATAGTTTTCAGAGTACAGGTCTTTCATCTCCTAGGTTAAGTTTATTCCTAGGTATTTTTTGCTTGTGGTGCAACTGTAAATGCGATTGCTTTCTTTATTTCTCTTTCTGTTGCTTCTTTGTTAGTGTACAGAAATACAAGAAACAAGTGTTGGCAAAGATGTGGAGAAAAAGGAATCATCGTACACTGTTGGTGGGAATGTGAACTGGTGCAGCCACTGTGGAAAAGAGTATGGGGGTCCTCATAAAATTAAAAATAGAACTACCCTACCATCCAGGAATCACACTCCTGGTATTTACCCAAGTAATACAAAAAAAAAAAAAAACCTCCCCACTAATTAGAAAATATATGCACCCCTATGTTTATTGTTGCATTATTTACAATAATACAAAAAAAACCTCCCCACTAATTAGAAAATATATGCACCCCTATGTTTATTGTTGCATTATTTACAATAGCCCAGATATGGAAGCAGCCCAAGTGTTCATCAAGAGTTGAATGGATAAAGAAAAGGTGGTATATATAAAATGGAATATTACTCAGCCATCAAAAATGAAATCTTGCCATTTGCAATGACATGGATAGAGCTAGAGAGTATAATGCTAAGCAAAATAAGTCAGAGAAAAATAAACATTCCACATAAGATTTATCTCATATGTGGAATGAATTTAGGAAAAAAAAACCCAAATGAATAAAAGGGAAAAAAGAGAGAGACAAACCAAGAAACAGACTTTAACAATGGAAAACAAACTGGTGATTACCAGAGTAAAAGGAGGGAAGGGGGGATGGGTTAAATAGGTATTGGGGATTAAGGAGTGTACTTGTGATGAGAACTGGGTGATGTATGGAAGTGTTGAATCACTATACTGTACACTTGAAACTAATATAACCCGGTATGTTAACTAAACTGAAATTAAAATAAAAACTTAAAAAAAGATAAATAGCACAACCATCTGAAAATTCAGAAAAATAGCCCGTATTTATTAACTGCTTGCACATATAAATTCTTTTCATCCTACATATTATAGCTACACACTATATGAAAGCTCCTTTGTATAACTCTTTTCAAACTCAACTTTCTAAAGAAAAATAATTATGATTGACTAAACTTGTTATGTTTTAATTACTTATACTTTTTAAAATGACCTTCCCACTTTACAACTCATTGATAGACTTAAAAAGGTTTAGAATGTTGTCCATTTGGGGGAACTTTTCCAAGTTTCTTTTTTCATATATTGGCTGTATACTTTGGAGGATTTTCCCAAAGATTGCCTTCTGGTTTCATGCATTTCATATCTTATTTCTGCTCAGTCACCCATATACTTTGATACCAGGTACCACATGGGTACCTTCAAAGCACCAGACAACCTGGTCATAAGTCAGAGAAAGATAAATACCATATGATTTCTCTCATGTGTGGAATTTTCTCTCATGTGGTACTTTAGTGCCATGGCTCCTGGTGAGTAGACACTTGGGTGGTAGGACATATTCCTATGCTGAAATGATGGTCAAAAGTTTATCTATACCTATGAGCTACTCATGTCCCACTAAAACTAAAAGAATCGATTCTAAGTTAAATTCTACTTAGACTGCCCTAATGCCCATAGTCATGTTTTGACCACCAGACACAAGGAGAAGTCTGATGGAAATGAAGCTGGAGTGGAAATATAGTTGGGGCCGTGAATGGGAAGAGTCTGTACGAGTGAAAGTTCTTGAAAATAAGATTCACCATAAAGCCCCTCAGTGTGGAGTCAATTTCCTTAGTCACTTGTAATCTAAATAGCCCAAGGCCTGCTTTAACATTTTAGATAAGATAAATTGAATCACTTATCTTCCCTATGCCTGACTTAATTTTTCTCCACTTCTCCAGCACTTATGCATCCCCTTTTTCTCTTTGTTCTTCAAACTGTCACTTTCTGGCTCTTTTCCCTTAAAACTAGAAATCGGTTCAAGAATTACCCATTAAAAAATGGTGTTAAAACTGACCTCTCCACCACTGCCTTACTCACAATTCAGTCATCTCTTACCTTCCCTTCACCACAATTCTTGCAAGAGCAGTTACAACCAAGAGCACACTTTTCCACTTTCATTCTTACCTCAACCTACTGAAAACAGGCTCTTCCTCTGCAATCTATTGAAAATACCTTTGTCGTGATCACTTGTGTCTTGTAAATTCAAATCCCCTTTAGTGTCTCAATCTCTAAGACATCAACATGGCCTCTTGAATTCTTGTGTCATTTGGATTTCTGAAACTTTGTAATTACACTCATGTTATCTGGCTAAATATACGCATATTACCTATAGGAAAGTTCATCTCTGAGCATGTGACCCGTTGCAATTGCAAATATGAAGTCAATGAATCCCAGCTCATCCCAGTCTGGCTTACTCTGCTGCCTGCTGAGATTTAACTTCTTGTTGTGCCATTTCCCTCATCGAGAGGCTGTAAATAACATTTTCAGACCACATATGGAGCACTGTGAGAACTGATGCTCATTAAGTGTGTTAAGTGAAAGTCATGAGTGGAGTACCAAACATTAGCTATAAATCAAAATTAACAAATGTGACTCGAGTTCTCAGGAGGCAAAACACTTCGAATCTTAAATAATATGGCTGTCAGGAATCACACTAAAAGATACGTTTCTCTTCAAATATGTGCACAGATGAAATGCAAAGAAGGAAGCTGTCAAGATAGACAAGGAGAAAGAAATCTGTTGCTTGGCCCTTGAAACAAGTTAATTTAGCATTATAAACCATTGGAGCTTCCTTTTCAAATGGATCCATGTGGAAAATCCAGATGGTCGAATGCTCAGCTCATAAATGTGAAAACTAAGCTCCAAAGCTCGAACATAGGCAAAGCATTTTACTTACTTATTGCTGAATATTTTTATCATTTATATTTTAAAAAGAAACATGTAAATTATCCCTTAAGGAAACAATATTAGTTCATGCTTTCTCAATGGGAATCCATTTGCAGGATTGGTGGGAGAGGGGGGCAGTGTAAGAAGAAGCTTATACAGTAAATCAGTAAGTGGAACTGGCTTCATGTTTTGAAAGTCTCTCCCCCGTGTGCATTCCTCTTATCCACATTGCTGCAACTTGCCCCTGACTTTCATGATCTCTTAGCTGGGAGATTGCAACTACCTCTTACTTCCAGTTTTCCCTTCTCACTGCCACCTTCCCACAGCCCTTTCCTACTAGAAAATCAGTTAGTGTTGGTCTCGTGCTTAAAATCTCTTAATGACTCTTAAAGCCCATGTGATGACATTTCAAATTCTTAGCAGAGCCCAGAGACCCCATTACTTCAGGTGCCATGTCTGTTCTCACTGTTATCCTTTGCAGAGTCCAGTCTTTCTGAGATACTGGCTCTTCTCCCAAATATACCATGTTCTAGCCTGCTTCATGCCTTTGTGCCTTTGCTCCTTCTGCCTGAAAGGACCTCATCTATTTTGTCTGCTTAGAAATCCGCTGGCAAATCCTCACATTTCACTTCCGGTGCCACAGTTCCTTTAAGTCTTCAGTGATTACCAGGCAGATAACTACCAGTTTGATAGTCCTTACTTTCTATTTCTTCTGCTATCCACCCCCCAACACATACACTAAACTGTAACTTTTTAAAGAAAAGGATCCTGTCTATATGTCTTCACAGTCTAAATATCTAATACACACAATAGTTGGCACTTAATAGACATACGCTAAATATGTACTAGCAGGCGAGAAAAGCCAAGCAAGCACATTCTCTGCCCTGTAGGGTATCTTAGCCAGGTCTCTCCAGCAAGCAGAGCAAGACGCAAAACAAACAAGCAAAAAAAAAAAAATCAAAAGAATGTGCTCCTACTGTGTAAGGAAGCGCAATCTCCCAAAATGGTGGAGGGAGAAGGGGAGTAGGGGCTGTGAAACAGGACAGCAAGGAGCCAATATGACTGCGATTTCATCCAGCTGGCTACTACAATTGATGGCACAAAAGAAAAGCCATCAGTCTGTCTCCTACTCCACAACAGCAGCCTCCAGTTTTGACAGGAAAAGAACCTTCACTTTTTCCTCAAGAAGGATGGTACAAGTTTAAACAGTTGGCCATTCAGACTCTGAAAAGTCTTAATGCAGAAGGCTTGTTTTGAAACAAACTATACCTGCTGCTCTTGCAGCTGGTCTTGAGGACATAGCTTATTTTCATTATGTTCACCCGATAGCCTTCAAGCAAAGGGACTTGATCTTCAGCAGCACTTTGTGCTTTGACTGGCCTGGTAGCTTGCCTAATAGGGTGGTGAAGTACACATTCCTGCAGGTCTTCGCCCTTATTGCCTGGTTTTTGTTGGGTAACGGTTCCAGTTACTCTCTGGTTGTTATCACTGGGCTGGGACACATCATAAGATGTTTCTCAATGAATGCCAAGTTCCAAATATACTCATTTTTTTTTACAATGTTTAGCATTAATTCTTAGAACAAATATCTACAGAAATATATGTGCATATCTTTTTCTGGGTTCATTACCCCATGAGTACATTAACCACTATCCTTTCCTGTTGCTCTGCTGGTATGAAAAGCCTACAGAGGCCTCATGGCAGTTGTAGACTCTACTTCATTGGAAGAGTTACCCTGCTCTAATCAGAATTATCCCTCTTTCTGTAAAGAGAAACCTCAACCCAGCAGAAGCCAAGTTTGTGGGGATAGCATGCAAAACTCTGAGAGTAGGTCGCTGAGATGATGGTGAAAAGTCAACACTACTTCCCATGGTCGCCAGATCAACATGTATTAGCAATTGGGAATTCAGCGCCAAATATTGGCCTTTTGTTCAGCACAGGAGATCGATTGATCTCGTAGAAGTCTTGATCTGTGAGAAGTTATGCAAATTCCTGAGTCTCAGATCAAGCTAAGTAAAAGAAAGGAGAAAAATTTCTTCGAGTCCCATGGTGTGGGTGTCAAGCAGGTCCTCTGGCATCTCATATCTTGGTGAAAACAGGAAAACTCAGGGTGGGAGGTGAGAAGTGCCAGATCTGGGCATAAGCCTAGGCACAGCTGCATTGTTTTTCATGTGAAGTTAGTCACAAAGCAGATGGGCCGAAACAAGTGGCCAAAGGCATCAAAAGTGAGGCACAAGAAGTATCTGATACATTATAAATGGAAAGACAGATTTGCAAATAGATTACATTACACACACACACACACACACACACACACACACACACATATGCAGTCCTAGCTTTGTACCATTCCAATATGCATAAATTTTAGTTACCATGACTCACAGTTTACTTAAATAATACCAGCTTCTCCACAACATGCTTTAAATTTTAGTTTCTAAAGTATATTAACTGTGAGTAATTGCAGAAAGTACAAAGTCCCTTGCTAACTCTTCCATTTACAAATCATTGTGTAAATAACAGATGTGCATGATGATCAGTGACTAATATGTCACTTCTTTTAAAGTCTGTCAGTGATCACTCACTGTGTACCTTCAGGCCCAGACAACACAGTGTGCAATCGTATCGCCTCCTTGTCCATGTCCTATCCATGCAATATTTACAAGGGTAAATAATGAAAAGAGGAAACTGGCTAATAAAGGTGAAGTCTCAGGAAAGAAATGAGAAGTGATGACATTGGAAGTGAAATTCAAATTAAATGTAAATAGAATTATAGACGAAATAGCTGACTGTGGGGATGTTGATGATGCTGCCATTCAAGGGACCCTAGATATGCAGCCAGAAGAACTCAGTAAAGACAAACTTGTTGACATAAACGAGAAGAGAAGATGAAAAGGATGACGATGTCCCAAAGGAAGTGATGCTGGCAGGAGAACTTCGTATTAAAGAAAACCCAGGAGATATTTCATGACATTGAAAGTGCAAAGGACAAAATGTTGGAAGCCAATCCAAACTTACAAAGGAATATGACAATTTGCCAAGGCACAGAAAGGATGCTTGCTCTGCACCGTAAGTTACACCATGAGGAGGAGGAGGAAAGCTCTGCTCAAACTACTCATTACCTTTCCTAAAAAGAAATAAAATACTTTCATCCTTAATGTTTCTAATATTTTTAATCACAGTGTACTAAATATTCATTTTATTATTTCTGTATACATTTATAACTGACATTAAAAGAGAGTTTTTAGTACTTCGACAAAAAATTTGTATTTTTTATTTTTTTAAAGTTTATCTTGAGACAGTGAGCAAGAGAGAGAGCAAGCATGCAAGTGGGGGAGAGGCAGAGGGAGAGGGAGAGAGAGAGACTCCAAGGAAGGCTCCACACTGTCAGCACAGAGCCCGATGTGGGGCTTGAACTCATGAACCATGAGATCATGACCTGAGCTGGAGTCAGATGCTTCAGCACCCCAATATTTTGACAATTTAAAGGTCATGGAACAATTATAATTTTTCCCACGGATTAAGATTACTTTGCTTGGACTTGCACATTTTTATGGTCCTGCACTACTGCATAAAATGTGTATACACATACCCATATATCCATATGTATGTACTGCAAGAAAAGATGGTGTTGGAGGGGAGTCTTACAGGAAGGGTAATTGCTCACCAGTAACAAAAGAGATGAGAAGGAGGGTGGGAATGGTCACTAGAGAACAGCATGTGCGATGGCCCGATGGAGGGTGGGGTGAGTTTGGAGAACTAAGGAGGTTTGATGTAGCTAATACTCAAGGGTGCATGAGTAGAGCAGCAGGAAATAAAACTGCAAAGGTCATCTGGTGCCAGGTCTAATAGGGATTTCTTTGCTCGCCTTCAGATTTTGATCTTTATCCTTCAGGTTACGGAAACCTCTGAAGGGTTTTCAGCAGGTGAGTGACACGATCAGACTTTTATTTGAGAACAACCACTATGAGGAGTTTGGAGGTCAGATGGGTGGGAGCCTGCAGCCTGGAGGCAGGAGTTACCTGTTGAGTTACGAGTTAGCTGAGGCAGGTTACAGGCAAGAGTGAGGGGAGACTGAACGGAGGTCCATATGAATATGTAGTCCCCTCATTTTTCCTTTGTCACCACTAAAACACTGTTGTTTACATAAAATCCAGCTTCCCAAATGCATCTAAGTAATCATCCATTTAAACAGGATGAATAACATCCTTGTGGACTGAGCTACAGATATACTCATGGACACCCACACAAACTCCATGGGAGCACCAACCCTGCTGGTTAAGCTGAATACCAGCTACTTTCTCACTTAGGCAATCAATGACTCCTTCCCCTCTTCTCCCCTATATGGGGGCTTTGCTGAACATAGCTGTGTTTTCCCCAGCCTGATTAGTAAAAACTTGTTCAGGTAGGATGCTTCATTAACAAATTGTACTCTCTTGTTCTTTTCAGGCTATCTTCTACATTTTAATTTACTGGGCGACGCTAATGAACACAACAGGGGACCTAACAGTTTCCCCTGGGGATGGAGAAAATTAGAAAATTTCCAAGTAAACATGGAATAGTAAAGACATGGCGATGCCAATTTCAAATCTTAATGATGCTCAATATTGCACAGGTAGTAAAGCACAGGAATGTCACCAAAGTTTGCTTTTTCATACATTAACATTTTTAAGGATTAACAGTGCTCCAAGAACAACTATGCTGTATCCTTTTACAGACAAGATGATTGAAAAATGAAATGAGTGAAAATATTTTCTCCTCTACATTAGAGATTCCATCTCCCTAGGCATCATAATCTTAATTTTTCTTTCAGATTTATTTTATCAGAATTTTGCTTCTTGTTTCCAGAAGCCAACTCCCTCTCACGATTGTAAAACTTCCTTGAATTTTATTGTTCAGCTTTTGTGGATCTGAGTTTTATTCCATAAGAAGAGAAAGAAACTTACTGTCAGCAGGCATTATTATTTTACAATCCTAGGCTACCTCATTTTCTCTAAGTATGTCCATAAGCCTTCAATCAGTGCTTTTGTTTCATCCATATTGACTCTTTATTATTAGTTCTGCCATTCGATGAGATTCCGTTCTTTTCCAGAGAACATGTCCTATTTTTTTTTTCTTTGTTAAGACATTTTCTATTGTGGTGGAGGCCACTTTGTGATTTCACCACACACTTGGCAGATTTCTTTATTCCTTATAATGATCACATCAACATCAGCAGTGAATGTCAATGATAACAATGTCCCTCTTCAGGCTCTTTCCTAGGCAGATGCATCTGGCTTCTGTGAATGGTATTTGCTAGAGCCCAGGCACCAAGATAATAATATGCCAAGGCCAATGATGCCAGCCTTTCATTCTTTGACCAATTACTTCCTGGACATTGTTCAAACTGAAACCAAAACACCCTGAATAAGTTTACTCATCTTTAGAAGGTATGAAAATATATGAGAAGCTACAAATAAGACCTGAGCTCTTTTTTTGGGTCATGAAAACAAACTTATTCTTCTTATATAATAGCAAAATTTTCATTTATTACTATTTTTCAGGCACTTCAGAGCATAGACTGGCAATTTTCTATGGACAAAGTGATAATGCATAGAATATTGGATACAGGTCACATATTTATTTCTACAACCGTAAGATAGCCCCATGATCATTAGAGTCCTGAATTCTAGAGAAAATGTAGTAAGAGTTTTCTGAATTACAATATAAATTAATCATTCTAATGATAAATGGCTACATTACTCAGCTGCTTATCATAACATAATTAGGTCAATAATGCTATGAAAAATAAGGAGAGTAGTTGGACATTCATGAAAGAAAGGCAATTACTACTTTTCCAGACTCAGTACACATGTACACAGTACAACATGGTAACTGGGAAACTACCATGGTAAAGGAACAGAATTATCAGCAACACTGCAAAAGTAGGTTGGTGATGAGCCAAAGTGTCACACAATTATAAATGTTTGTGGAAAGCAGCTGTCCTGATCAAATCATAGGCAACACATTTTGAAATGACTTATTTTCTGTATTGACATGTATATAAAGATACCATATGGTTGCCATTGAATAAGTATATTTGCATACATGTTGATGCACATATATAGAGATGTAAGCATAGTTATACATATAAACTCTTCATATACTTCACAACTTTAAATGATTTTATGCCAAACCCTATAATCTTGATTAACTAATATTCTACTAAACATAATCTTCTTTTAATTGTCATTTCAGAAGATGTACAGTATGACTATGTTTAATAATACTCTAAAATAATTTAATGATTAAGAGAATGAATTCTGGAGTTATTATTTAGGAAGCAATGAAAGAAGATTCTTTGGTAGATCTAATAGTGTTTAACTAGAATATTCCATTTTTAACAATACCAGATAACAGAAAGTTAATATTTTTCCATTAGTTATACATTTGCTTATGTTCACTGATAGTCTGCCTTTGCTTTCAATTTACAAGCTTTGCAAGAGTTGGATTTAAAAATAAAAAACAAAAACCTTTACTTCTCTGCCTTGTTATGGTCTTTACATAAGATCTCCTCCTAGGTTGTGCTAATTTAGGTACTATCTTGTCTTTAGTTGTTATAGGTCAATTAAGCTAGACACTTAAGGCCGTAGACAACAGATGTCTAAGATGCAGGTATGATCACGTGTTGAATGACCAGTGAGCTCCTGAAATGAATAAGGAAAGATCTTATCAACTGTGAGTTTGGCATATACGAAGAAGTCACTGTAAATCTTTTTTAAAAAACAGTTTAACTATGATCATATATATTACGTGTTTAGACAAGGAAATATGCTTGGTTCTTAAAGAGAAGCCGAACAGAAACAAACCAAAACAAAATATAGTTACAGAATTTTAAAGTATATTAAAAAGATTTCTGCCTGGTCTTCCTAGGCTAGGGAGAGGAGTGAAGTATATTTCTAAAATGTCTATTTCCCAACTGGCTAAGGTGTTAGGAAAATGAGAATGGAAGTTTATACTAGCATTTGAAAAACTATTTTCTTCTAGCTACAAAAATTTGTGGACTCGGTATAAAAGAAGATTAAAGACAAAACAACAATAACAACAAAATGCTCCCCCCACATCTGTTTGAAACAAAAAAATATAGAAGAAATACTTAGAGAGATGAATCTTTGGAGGAAAGTGGAAATAATTTGAAAAATTAACATTTTTTCCTCCACAGATAAAAGCTTTTGTAATCTGCTTAACTTAAGTCTATTCTTTCATCTAGAATCTACTAAAGTAGATTGGAAAAAGTTGGAAGCAGTCATTTGGAAGCTAAGAATGGACAATGCCCAAGGTGGAGTTAAAGGTGTCTCGCAAATGTCAAAAAGGAAAACCTACTGCTAGAAAGCAAGCCACTAAATTTTACTACAGAAGTGCTAATGAATAGGTAAGTCTGGGACATTCAAAGAAAAAAAATATTCAACTTATGCTTCCTGAATCTTGTTACTTTATCCTTGTTCTGTGTGTCCATAATGACAAGTTTTACAACTGAGGATCCTTGGGCCCAATCAGAGTTAAAGCATCTCTCCATAGTTTCATAAAGTGAAGGGCAACCGTGTATTCTGGGAGGAGCACCCTTGGGGCACCCTGTGTGGAGTAGAGGTCTTCTAAACGGTATGATTGGAAGGGTGCCAAGAATGAGCCCTCCTGTATGCCCCCCAGCTACCATGAACTTTACAGTCAATTTTGTCCTATAGATTTCCTTCAAGGCAAGTGTTTTCAGAGAGTATCCTACCCTGTATGTCACTTAACCATTCATTATAACATAGCTGGATTTACGCAGTTTCATCAATTTACTTCCATTGACATAGTTAGCTGCGAGTAAGGAGCAGAGGATATTTGAGATTGCGGAAGATGAAGAAAATAGCATTTTGTACATGGGAACTACCTAGGCATTGATCTCGATCAGGAAACACAGTGAAGGGTCCCTAGGTAGGTGAGGAAAAATAAACATACACACCATTTACATGGATCTCGGACGTTTACAATGCATTTTCCTTAATCTGACTTCTTTCTATAATCCTCTGAGTCAGATAACAATAATCTCTCCTTTTGTGAAGAAGTTGAAATTTAGGGAGAATGTATGTGGCTTATTCAAGTTCAGGCAGCTAATAACTACAGCTCACTCAGGTCTTCTGATTTCAAATCCTCTGCTCTTTTCACTAGAGCACGAGAGACCTGAGCACTTAAGGAGGGCAACAAAATTTTGAAAAAGTAGTATAGGGGTCCACAAGTGACAAAATTACTCACTTCCACAATTCTGACAAAGATTGGTTTTCAAATACACGTTACAAGGTTGTACAAGTGATTTGTAAGATTAACTATATTTCTACATATGCTGGCCATTCAAAGGACCAGACTGAAGTTACATCATACATATCATACACGTATTAAAAATCAAATATATGTACTTGCTCAAAAACAGAGGAAGTTATCTAAGATCACTAGTGACTTGTCCCACTATTCCCCTCAGTGATCAATGTTCACAGATGAACAAATAATCAGACACAAGCACATCTCCCTCAGTCCCTCCCAGCTACCTTTGCCACCCCTAATGTGAGTGGCTCACCACAATGAGTGTGGCTCTTCTGTTTAAAATATTTTTTCATGAGATTTTCAGTTTAGGCATGATCTTTGGACCCTAAACCCTCATTATTTGGCTCCACAGTGTTCTGTTTGGTTTTCTACAGCAGTGTCTTTGAATGTGTCCTGCAGAATATTAGCTCTATGTAATATCAAACAAATAAATCAGTGAAATCTTGAGTTGTATATATAGAAAAACAGGTTTGACTGTATCAGTTCTCTTGATGTGCAAATTTTGAACATGAATCTCTAAGTTGAAGGCACCAGGGGTCCACTGTGCAAGAGTTTTCCAGTGCATGTCATGGGCATTATGTTCCAGGAAATACACTTTGGGTTATACACATATACTTACATGTGTATATGTACATATCCACACATATATGCATGATATAATATATACATATAAAATATACATCATTTAGCCTTTTTATAACAAAAATACACAGTCTCTCCTGTTAGAATGGGGAAATAGGTGATTTTGAGATGACCAAAAGAAAAGAGGCATGTATGTAAGTTTCCCTGGTATCTGCTGATGGAGAACTGAGCAGGAAAACACAGAGACTTGAAGTAGAAAAGTATCTTCTGGACTCTAGTCTGATTATGTCAAAAGGCACCACATGGAAGGACTGCAGACTGAGCATGTGCAGCAGGAGAGACGGTGTCCCCTGCCATCCCCACTCTCTATCCAACTCCAACCCAGAGGGGAGTTGGTGCCTTTCCATGGAGGGATAACCAAAGCTCTTGCTATTTTGCAGCATCACCTACAGACCTCAGCATAGGCCAGATAGGAGGGCTAGGACACCTAAAAAAGAATTTCTGAAATGATAATGATCATGGTAGAGAAAGGGAAGCTGAGATTCCTTTCTCTTCTGAGGCTATTTGAGTCTCTCACCTTGAGATCCTCCTGAGGGACTGACTCTTATTGCTGAGGTTACAATCTAACAGGCCCTTCCTGTGGGGAAGTTTATGGAAGGACTAAGTATATGCCACCGACCATTCCCAGGTGTTCTGGCTGCAGGCCTAGTATAGATGATACAGCCACACACTAATTATTACAGAGATTTATTTCAGGAAACTTATCATAACAGTTTTGGCCACTATTTTTCTTGTGAACATGGGAGTTAATGTCAGATAGGTCCATCACATTTTTTAGCAATTACAATGGATGGCGTAGGATCCAATGGGACAATTCCAGACATTCCTAGAAACTACATAATTGGAGTAAAACTAGCTTTCACCTTATCCCATTTCCACTCAAAAACTATGCTCTTCCACTGTGGAGTAAAGGATGATAACCACAGGCTAGTGGGAGAAGCTGTGCCAGGAAGGGAATGGAGCATGAATATAGGTCAAAGACCAGCCATGAGATGCCCTCGTCAATAGAAATCCATCCATATCTATTCAAAGGAAATAATGGTTTAGTAGTAAGATTATAAGATTAACACAGGCACAATCCAAAGACGCACAATTTTTTTGTTTAATAGGACCATATCTCTTCCTTTAACCACATCACAATCTAAAAGGACAGTTTGATACTTGTCTACAACCATATTCAATCTCAGGAACTTAATTAAACCTCATAATTCTTGGGATGAGGGGAGTAAGTTAAGCACTGAATGTCAGGGAATGAATAATAATCTGGAGGAAAAGTGGAGAAAAGTATCTAGATAAAAATATCTACCTGTTCTCACACTTGCATGTACATATATGTACGTACCCACCACACACCCTATACACAAAGGTTAACCTGTCACTGGGCTTCAAACCTTCCTCTCAGCTTAAAGAGAGACATAACTTTTGGTCTGCCACCAATGAGAGATAGATGGTGACAGCTTTTAACTTGGTTCATAATCCTCTAAATATCAGAGAAATGCTCCTTAGGCTGCTGGGAAATGGCCTCTGGATTTCAGGATGCCTTTTTTTGTTGTTGTTAGGGGTGTTCTCTCCTTATACTGTCAGGGCTAGTTCTTTAGGGCGGTGCTGACTAGGTGGGAGGACACCTACCTGGACCCTGTGATTTGAGGGCTGCTGACAGAGCCATTCACCAAAAGTATATTCATCATATGCCTGTCTCAGTGACCAAGAGATAAACAAAACTTCATCAGGGTCACCCATTAATAATTATGACATAGTAAATCATACATTAGAGGAAGAAAGACTTTGAAAGATCACTTGGTCAAACCCCTTCATTGTAAAATCAAGAATATAAGGCCCACATTTTTTCTAGTTAGTCCATGATTACCTGTGTCAGCAAGTAAAGAGCTAGGATCTTGGATGTAGGTGTTACTCAAAGGGATCATTAATGCAAGAGGCTTCATAAAGGCATGTGGATCCTGTAACATAGCAGAAAGTGTGGCTCCAAAGAAGGCCATCCCTCTTCTCCTGCACATTAGACTACCATCTAAAGGTAGCATACCTGTGTGTGTGTGTGTGTGTGTGTGTGTGTGTGTGTGTGTGTGTAATCTAGCATACCAAACCTAATATTAATAACTATACTTCTACGTAACCTTTTCTAATGACTTAATTAGTAATCAATGGCATGGACATACTGTGATTTATTTAGCCAATACTGTTATTTAACACCGAGGCTGTACCATTTTTTTAAATCTCTACACACGACACTGGTATTTTTCTGATTTTTCAATTTTCCAAGAAGTAATAGCTCTACACACATCGGTGGCCCTCTTCTGCGAATATGGTTTCGTGTCTGGTATCTCTTAAGTCAAAGCTAACTATTAAATTTGACACAATTATGATAGCATTCCTTTCTGACAATACCTATATATCTACAACCAGCTCCACCCTTAGGAAAAACCGTTCTCAGTGATCTATTGCTACTCTGATGTACTGCCATTCCCCCATCAGAAGATCCTAAGCTCAAGGCTCCTTTTGTCTGTGTCCTGCATGCATGGTTTCTTTTTGAGCTTCTTATTTTGAAAAGCATGGCCAATAGAAGTGGGTAGAAATCAGAGAGGAGAGAGAGGAGCAAAAGGATTGCAGAATAAAAGAGGGAAGAAATAACCGAGGAAGTAAGTCTTCATTTCACCAGTTCTGGAATCTAAGCAACCCCAATTACTGGAGGGAAGAGAAGGATACAGCGGTGTAAAACATATTACAGAAGACCAACCAAATCAGAACATCTGCAAAATTTCCTGCCATGCCCACCAGAAAGATACACTTTTTACTGGGAGGGAAAGTGAGAGGGAGAGAGAGAGCGGTTGTGGCTCTCTGTGGATTGTTGGATTGTTCAGGAATTTCCCAAGGCCTTTGTAAGATTTCAGCCTCTTCCTTTCTAGAAGGGTAAGCCCTCTTTAAAGCTCAACTAAGCCATGGCTCCAATGTAACATTTGAACAGCTTACACTGTGCCTTGAGGTATAAGCAGAGGCAAATTTATCAATTTTTTTTTCCCCAACCATGGTGTTCTCAGGAAGTGTTTGCCGTTTTAATTGCTCAGCTAGGCTTTATTGGACATCACTGAACAGCTACCTGATTACAGGGCACTGGCTGAGAATGGCAGGAGCCAGCTGTCAGGAGTGTCTGGCACTTTGAGTGGGCCCCCTCCCCCTGGTTCCCCACTGGGGTGAAGGGAACTGAACCATTCTGCTATTGATCCCTTGACTAGGGAGGAGGACAGGAAGTCCCTTTGACCAAACCAGCCAGTCGGCAGCAGGAAAATAGCCTGCCAAGAGTTTCTCTTTCATGACCAGATGTTAACTGAAAGCCTCATTTCAGGGATTTCATTAAATGTGAGAATCACACCTTCTTCTCATTACCTGCAAAGAACTGTAGCCTCCCTCTGGGAGAAAGGCAGCGCCAGTGGCTGAGTGCCTCTCTCCTGACTCCCTGCTGACATCTTTGAATAGGGCTGATGCCATGAAAAGGGATCTTATTTCTACTGTTAGAGGCCTCAGGACAGGGGCATTCACACGGAAGAAAAGCACATTTTTCCTGAGTGTTCGTCTTCCGCCACTGCCACACTTACACTTCTAGCAACTCAAGTTTTTTCTCTGGCTTCTGGAATACAGATGCAAACAGCTGCTCCAGCTTGATTTTGCAGGCAGTTTTCGAAACATCACAGGCAGAAGCTTCTTTTTAGCCCGCCCACAAGTTTTCATTTGTACCTCCCACATTTGCTGAAGCCAGTCTCTCCCAGTTATCCATAATCTCTCCCACTCTTTCTGTGACAAAATGACAGAATTCTTAGAGTTTGGAATGAGGGAAGTGTATGGAACAGGCTTTACTTTCATGGGATTTATTTATTTATGATAGCAATAAGACAAGGTGTCATTTAAGATGCAAGAATAAGGCTGAGGGAGCAGATGTTGAATTTTATTCAGTGGATTGTTTCTTGCAAATTCTTTTCAGCAACTCCTCACACTGGTGGAACCTGGTGGTCGCAAAGGGTAAACATTTCAGCTGTAGTGTGAGGGCTCGGGTTGATGGTAACCTTGCCTTTCTACCAGTGGAATATATTTTGGCATCTAAAGATAGCACAGCATCTTGTTTCTGCAAATGGTACCTGAAACATTGCCCCTGGAGCACCCAAACAGGAAGCATTTGCCCACTGCTTCCCCTGGGAAGCTTTCTTCTTCTAACATCGTGAGAAATTAAATCGAGAAAGGGAAATTTGTTCTCCAAAGGCTAGTCCTATCTGTTCCTCTGGGATTGTCCCTATTTTACTATGGTACTCAGGACCAGCTACATAATTTGCAGACCTAGTGCAAAGTAAAAACGTAAGTCTCTTTGCTTGAAATTATGAAGAATTTCAAAACAGTGACAGCAGAGGCGTAAACCAAGCACAGGGTTCTTCTAAGCCACGGCTTTGTGTAACTGCCAATGCTCGTGCCCTTGAACCTGGCTCTGACTATAGATCCTTTTCTGTCCTGTGCCCTCAAGTATGGCATTTGTGGTCCATTGAAATGCACAACTTCTCGTCCCAAGAGTGGAAAGGCATTTCAGAGAACAGATTACATAGAATTGACATAAATTGAAAGTGTAACTTCATGTTACTACATTAATTTGGCATAAGCTTAATTCACTAAATGCATCTCTTGGCTTCCCCTCCTTTCTGTTAGTGGGTACCACCTCTAACCGTAAGTTTTGGAGCTACTGATTTGATTTGCTAGTCTGCCCAACTTAAGCCCCTAAATTGAAAATGAGTTCTGTGTTTTCACTCTGAAAAAACAATGTCTTTTCTTCTCTGACCCCAGGTTCACCTCCTCTCAATTTTAATTTGGTTCTTTTAGTTTTAATTACCCTTTCTCTTTTTCAGTTTTCTTTAGCCTTTTATCTAAAGTAGCATTTCTGAAACCTTTTCTTAAAAAAAATTCCTCCCCCCTGGAGTGCTGTTGGACAATTCTTTTTCCTAATTGCACCCTCCATGAAATTTTACTACTATTGATATAGACACAAAGAGTACATATACACATTTTATACTAAATATGTTCGAAAACAATAGTATACATTATATACTTTAAGAAGCTACAAATATATGTATAATGTTTTTTTCACTATACAAGAATTCATTTTTGTCCCTTTGGGGGTGATATTACCTCTTTTGAGACCATCAGATCTAAAGGAAGATGACTCAGCATGCTTTTAACTCTAGCCACACATCCTTTCTCTCTCAAAAGAGTAACAAAAACTCCAAAACACTAGCTTTTACATTCTCGAATATCTTGTCTGAGCTCAGAGTTCCACATCATCAGTTGGAAAATTCTCCTACCAACATTTGTGTATAGGTGTATGCTGTGAATCTATTTTGTGTACAACTTCGTTTTCTTGACTTCTAAAATCAGTTCTATTCATAGCTGCCATTCAGAGGGGACAATTATTTTAAGTAGACTTCATGCCCAGTGCGAAGCTCAACACAGGGCTTTAACTCATAACTGAGATCAAGGCCCTGAGATCAAGACCCAAGCTGAGATCAAGAGCTAGAGGCTTAACTGATTGAGCCACTCCACCACCCCCAAAGTGGAATGGCCTAGGGGAAAGATATTAACACAAAGGTAGTGATATGGTGCAGAACATGCTACCCCAAAATATGGCACCTTGGTATATTGAAAATTTTAAGCTGAACGAGTTTGAGAAAGCAACAGGAATAAGAAGTTCACTCCGATATCCCCCTCACCCGTTTTTCCCTAGAAGCAGTCATACACTCTTACGTGAGAGGCGTTCTTCCTGTATTCAGAGGAAAGAAGTACCCTTATCTTTGAAGACAAAGGAACATGGAGAAGAATCTGAATAGGCGTGCCTCACTGTGTCCCCCAGTTTACTACACTTACTTTATGCTCTTCAACCTATCATATTTCTCCAGGATGGTCCATTCTTCATCAAACCTTGCATAAAAACAATCAGGCTTAACCATTTTTTCAAGTCTTCATTTTCTTAAGAAGGCTCCTTTGTCATGTAAAACTTATACTAAATAGATGTGTAGGCTTTTCTCCAGTTCATCTGTCTTTGAACCCTAGGAGGGTTGAGAAAAACTTTTTCCTTTCCTACAACAGCAAATTATTGCTGCATCAGTTGTGAAAGAGCAATGATATTTCTAGGCAAACTCTAGAAAGACGAGCTTCCTTCTTGCTTGTCAGTTTCGAGAGCCATAGATTGACATCCTCTGGACTCAGAGGGGCATATCACAAAGCCAGCTTCCAGCACAGAATGTCTTTCCCCTCCCCACCCCACCCCACCCCAATAAATGTGACAAAAAATACTGCTGGAGCAGCTTGGTCATGGATCATGGGAATGTTGTCACTGAGCTGGTGAAATTTTGAGAAGCTACTTGAGGGAAAGAAAAAAGGCACAGATAAAGGACTCCAACGCTTCAGGTCTGATCTCACACAGGGAAAAAATGGTCTAAAAGGAGTTGCAAAATACTAACGTAAAGTATCACTTTTCCTAAAGAGAAGATAAAACTTTCCTGGATCTTTTTCAATGATATTATTCCATTGCTTGATAAATTATCTCCTCTTTTGCATGAAGTCATGGCAAGAAGATTAAACTAACGATAAAATATTTACTTCCATATAGCAGCTAGCTAAGCATGGAATGAAGTTTAACTCAGCTTGAAATAGATAGCATAATATAAAGCAATTTACTCTCGGTGTTATATTGCTTGGACCACCTTGAAATTATACTGCTAACGCAGGACAGCTAAAAAATAAAGATCGGTGAAATCATCAAACCCCCATTTTATCTTGTTATGTCAGTGTCTTTTATGTCTAAACCTATTGTAACAATTCTGGGAACAAAGATGCAAGTTTTCTTTTTCCATCTAGGGAGCTGTATGTAGTAAGCAATGAAACCAGCAAATGGGAAAGTGTAGGAGAAAAACTGAAAACAGGGTCTGTCAAGAACATATGCTGCCTGGATGGAAAATCAGGAGATGATAATTCCCCAGTGTGGAACTGTATGATTTTCATCGCTTATTCCTACTTTTATGTCTTCATTCAACAAATGGTCATTGAGCACCTATTATATACAAATGATTATGCTAGATGTTCTGTGAGATTGGATTTAAACTATAGCAGGTTTTTCTCCTAATTCCCAGCTTCTGAAATATTAAATATATTTGCAAGGTTTTAGTTCTATTGCAATGAAGAGCTCCCTCCATTTCCCCACCTCCTACCCTCCACATACACCTTGAAGGCTCTTTTATAATTAGCTGCAAATGGCTGTGAACATGGCACATCCAGGACCGTCTCTAATGACTAACCTTCACAGGTCTATAAAATATTCAGTGATTCAGTATTATTTCTCCTAGTTACATTAATCTGAGTTTGGAGTGAGAAAGGAAGCAGAGAAGAGGAAGCTGGACCTTTTAACAGAAGCGTGTGTTCTTCAAAAAGACTCCAGCCTTCCAGCTCATAATTTTTTCTGGGTGTAGTATCTATGATCTGCTTTTCCAATTCGGGTACAAGTAAGGTCACTCTTATTTTTTCCAATTAATTAAATACCACCTCTTATTATTACTAACGGAATATTCAGTGCCTGCTTCTTAATGACTACTACCATCACCAAATAATCCAAGAACCTCAGTGGGTTTCCTTGGAGTATAGTATAGTATTCCTGACTGTCAGTTAGCCAGTGGGAGCACCGAGTTTGGGGCCTTCCTTGGCCATCTTAAAGAAACCTTGAGGGGTGATACCATCTACCTCCACACAATTTACCATCTTCTTCATGGGTTGGCAGACTATGAGCTATTGGCTAAATCCAAGCTATGGCCTCTTTTTAGAGGACTCCTAAGCAAAGAATGCTTTCTTTTTCCATTTAAAAGGTTGTAAACCAAAGGAAAAACAAAAACAAAAAATATGTAATAGAGTCCTTACGTGGCACTCAAAGTCTGAAGTATCTGCTATGTTATACTTTACAGAAAAAATTGTTAATGGCTGGTCTATATTAACATGACTTTACTATTCTATTGTCACTTTAGAATAACTACTATTTTAGGAGACTTTTGCCCAGGAAAAGAAGTTGCAAATAACTTTATTGTTCATTACAAGAAGTTCTAGAAAGTCTTACCAATTCATCAATAGAAAGCATTGTCTAGAAGTTTATGTCTTAAGGCCCTTGAACTCCTTGCCTCAAAATCTTCCTCTGGCTGTGTCCACAAACCTGAAAGTATTAAATTATCATCCTCATCCAATACTAATTAACACTTCCTCCCTCTATTGAAGGACCTATCTTAAACCAGACCTCAAAATTTCAATAGATCAGAATTTATCCTTCCTCTCCCAAAACACTAACAGATTCTGTTGAGGTAGGGGTGGTCCTTAACATGATAAGCAATAAACTCAGCTTGGTCTTACCAATATATTTTTCAAGGGATATTTGGGGAAGGTTAAAGAAAAACATATTCTGACACTTGTTGAAACGGTAAGGAAGACTTTATTCAGGACTACTTCAATAGGAGTCGAGACTATCATGATAGGGTATAGAGATCATGCTAAACTCTGAATACAGCAAAGAGAGCTGGGGATTTGTAGCCAATGAGCAGAGTGAGGGGACAGTGAGGACGAAAATTGCCAGGAGAAAACAGCAAAGTTGCAGGGGTGCATATTCTTGCTAAACCAACAAGACGATTATTGCTGAAGGTAGGCTGGGGTGATCAGATATCAAGATATCAAGGGGGATGCGGAATTTGATCCATATTGGACACCAAAAGTGATCCATTATTAAGGATCGGGATTCTCCCTAACCTGACTTAGCAAAATTCTTCCTAAGACTGGGAGATGCAGGTCCGGCAAGGATGGGAGCCAAGGTTGAGGCCTACTTGAGCGTAGGGTTCACAGAAGCTCAACTATGGTTTAGTAGAGGAGAGAATCTTTGTGAGGAACCAACATTCTCCAGCCACTCTCTACGAAACTATTCTGTTTTTCTCATTGTGGATACCCTATCTTAAACTATCTCGTTTCTTTAGTTGTTTTATGCCTCTGCTACTAGAATTTATGATACTTATTTTGAAAGAGAGAGTGACAGGGGTGCCTGGGTGGCTCAGCTGGTTAAGCGTCCAACTTCGACTGAGGTCATGATTTCACGGTTTGTAGGTTCGAGCCCCGCGTCAGGCTCTGTGCTGACAGCTCAGAGCCCGGAGCCTGCTTCCAATTCTGTGTCTCCCTCTCTCTCTGCCCCTCTCCTGCTTGCACTCTGTCTCTCTCTCAAAAATAAATGAACATTAAAAGAGAGAGAGAGAGAGAGATGAAAACATGGAAGTGAGAGATAGTCCAAATGACTAGAGAGTGTACGAAATTAAGATTGAAATGTATCAGGGGAAGAAGCAGATAGCTTGCCCCAGATTTTGTATGAAGTGCTGACTGGTGATCCAAATACTGATTCACATTTACATTTTGTTTTACAGTTTCTAAAGAATTTTTATATACATTGACTTATTTTGACATTTCAGTAGATCTGGGGAGGAAGTAAAAAAAAATCAGGTTTAAGAATCAGTGAAAGTCTTGTTATAAACCCTTTCTCTCCAATGTAAGAATATGCATTAGGTTTCCCATTTGTAGAGGTTCTGTGGGAATATAGTGAAACAATATTCATAAAATATTTAGCCTAGCATTCAAATACAGGTACCTGAAGAATGTTAGTTATTATTACCACTACCACCCCCATCATCCCACCAGCTCCTTCATAGCATCCTTCCCAAAGAGAGAGGGTAAAACTTCTTAGTTCACTATTGATTTCCCTATCTTATCAATATTGGAACTATCACTCCAGGAAGGTAAAAACTGTACTCAAGACCAATGGGATAATACACGTTAACAGGTAAGACTAAAACTCTGGTCTCCTGAGTTCCTGACTATAGTCTGTTCCAAGCACATTCAAATGTTTTGGAACTATGCATTAAGCCTCAGAGAATCTGGCTCCTCAAAATTGGTAGATACCCAAACTGAGAAACCGTGAAAAGTGGTATGATCTTAGTGAGAATATAAGACAAAATCTGTAAGAAATATTCCCTGGGTACTCAAGCCAATCTCTTCTAAAGCAAAGTGAAAATAAATATCAAGCTTTATGCATTCAACAGGGCTATGGCGGACATGGGAGATGAACCATGGGAGGGTTAGGTCTGTAGCAGAAGCATAAATAAGGTTCTTAATGTGAACTGATACACCTTATTGACACAACACCCTCAACCCGACCACACTCATGTGTAAACTCCCTCTCTCTCCCCCTTCCCTCCGTTCTTATAAAACAAAAATGATAGATTGTATCGATTTCCTTAATGCCCTGGAGATCTTGCTCAGTTGGTTATTTTTATTTATCTATTTACTTTTTGGTTTCTAAAATAGAGGTTAATGGAGATTGACACAGGCTTGTGAGGAGCTCAGGGCATTGGCAAGCAATTAGCTTCTGAGATCCTTTATTCTTGACACAGAATCATTGCTTCAACACTGTAGTGTCTCAAGTGAAGCACAGTGTCCATCAAGTTTCTCCCCTGCATCGCTTAAAATAAGTATCTCCCATCTTAAGAAAGTCCAACTTGCCTTTTGACACATTCTTCCTGTTTCATTAGCCCTTTCATTTCCTCAATTTTTACTTTTATTTTAATAGATAAAACTTCCAAGTCTTCACATCTAAGTAGAGGCGAATAAGGGCAGAGCTGAGGAGCCACTGAGCTCTTCTGCAATTTTACATCTGTTAAGAAATAAGAGCAATAACAAATCTCTGGCACTCAGTTCTCTGAATGAGGACAGCGATAGTCTCCAGTGCTGCAGAATATTCTACTGTGGTCCTGCTTAGTGCCTGCAGACAATGCTAGCCTTTGTAAAACTGTGATGTATCTGGCAGCCCTATTTCTCTTTTCGTTTTGTAGAAATGGACGTCACAGTAAGTAGGATTAGAGAAAAATATATGAAGTCCTTATCCAGGTGTAATACCAAGGCAGAATCACTGGATGTTTGATCCTAAAATATAAATGACACTTGAAAATCATTATATTCACTTCCTTTCTCCTTATTTAGCACTTCGGGAAAATTGGACACAACATATAGGGAAATCGTACTTATTCTTGGTGAAATGGTTGGTCTATGGTCACTCCATGTTAATAGTGATAATTAGGAGTTGAAACCAGAGGCAGCATCATGAGGTAAATCTATGTGAGGACCTGTAGTTTTTCTGAGTAGTCTTTTTTTTTTTTTCTTGAGGACACCAATTTGTCTTTCATGTTTGTCCCTCCCCTGCCCTTGACACCTTGTCCTGAGATCCTAGGAGGTCGCTTGGTAATTATCTCCTAAGTAGGTCTTAAATTCTTTTTTTAAGTAGGTCTTAAAGTTTAAGGTTTCTCACAAAAAAAAAAAAAAACAATAACAACAAAGGTCAAATAGGTATGTTCAAGTTTCATAGAAAAATTAAATATTTATTCCCTGAGGCCAAAGAACTTTATGTAGTGTTCATACCAAGAATCGATTTTAGAGACAAAATGTGAGAATATTCGGGGCAAGCTCCTAAAATGGAAATGTTGAAAATGTCCCTGTAAAGAAATTACCACAGGAAGAGGGAGCCAGCCCACGAAAGCACTATTTCCTTCTCTCAGATCTTCGCTCAGAACTCAATTGCTCCTTTGCCAACACTAAAAGGGGCAGTTTTTGAACTTTTTGTTGAAAAGAGAGCATACAGTTGACATAATCTGTCAAGAACAGGGACACAGAAGCATAATGATTTTGTTATTTTTACATTTTTTTGTTTGTATGCATTTTTTTAAAAAGTTTAAATGAATTTAAATATATGGAGAAGTTGAACCATTGTAGGGTGAACACCCACCCACTCTCTATTTAGATTTTATATTTCATCTTTTACTTTATTTCAACTAATGCTGTCCACCAACTCATTCTTCTAACCACCCATCAGTCCATCCTATTTTGTTGACGTATTTCGTACAAAGTGATGGGATTGAGTACTTTACACCCCTACACACACTAGCATATGTTTTGTTTGTTTTTGTTCATAATTCTGATTACAAGAAATCTCTGTGAGGAAGCTAAGTATTGTGAGGGGTAGAGTCACAAAACTGGTCTCCATGCCCAACCATTATGATGATCTAATTATTGTCTATTATATTTTAATATTTGTAAAATAATATATAGTTTCAAATTACATCATTTCATTTCATAAAATCTGACAATCCTACCACACATATTAGAAAAGCACGAACTATTTTTAAGTATTTTACAATGGAATTACATTAATAACTGAAGCTTTCTGCTCCTTCCCCTATTTCTAGTCCCATTCTCTAGGGATAAATTATTTCTGCTGTTTTTGTTTTCACTTCTACTGTTGATGATCACCAGAAGTCTAAGTAATATGTTAGAATTCCATTTTGGGAAGCACCAGATTTAGACCACAGAACTCTGCTGTAACTGGTAAGAAATTCTACCTCATATTTGCCTTCCTCTGCCTGATATTTAAAAATTTCTTTTAGGGGCACCTGAGGGGCTCGTTTGGTGGAGCGTCCAACTCATGGTTTCAACTCAGGTCACCATCTCATGGTTCATGGGTTCCAGCCCCACATCTGGGTCTGGGCTGGCATCTCTGAGCCTGCCTAGTATTCTGTCCCGCTTCTCTCTCTGCCCCTCCCCCTCCTCTCGCTCGCTTGCTCAGTCTCGCTCTCACAAAATCAGTAAATAAACTTTAAAAAATAAAAATATTTCTTTTAGTGTTTGATTTTACTTACATGTGCAACTGTAAACAATATTCCTAAACTCCTGTTTCTTGCTCTATCAACTCTAGCAAGTATTTCTTAACATCTCTGTATGCATCATAGGAGAAAACTGCTACATTTAAAATTACCCCGTACCTCTCCTTAACCATCCTACAATAGTAGGAAACTATGATTATGTGGATTTGGGCGTTTGGCAGGTATTTTCTCAAAAATAAGCAAAGTGAATCTGTCATTTCAAGGAAAAACAATCAGTTACTAACGATACAATTTAAGTTTTCAGTTACAATTAGAATTTTGGAAAGCTTATATCCACCACCAGAGCTTCATGGCTCTAGATACTAAAAGACTTTTCTGATCACCTCAGTGGTCGTATTTACCAGTGTGAGCTTTATTGTGTAACTGTGTCAACATTCAGAAGATCTGTGTCACTACTTGAGCCACTATTTTCTTTTTTTTTTTTAATTTTTCAAATGTTTATTTATTTTTGAGAGAGAGGGGGAGAGAGAGAGAGAGAGAGCGCACCAGGGAGGGGCAGAGAGAGACAGAAACACCGAATCCCAAGCAGGCTCCAGGCTCAGAGCTGTCAGCACAGAGCCCGACGTGGGACTCGAACCCAGGAACTGTGAGATCATGACCTGAGCCGAAGTCAGATACCCAACCGACTGAGCCACCCAGGCACCCCGTGAGCCACTATTTTCTAAGTGATTCATTTATACGTTATATAATCATTCATGAGTAAATGCTATTCATACTGCAAGACAGAACAACAGATTTTCATGGGATGAAGAATGAAAAGTTCATTGGTATCCTTTTATATCCCACATTGCAACTAAACTTTAAAAAAATGATTGACTTTGAGTTTTGGTGTAGTCTCAAAGATGACCAAAATGACCTAAAAAGGTTATGAAATTGCTCCTGTCTTCAATTACACATCTGTGTGAGGTCAGCTTTCTTCATATACAGCAACCACAAAACCAACTCCAAACTGATTAGATGCAGAAGCAAATAGGAGAATCCAGTTATCTATGGAGCCACACATATTTGCAAATATGTAAAACAATATTATTCTTCATTAAATTTTTGTTTTGAAAATATAGTTTAAGTAAAATTGCTATGTTAATTTAATGGATTGCTGCTATTTTAAAATATTTAAATTTTTCATCAGTCTTAGTTTTTAACATATTATAAATATAACTTAATAAAAGCTCTTTGCAATCCTCGTTAACTCTCTACAGTAGTCCCACTGGCTGTCTTTAAACAAACAAACAAACAAACAAAAACCCACAACAACAAGAAAAACAGGTCAAAATCTCCTGTCCAATGACACTTTTTCTACTATTTTCAATACCCCTGTGGTTTTATTCCCTTTAAATACTTCTTGGCTATATAAAAGTGTTATTATTACCATCATGATCATGATTGTTATTACAGTAGGGTTTAGGTGAAACCAGCTTAACACAGGGCCTCCAAAGTCAACTTCATTTTGAATAAATCATAATGTCTAAAATATTACTTATTTTTAAAGTTTATTTTATCTTGAGAGAGAGACCACAAGCAGCAGGGGTGTAGAGGGGCAGAGAGAGGGAGAGAGAGAGAGAATCCCAAGCAGGCTCCGTGTTCCATGCTGAGCCCAATGCAGGGCTCAATCTCACAACTGTGAGATCATGACTTGAGCCAAAATCAAGAGTCAGATGTTTAACCACTGAGACACCTAGGTGCCCCTAACATATCACTTTTTCATATCAAATATATAAATTGGGTATAATTTTTTTCCACTTTATGAACAAATTCATTGAGGTATAGGAGATAAAGATATAAATACATGCTTTATATATGTTCAGAGCTGGTTTTCAGTGCGAGAAACAGCATGATATAGTAGGAAAAAGATAAAATTCAGGAGTCTTATACAGTTACTGTTAGTCATGGGTTTTGAGCTACAACTTTACATTTTTGCAATTCAGCTCTCCCATTTGAAATAGATGTTACATCCATGTTCCTAGAAGATTCTTTTGATCTATACTTTACTGTGGTGTTTTATTTCATTTAGTAATTAACAAAAAAAATCATCATTTATATTTAGAAACTGAAGAGCTTTTAGGAGTGCTGAGGGACACAAAGATATGTAAAATGGAATCATCACCCACAAGAAACTTCTAATTTATTTGGATAGGAAGAGAATGTAAACAGAAATTAAAAGGTAACAGTGATGGGATTTTTTTCTTTCTTCCTTCCACCCCCCCTTTTTTTTTCATTCCTGTGGAAATAAAGACTCACCAAATGAGGAAAACAAAGGGTATTTATTTAGAACTTGCTATAACAATGGAGTCAGCCACTCCATTAGCCTTTTGGTAAAGACTCCAGGTAGGCATGGGGGTGGGAACGTTTTAAGGTGGAAGAAAGGGAAGCATCAGGTGGGCTGAACTGGAGGCTGTTGGCAGGAGGAAGCTCCAGGTAGGCTCACAAGAAGCAGGGCATCTTATGTAACTAGTGATGGGCACATATTTGGCCTTCTGTGGTTGGTGCTAAGTTGGAAGCAGAGACAAAAATTTAGGAACAAACATTAGGCAAGCTGTCAGCTTTTAATCAAATGCCAGCCATTTGGCGCTCACTGTTACAGAAGTTTTTGTTTACTTTCCTAGGTTGTTATTAGAGCTCATGGTTTCACCTTCTCCAACTCTTGCCTTGTAGGCAGGCATCCTAGGCTGTTCATTGCAGAAAAACAGGGTGCTATGGGGTGTGGGTCAGAAATCTTTTTATTTAAGTTTATTTATTTTGAGGGTGGGGAGAAAGGGCAGAGAAGGAACAACAGAGAGAATCGCAAGCAGGCTCCATACTCTCAATGCAAAGCCTGACACAGGGCTTGAACTCACTGTGAGATCATGACCTGAGCCAAAAATCAAGAGTTGGACACTTAACCAACTGAGCCACCCAGATGCCCCCAGAAGTCTATTTTATGTAAGGTCTGGATGTTGTCTGTTTATTCGTTTTCTCTCTTTCTCTCTCCTGTATTCTTCCCTCCCTGTCTTTAGCTTTATGGTTTGTGTTCATTCTTTTGGTTTCTGGCTCCTGAGAGAGGAAAAAGGGAAGGAAGAAAGGGCAAAGGAGAGAATAGGAAGAGAACAGTAGTGGGCTACAGTGAGTCTGGGACTCACAGGCCACAAAAGTGTCCCTGTGGGTAACAAAGGACGTTTTTAAACTGAGGAAGCTCCATGTTTACTATGAAGTTACACATATACTGCATTGTAAATACCACGTGTCCCTCCTCTCCCCTCCTCCCTGAAATTGCAGTCCCCAGCTACCACGTCCAGAAGAGTGCAGTGAGAAGTATACCTGACACGTGTGTGTGTGTGTGTGTGTGTTGTGTCATTTTGTTAAGAATGAGCAAGTAGTACACCCAGATGCCTGGATAAGTTAGGCAGATAACCGTTCATTGACATGATCCTTCCTGGCAGATAAGCACCAAGCAAAGTTCACTGTTGACCATAAAGAAATAAAAAGGAAAAGATAACAACAAAAACAAAAACAAAAACCCCACAACATCGGATGATCTGAAAACCTTAGCACCAGCCATTATAGTGGCTAAAATGAATAACCAGTTAACTGTGGCAGACGACCTGGGCCTCACCTCCCCCATTCTCATTTCCAGCAAGTTGTCCTTTTCAGAACTGCCCCTCTGAGGGATGGAAACACTCTCTGTGACACATGTGATTTTGCCCTTTAATACAGGCCCGACCAAGCTGTTAAAGTTCACACTCTCTTGGCTGTGATTTTCTCCATTTTATGGTTCTCAGCCTTGTGTGACTCTACCCTCTTCAACACACTTTCCTCGCTTCCATCACAAGGGATCAATTTTAGATTTATAGCAAAAGGTAACAATCATTTTTATAAAAACAAAACAAAACAAAACCCATGAAAACAATAGGGAAGGCTCACAAAGTTTGATTTAGTGTCCTCACAAATTCAGTTAAAACTTTGAAAAAGGAAAAAGTGAGAAAACTACTGAACACCCACTTAGAGCCTTCTGAGCACCGAAAACAGACTATGCATTCTGATCCTACCAGGATGCCCATTCTCTTTTCACTGGGAAAGAGGAAAGTAGTGATTCCTCCAACGTATTAGAGTTTGAAATCTATTAGATTTTCAAGCTATGTGCCTCCCTCCTTGTAAAATCTGTGGGTTTTTTTTCATTTATTTGCAATTTAATTCATTTTTAAGAACATTTTGTTGGAAGAAAATATACCAGAGAAACGGCAATGGAGTCAGATAGCATGGTTTTCAATCCTGGCTCTGTCACTTACCAGCTGTAGGATCTTTAGGAAGTCATTTAATTTGTCTGCACCTCACTATCCTTCATTAACAAAATGCGATAATAATGTGCCTGGCTCATAAGGGCTCTATAGACTTAAATGAGATGATTTATAAAAAGTTCTTAGCCCATTGTCTCTTTAGCATATCCCAAGGTCTCGATCAATGTTAAAAGTAATAATGGGTAAAAACTGGAAGAATGGAAATGATTTTTTAAAGAAATCTAGTGTTTATGAAGCAATGTTAGGAGAAAGATTCATTCAGTAGGTAATTATTTCTTTCAAGTTTTCTGATACTGAGATTTCTAAACCACTTATTCCTTAATTTCTTACTCCTGCCAGAATTTAATTTGCTCAAACAAACAGACTCTATACCAAGCTTAGGGTATTATGGATATTCTACATATTTTGGGCTTTCCCCTTGGGTTTCTTTATAATTAAAAAAAATTGTGGCTGTGATATAGGCTTTAAGCTAAAGACTTTATCATGAAGAGTGCATGACTATTAGAAATGTTCATTAATTAAAGTCATGTTCATCTTCCTCTAGTCATGTATAATTATTTGTCTATTTTGGTTGAAGGCTCCCAAGTTTATTAAAATCACTGTGAGTGTGAATTGTCCTGTCAAGGGGCCATTCTTGGTCAATATTATTTATTCAGTTAAGTATGTAGAAAGGCCCAGGGAGCTCAATCAACAAAGTAATTAAATGTTACAATACAATGATTATCATGACTCCCAATGTAACGGTTATCTCTGGACCACCAGTTTTTATGTTAACGACTTCACACCAATAGAACAAGTATCTGTCCTGTTCATTTCCATATTCTCACAATCAAACCGTGACACATGGGTAGGTATGGGATATTTACTGAGATGAATTAAGATAAATTATCACAATCCCCTTTTTAAAAACATGACCATTATTGAACATCAAACCTTTGAAAAAAAGGAGAACGTCTCTTTAGACTAAATAATAAGATTTCTTGCCTGCTATGGGATATTGTAAATTTTGAATTGAAAAGTAGGTGGTTTGGGAGACAGGTTATTCTAGCATATTGGAATATAAAAAGCCCAAGGATTAAGGTAAAAAAAAAATCTAAGAATACATTGTTTTTTTAACTAGAACTACTTTGAGATTAAAAGATCAAATTTTTTCAAGTGGAATATAGGAAACATGAGAAATAATACAAAAAAATGACTGTCTTCTAAGTTTATTGTTCCTATTTTGAACATGCTGTTATGCTTCCTAAATTTTCCTATTGATCCATCTATTCATTCATACTGCCACCCATCTGTTCAACAAGAAAAAATATGTATTTAGGGCTAAAGGCCAGTCGTCAATGGACTCTGTCCAAGTCTCATGGAGCATCTGGTCTTGTGTGCCACCGGAGAGGAGTTAGGAACAGACCAAAGTAACTAATGCCACCGCGTTATGGGTAGAAGTGAGGTAAATGCTTGGAAGGAAAGGAATCTTGTCTAGCCTGTGGACTGGGAAAGCTTAGCCTGTGGACTGGGAAAGTGGTGGCTGAGTAGATACTGGGGTTTATGATGAATTTCCTCAATAATCAAGAGAGGAGGGGTATTCAGATATAGGGAACGGCATGTATCAAGCTCCTCTTATAGGAGGGAACATGGTGCATTGGAGGAATCTCAGGAGTGCCAGTGGGACAAGATTCCAGAGAATGAGGCTTTAGAGTTGGTCAGAAGCTTGGCCACCTAGTCCCATAAGGACATTTGTTTTCCTTGTTCTTAGTGCAATGGGAGACACTAACGGGTTTTAGACAGGGTGGAATTGGGGAAACACAATCTTACATTTTTGAGAAACTTTAGCTTCATTTTAGGAAAGGAATTATAGATTTGGAAGACCCAGTAATAAGCTATCATAGGGCAATATAATAGGTAAGAGAGGATACAGCTTGGGTAGCCTTCTACCATGAGTATGAAAAGAAGGGATGGAATTTGAAAGATACCCATAGCAAAAAGGCTTGGAATGGCCCATGGCACTGAATGAGAAATGAAGGTTGATGAAGAGAGTTAAGGTTACCCCAAGGATTCTGATTTATATAACTGGATGGATAATGATGCTATTCTTCTCAGATAAAGGCACTGAAGGAGAACCAGATGTTTCACCCTGTACCTGGACAGTGAATCATGAAATCAGTTTTGGTTTTGTTGTATTTCAAGTAAATTTGAGTTATCCAGGTAGAGGGTACTAGGTAGGCAGTCTTATACATGGGTTTGGAGCTCAGAGGAGAGGTCTGGGCTGAAGACCATGGACATATTAATACCACTTTAAAGCATGGGGTAGGATAAAATTCTTAAGTGATATTATAAAGGAAGAGTCTAAACTTTAACACAACAAATGCCTGTGTTGAAGGAAAAAAATGAAAGAAGCCCAGAGAGAATGACTAAAGAGGCAAGAAGAAAACTAAGACAAGGAATTCCAGAGGCTGATTGAAGAGTGTTTCAAAAAGGGGGCAATGGAGAACTCTGTCAATGCTCCTGAGAAGCCAAGTAATATGGCATTTATGGAGAATTCCAGTAATGGCTTTTTTTTAGATGTTTATTTTGAGAGAAAGAGAGGGAGAACACAAGCATGGGAAGGGAAGAGAGAAAGATTCCCAACAGGCTCCACACTGTCAGTGCAGAGCCTGACATGGGGCCCGATCTCTCAAACCATGAGATCATGACCTGAGATCATGATCAAGAGTTGGATGTTTAACCAATTGAGCCAGCCAGGTGCTCCCAATAATGGTTTTTTCAATGCAGTGGCTGGGAAAGACTAGATTTTAAATTTTTATCTGAATAACCAATTGGGAATGGAGATTAAACATTTGCCAGTGAAAGAGAGGAAATAGGGGGGAGGAGTTTTGAAGGGCTTGGGGGTCCAGGGAGAGTTTTTACTAATATGGCAGATTCTACAGCATGTTTAAATATCAGAGGAAAGGTAGGAGTTGAGTTGATCATGGTTTCCAGGGCAATAGAAGCAAACAGACCAAAGTGCTCTTCTTTACAACAACAAGTATCAACTTGCCTACATTTGTACCTATTTTCTCCCCCTTGTCTCTGATAAAACAACACACTATGCCTCCTCTGGTCTAAGGTCAGACAGTTTATCCATATGTTCATTGGAATCCACCTGCTCACCACTTCTTAAAAACTGAATGAGAGAAGGGGAGTGCTGAAATTTTAAGGACAGCGAAGAAAGTGTGAAATGGTTGTTCCAGAAGGTGGGAGAATGAGTCAACTGGAGACATACTGAGATCTCACTTGAAGTTGGGAATTTTAAGTGTTCCTGGAAATCAATTTGCCTTTTTGTACCAAGTAGCGTTAGGCTATTGGGGAAAAGCTGTGGGCAAAGAAAGCAGTAAGGTGTCTTCTAGGTTGACACTTGGTTGAAAGGAGTGATAAAAATGGTGGAGAAAAGCATATTGCCAAAGCAGACCATAGAGACTTAGCTGGATAATAGGAGAAATTGGAAAAGTAGAGACCTGGAGGTCTGGGAGAATGTCGAAGGGTTTACTACACAAGAAAACTAAATGAGCTGAAAAGTTTGCAGAAGTACATGGGGACAAAACAAAAAAAACAAAAACAAAAACAAAACACAAAAAGAAAAACAAGCTAGGAGAAAGAAAAGTTGTAGTTATTAGGCTGATGTTTGTGAATTTGTGATTAAAAAAAAATAACTATTTATTTTGAGACAGAAAGCTTAAGTGGGTTAGGGGCAGAGAGAGAAGAGAGAAAATCCCAAGCAGGGTCTACACTGCCATCACAGAGCCCGATGTGGGGCTCAAACTCATAAACCGTGAGATCATGACCTGAGCCAAAATCAGAGTCAGACACTTAATCCAACTGAGCCACCCAGACACCCCAGAATTTGTAATTTTAAAAAATATTGAGAGGGAGAGAGCACAGCATGCATTCATGAGAGAGGGTGGGGGAGGGGCAGAGAGAGAGAGAGAGAGAGAGAGAATCCCAAGCAGGCTCTTTGTCTTCAGTGCAGAGCCAGATGTGGGGCTCAGTCCCATGAACCTCAAGATCATGACCTGAGTTGAATCAAGAGTTTGAGTCTTAACTGACTGAGCCCTGAATCTGCAATTTATAAGTTCAGGTAGTGGAAAGGCCCAGGTTATTTCTATGGGAGCAGGTAACCAATGTGGGGTAGAAGAAACCATCACTGAAGAGAAGACAACAAAAGACAGATCAGGCAACATAAGGATTTTGAAGTCACCTTGGATGGGTTTAGAGCTTGGAGTAGTGTGGAGGACTGCTGTCCATTACTAAAGTATATAATAATAGGTCTGAATGGCTAGTAGGTTGGTGTATGTGGGCAGAGGATAGGGTGGCATAATGTAATGGCACAGACACTGAACTACCAAGCTTTCAAGATGGCAGGAAAGACATGTGTATTAAAACCTTATCAGCAATAAACATGACAAATGCTCCAGAATGCTCCAGAGCACAGAGATTCTCATAATAGAATGGAGGGTGCTATTTGGGAAGTGGATTCAAGGAGGACCTCCTAAGTGACATGGAATTTTAGTTGCTAGTACTAATATGATCTGTTGCTGTTAACCTATTTGGATTCAAATGCCAATTCCTGTAACAAGAAGTATGTTCCTTTAAGGTGCAAGTACAACTCCTGTATCAAGAAGACTTTATTATCTCCAAACACAGGTCTTCTCTCTTGTGCTAAACTACATCTTAAATAAACAATAGCCTTAATCAGATTGTACCATTTCCAGTGGTTTCAAAGTCTTGAATTTTCATGGTCAGTGAATTGCTTCCAAAGCCATCAAGTAGGATGACAAATTCTCTGGATTATTCAAAGTCCAATAAGGGATTGCTTAGGGATCAACTGGGGGCATCATCCTGGGCATGCCCATCAGAGGAATGCCTGGCTTCACAATTATGTATCTCTCACATGAAAGTTCTTTTCAATTCCTTGTCTTTGTTGGATGCACATGGTTAATGAAAAAATGCTTTGTTTGCTGCATTATTCCTGCCATACTTATGGTTCCTGGCAAGTAATTTATTTAGTCACCGTGTTGTTTCTGAGTATTATAGTCTTCTTTACTCACTTTTAATGTGTAAAGTGCTTTAAAAACATTGCAAGCATCAAAGCAAAAGATGCAGCACAGTGTCTCATTCTCCAGCATTGCCACAGGGCTCAATAATCTATAGATCATGTAATAATTTCATTTAGTAGCACAATAAAAGTCAAATTAGTTTCCATGAGACAGTTATGTATGGTAATCTGGATTACTGTGGCCTCCTACTGACTGTATTAGCATTGTAATGTTATTTCTGCTTCTGGGATTCTGGTGGAATTTTTTCCTTCAGTTTATATTTATTGAATAATTATGAAAACTGAGTTCATAAAGTCTTGAAGAAATGGATTTATACAAAAAAAATTAATGTGCAGTGATAACGATCTTAACTTCCAATGTATCATTTATTTCCTTTAAAGAAGTTACTTTAACTATGGGCTTTCAAAGTAGCTGAAATGTGCCTCAGTGAGTCTGCAGCTGAAAAGAACAGTTAAAGCCTATGTCGCTACCTGTTAGGGCTGGTGTTTGCCAGAGGCTTTCAAAGCTGTTTGAGTTCATATTATAAAACTTATTGAACTGTGGGGAATTTATACGGTTGCTTAAAGGCCAGAACTGTCAATGCAAATCCCAGTGGTCACTTCTGTAGACATTGACAAAGCTTAATATATATATAAAAATGCAAACGATGCAATCAAATAACCAAAGGAATTAAAAAACATTCTAGTACAGTTAACGTATAGGGTCATGTTAGTTTCAGGCGTACAACATAGTGATTCAACAATTCTATGCATTACTCCCTGCTCATGGTAAGTGTACTGTTAATCCCCTTCATCTACTTCACCCACCCTCCTACTCTTTGGTAACCATCAGCTTCTTTTCTACAGTTAAAAATCTGTTTCTTGGTTTGTCTCTTTTTGTGGTTATTGGTTTTTGTTTTGTTTCTTAAAGTCAAAATAGGAGTGAAATCATGGTATTTATCTTTTTCTGACAGACTTATTCCACTTGACGTTATACTCTCTGGATCCAGCCATGTTGTTACAAATGGCAAGCATTTATTCTTATTTATGGCTGAATGATAGTCCATTATATATATATCAAGAACATCTTTATCCATTCATCTATCAACGGACACTTGGGATGCTTCCAGAAGTTGACTATTGCAAATAACGATGCAATGAACAGAGAGATTGCACAGATCTTATAGAATTAGTGTTTTCCTATTCTTTGGGTAAATACCCAGTAGGGGAATTATTAAATTACTGGATCATACAGTAATTCCATTTTCAATTTTTTGAGGAACTTCCGTATTATTTTCCACAGTGCCTGCACCAGTTTACATTCCCACCAACAATGCACGAGGTCTCCTTACTGAATCAATTAAAAAAATAAATAATGTTGGAGTTCTTATTCTACCCAACTTCAACTCCTCCTATAAAGCTGCAATAAACAAGACAGTTTCATTTTGGCAAAAAGGCAGACATGTAGATCAACAGAATAGATAGTCCAGAAACAACCCAAAACATAGATGGTCAACATAGGTTAACATTTTTGACAAATTGCAAAAACAATTTAGTGGGAGAAAAGAAAGTGTTTTCAACAAGTGGTCCTGGATCAATTGTATATCCACATGGGAAGCAAAAAAACAAAACAAAACCAAGGACAAAAAACAAAAAACAACAGCCATTATACCACAAGATACACAAAGATTAATTTGAAATGAATCATAGGCCTACATCTATAAAACTACTAGAAAACAGAAAAATTTTTGTGGTCTTGGGGTAGAAAACCTTTTATTAGGAGCCCCTGGGTGGCTCAGTAGGCTAAGTGTCCAACTCTTGGTTTCAGCTTTTGAGTTTGAGCCCTACATTGGGTTCTAAGCTGATAGTGCAAAGCCTGCTTGAGATTCTTTCCCTCTCTTTGTTCTCCCCCTGCTTCTTCTCTCCTTCTCTCTCTCTCTCTTCTCTCAAAAATGAATAAACATTTAAAAAAATTAAATAAAACTCTCTCCCAAAATAAGTAACTTAAGTAAAAAAAAATATAAGTTTTCTTAAAACACAAGAAGTATGAACCATAATAGCAAAACTTGAAGTGAATCAAAATCAAAATTAAAAATGTTTGTTGTTTAAAAGACACCATTTAGGGGCTCCTGGGTGGCTCAGTCAGTCAGACCTCCAACTTCGGCTCAGGTTATGATTTGATCCCTGTGTTGGGCTCTGTGCTGATAGCTGAGTGCCTGGAGCCTGTTTCAGAGTCTGTGTTTTCCTCTCTTTTTGCCCCTTCCCCACTTGAGCTCTGTCTCTCTCTTTCTCTCTCTCTCTCTCAAAAATAAATATTAAAAATAAACTAAAAGACACGATTTTTAAAAAAATCAAAAGAAAAGACTGGGAGAAAACATTTGGCACACATATGTCAGATAAATGAGATAAATATATGTTTATATATATTACATGTTAAAAACCTTTTAATAAGACAAATAATCCCACTTAAAATATAAGATGCCAACAGCTATGCTCAACATCTTTAGTCATCAAAAAAATGAGAACTGAAATACAATGATATTCTACTATATATCCATTAGAGTAAAATGAACCCTAAGAACATTGAGTGTTGACAAAGACAGGACACAATGGAATACTTAAACACTGCTAGTGTGAAAATAACATGGTTACCCACTTTAAAAAAGAGTTTGGTGGTTTCTTTGAAAGTTAAACATACCTATGATCCAGATATTCTCCTCTTAAGTATCTACTTAAGAGAAATGAAAGCATTTGTTTACAAAAAAACATGTAAACAAATGCTTATAGCAGCTTTACTTGTACCCCAAAACTAAAACAGATAAACCAATTATAGTATATTCATACAGTGGGATACTCATCACCAATAAAAAGAAATCAACTTGGATATACAAAGAAAATGAACTCTCAAAAATTATTATGTTCAGGGGCGCCTGGGTGGCTCAGTCAGTTAAGCGTCCAACTTTGGCTCAGGTTATGATCGCATGGTTCATAAGTTCGAGCCCCAGGTCCTCCTCTGTGTGGATAGCTTGGAGCCTGGAGCTGCTTTGGATTCTGTGTCTGTCTCTCTGCCCTCTTGTGCTTGCACTCTCTCTCAAAAATAAACAATAAAAAAATTATGTTGAGAAAAAAAAGTTCATGCTCTTTTTAGTCCATTCATATAATATTCTTTAAAATTAAAACAGCTTCGTGATGATAAAAAGGCCAGTGATTGCCTGGAGACAGTGTTGAGAAAGGGCTGAATTACAAAAGGGGATGAGGACATTTTGGGGAGCTCTGAAGATGTTATTTTATTTGTGGTGGTGGTTTCATTAGTCTATTACATCTATTAAAACTCAACATGTTGTACACATTTTATTGTATTTTAATTCTATCTCAATGAAACTATAAAAAAAAAAAGACAAGAGGGAGAGAGGGGAAGAGGGTGGGAGGAGGGGTTGATAGAGAAAGAATGAAGTTGGGTATAGCTTAAAAATGTCTAAGAAAATTTCATCTAAATGATCATAATGAATAGTTGCAAATTGGAATCCATGAAGCCAGAGCACTGCTACTATGAATTGTCCGCGATTCAGCAAATTATCTGAGCCACACTTTCTCAGCTAAAACCAGGGGACAATAATGATTCCAGTCATAGTGATGCTGTGAGGATGCCAAACATGATTTGTGAAATGCGCTGGATGTAAAATAGCACTAGAAGAGTTATATTGTTTTTCTTTTGTTGGTAGTATTAAGGCAAAGTTTAGTCCTCCTTGAGAGCTGTCCTTTTAGTGACAGGCTAAAGAATGAAATGGATTTGCAAGAATTTGCAGTCCATCAATATCTGATGAAATTCAAAAATAGCTCATACAGGGTGCCGGGGTAGCTCAGTTGGTTGAGCCTCAGTCTCTTGATTTCGGCTCAGGTCATGATCCCAGAGTCCTGGGATCAAACCCCTCATGGAGCCTGGCGTCAGACTTCATCCTGAGCATGGAGCCTGCTTGAGATTCTCTCTCTCTCTCTCTCTCTCTCTCTCTCTCTCTCTCTCTCTCTCCCTCCCCCCTCCCTCCCTCCCTCTGGTCCCCTCTCCCACTCCTGCTCTCTGTCTTGGGAAAAAAAATGGCTCCTATCAAAGCAGGAGACCTCCAGTGTTTTCAAAACATTTGTTATTTTGTTATCATTCCCCTAAGGATGATCTGGCAAAAAATTAGTTTTCTCCCTCACTGTTCTCCATTAAGGGTCACACACCATTCTGCTAGCAAGGATTGTTTCCGTTCTTCCCCAAAACATTTTTTTTCTCCTTTGAAAGTAATATTGCCCCCTCCCTTCCCACTTAAAAATACATACCCTATACTAAGTGTAAGGGGTTACATTTCACATAATGATTAAATTGGCAAAATATATGTGAACATTTGGTAGCAATATAATTTATCATCCAACCAAAAACCTCTTTTTAGAGAAAGGTGGTACTATTCAAGGGTGTGAGATAATAGAAAATATACATCTTGGTCTAGGACCCTGGCACAGAACACATTTGTGTTCCTGCCACAGGGCTCCTAAAATCCTTGTTATTTCCTAAGTGAAAAGAATAGTAGGAACGGTCTTGTTCTATTCAGCTCTTGTTCTATTCTGGGTGGGCTAGAATGGCTCTAGGCTAGGGGCTGGTCAGGAGAAAGATGAGAAGGTTGGAATTTTTAGCCTCACCCTTCATCTTCCAAATAGGAGAGAGGGGCTAAAAAGGGAGTTAATAATTGATCGTGTCAGGGCACCTGGGTGGCTCAGTTGGTTGAGCAACTCTGTATTTTGGCTCAGGTCATGATCTCATGGTCATGGGATCTCATGGTCTTGGGATTCTCTCTTTCTCTTGTGCTCTGCTGCTCCCCAACTCATGCTTACGCTCCCTGCCCCCCACAAAATAAATAAACTTAAAAAGAACTGATCGTGTCTACATGATAAAGCCTCTATAAATCCCAATAGTAGGGGTTTCACTGAGCTTCCAGACTGGAAAACCCATCCAAAGTGGGAGGGTGGTAGACCCCAACTCTATAGGGACAGAAGCTCCTATGTCAGAGACACTTCTAGGCCCCACCCTATATATTTCATCTGGGTGTTTATTTTTATCCTTTTTCATATCCTTTAATAAACTGGTAAACACAAGCACGTGTTGCCCTGAGTTCTGTGAGCCATTCTAGCAAGTTAATTGAACTCAAGGAGGGGATCATTGGGACCTCCAATTCGTACTGAAATCCAACCAACGCTCTGTGTAATAAGGGACCTACTACTCTTGACTGGCATCTGAAGTAGGGGTGAGTCAGTTTTGTGGAGCTGAGCCCTTAATCTGTGGGGCCTGACACTATCTCCAGGTAGATGCTGTCAGGATTCAGTTGAATTGTAGGATATGGAGTTAGTGTCACAGAATGACTCCATGTGGGGAAAAACCTCCATGGTGACCAGAAAGGTCAGAAGTGTTCTGTGTGACCAGTAAAGGAAACCTACAGGATAGAAACACAGTAGGGCAGAACTGGGTTCTTTCCTGCATAGGAAAACAAACAAACACAACAGCAAAAAAAACCCACCATAGTTCCTAATAGACATTGGGTATAAATTCAGACAGTCTCAGGCTAGCTGGGACCTGTGGTCGCTCTAAATAAATATTGAGAGCATATATCCAATGGCTATTGTTACATATGCATTTCATTTTCTTATAATTTTTTTTTCAATGTTTATTTTTGAGAAAGCATGAGCAGGGCAGGGCCAGAGAGAGATGGAGACACAGAATCAGAAGCAGGCTCTAGGCTCTGAGCTGTCAGCACAGAGCCTGACGCGGGGCTCAAACTCACAAACCACGAGATCTCAACCTGAGTATAAGTCTGATGCTTAACCAACTGAGCCATCCAGGCGCCCCTGAATATATGCATTTCTTATCCTAGTTAGGTATCATGTACTTGTAGTCTGAAAACTGAAAGTTTTGAATGGAAGCCTGAGTAACCGGCAGTGCGTGCATTAAGTGTTTCTAGATCTCAACCTCATGGTGTTGTGTGGCCAGCACTACAAAATCCTCCTTCCAAAAGACACTTTTGGACTTGCATGAACAATTTTATGCACTCGGAGTCTGATTCCTATGTCGTACCTTTGGACCAATAATTTGGAGTAGTATGCAGTGGTATTAAATCAACTGCTTAAACATTTATTTATTTGTTTGTTTGTTTGTTTGTTTGTTTGTTTAAAGGGGAGAGGGGGCAGAGGGGAGAGGCAGAGGGCAGAGAATGTGAGCAGGGGAGGGGCAGAAAGAGGCAGCTGGAGTATCCGAAGCGGGCTCTGTGCCGCCAACAGAGAGCCCGATGCGGGGCTCGGAGTCATGAACCAGGAACTCAGGACCTAAGCCGAAGTCGGAGGCTTAGTCGGAGCCACCCAGGCGCCCCCTTTTATTAAATGTTTTTATATTTAAATCAACCACTTACAAATTAGTAACTAAAGGGAAATAAATATACTATATTTTCATCGGGAGCTATCTTTCAGGGAACTAAATTAACTGCAGCTATTGAAGAAAAATTACACTTCTCAAAAAAGAATGGTTAATCGGGTAGAAGGCATGGTAGAACACATGCCCCTCTCACCAAAGCTAATATTATCAACATGGCACGGTTTCTCAATTTAGTTCACGAAATCCCTCCTGCCAAAAACACACCTCTATTTAGGTCATCAAATCCTCTGAAGTACAGTTTGCTCTCCAGTCCCAAAAGGGGGTTTCGAAGCAGGGACCCTATTGACCCCCCTGGCCGCGGAGACCATTAGTAATTATTTTGTGTTTGCACTCTAGTCTCACTGACTAATCAATTTCTACAATGAAGAGATTTTATTCTATTCTAGACACCTATTTGCATCCTCAGGGATTTGCATATCGTGTGTACAGAAATATTTTGATGATAGAAAGTAGATTCATACACCAAAAAAAAAAAAAAAAAGAAAAAAGAAAAAAAAAGAAAACCTGTTTAAAAATACAAAATCATTTTTCAATAATTAGTAACATTTTTGATTTGGTAAAGGGTTATCATTTAGAGTTAAACCCACTAGGTGAATTTTTGATGGGGAGTTGGACCACTGAATAGATGGGCAAAAGAAAAAGAAAACAAGAAACACCAAACTGATTATAGGGATACTCAGGCCATAAGCTGGAATCCAGTGGAGAAGCTTAGCCTTGCTAATGATGGGACATTCGTTACTTTGTGTCTTCTAATAGGATGCAACAGGTGACATACAAGATCCCATCTAATATAGGCTAGTTATAAATGCTACTTTTAATGTAAGACTTTAGAGCTAATTTCCAAAACATTAAAAATTCAGAAAGCAGAAAAGTGAAAAAAAAAGTCACTATGAGGAAACAGATTCTTCAGGATAATAGAGTTTTCTTTATGGTTTTTTAATGTCTCTGCCATTAAAAAAAATAAAAAACCTCTTCTAGAATAAGAGAATGACTGGATGTACAACCGTATGTGATTCTTGGTTCTGGATGGATTCTGATTTGGACATCTGACTAAAAGGAGGTTTTTGAAACAACTGAAGGAATTTTAATATGGGCAGGATAGAGATGGTATTAAAGGATTAGTAAATTGTGTTTACTACGACTGTGCTGCTGAGGCTATATGGGAAATGTTCTTATATTTTAAAGATATGTATTAAAGTTGGTTTCTTCCCCCTTGAGGGATACAGGCAGAGACAGACAGAGACAGAGACATGGAGCCTGATGTGGGGTTCAATCCCATGAACCGTGAGATCATGACCTGAGCTGAAATCAAGAGTTAGATGCTCAACTGACTGAGCCACCCAGGTGTCTCTATGCTGAAGTTTCTTTCTTCCTTCCTTTCTTTCTTCCTTTCTTCCTTCCTTTCTTCCTTCCTTCAAGAATTCTGGGTTTTGGGGTGCCTGGGTGGCTCAGTCGGTTAAGCATCTGACTTCAGCTCAGGTAATGATCTTACAGTTTGTGAGTTCGAGCCCTGTGTTGGGTTCTGTGCTGATAGCTCAGAGCCTGAAAGCTGCTTCAGATTCTATGTCTCTCTCTCTGCCCCTCCCCTGCTCGCACTGTATCTCTCACTCAAAAAATAAATGAACATTAAAGAATTCTGGGTTTCTGTTATGTACTTGAACACCTAAGAGAACACCACACAGTCTCTATTGAGCTTTCTTGTGGGAGCAACATTACTATGTTCCTCTTCAGAAACAGATGCTAGAAGATACTAACTCAAACTCCCCTAAATTGGCTTTAGAAAGTAAGTCAACACACTGCACACTGTCATGTCCCCAAGTTGTATACTCTGTTCTTAGGGCACAGGTTCACTGACTGTCCCTTAGTTCCATGTACTTTCTTAACCCCACACAAAGCTGTCCTCCAAGTATCAACATTGTAATGGAAAATCCATCATTCTGTCTGCGTTTTCAGAGTACTTGGCCATAATTCCCAATTTTCTACATATGTTCCACCATGCCCAACTGTCCATCTGCCCATCTCATTTTAGGGTCAGGCACATCTTTACATGACAAATGTAAAAGGAAAGCTCATCTTCATAGCATTAGTCAGCTGTTTCTCGGTGTTTCCAAAGCACTGTAGCTCATATTTTTTATTAATTAGGTAATACATTAAGCTAGCTTTCAAATTACCCTGCTTTTTCAAGATAAACACTACTTACATTGATTCCAATATGGCTAGAGAGACTGATAATTAGGAAAGAATTCCACATTAGAAAGACAGTCCAGGGCACCTGGGTGGCTCAGTCAATTCAGCTTCTGACACCGGATTTCAGCTCAGGTCAGGATCCCAGGGTGAGGAGATCCAGCCCCACATCAGGCTCTGTGCTGAGCATGGAACCTGCTTAGGATTCTCCCTCTCTCTCTGCCATTCCCCCCGACCCCTGCTCTCTCAAGCCTAAAACAAATTGAAACACCGCATCTTGCAGAGTTTCAGGATCCACTACCAGAGACTCGCATCCACCTGAAATCTAGTACTCTGTTTCTGAGTAGCAGGTCATTCCCTGTGACTGCCTCAGCTATTACCTGGGAGCTCCTGCCAAGCCAGGCTGCTCATCTCCATGCTCCATGCTCCAGTACATCTTTAAAGTGTGTTTTCATCCTTCTTACTTGCAGCTGCCTCACTTCATTTCACCGACAGCATGATCGGAGTAGCCTGTTATCTTAGTGCCTCCGTGTGTGTCCAGCTCAGCACCAGCTATGCACGACAGCACATCACTGCGGGGCTGTGGGACTGGACTCATCGGCAGCAGCAACTTGCTCACAGGGAAACTTCTTGGACATTTTTCATTAGGCATAGAGGAAAATAAAGAAAGGAAAGAAAATATGCATGTGTTTGCTACTCAGGCTAGATTTATGGTAGGAATGGAAGGATGTGGAAAGTGACAAAGGGGAAGAAGAGAAGAAAGAAAATAAGGGAGAGAGAAAGGAGGTGGGGGGATTCAAGGGGGTAGAGAGGAAAAGGAGAGGAAAGAAGACAGAGTACATGCACAGAAAGAGACCTGACTTTATTCCTCACTTAGGGCTGCATGTCCTGACAGGATTTATTCTCCCAGAAAGAAAAGAAACACAACTTGACAGTCCCCCACCACCCTTCTGTTAAGTCTGTAACATTTTTGTTTCAGGTTCTGCTTAGTTGCTAGTTAGGTCCACCCAGTCCTATAAAATTATCTTTTCAGTGTTTTTTATTCACAATACATATAGATAACCAAATGGATTAGAAACAAAATGATTAAAAAGGAATATTATGCAGTTTACTAAATGATTAACTTAAATTAACTTAAATGATTAATTTAATAAAGTGAAAACAACTACGTGGAGTGTGCAATATAGATATTGAAACTTGCCTACTAAGAACATGGTAAATCTACAGTCGGGGCATCAGTGATGAACTTTTTGCTTCTCTGTATTCTAGACCTTAATTCTGGTTCCATGCCATTTGTTAATTATCTGTGCTGTTCTTGATCTTTGCCAAAGTGGGCTACTTACAGGACTATGGCTTTTAAAACAAATGCAGAGATGGGGCACCTGAGTGGCTCAGTCGGTTGGGCATCCAACTTTGGCTCAGGTCATGATCTCATGGTTCATGGGTTCGAGCTCCACATTGGGCTCTGTGCTGACAGCTCAGAGCCTGGAGCCTGCCTTGAATTCTGTATCTCCTTCTCTCTCTTCCATCTCCACCCACAAGCCTCTCTCTCTCTCTCTCTCTCTCTCTCAAAAATAAACATTAAAAAAAATAAAAAATAAATGCAGAGAATTCTCAGTCTCTATACCTGCAACTGCAAAAAATTCAGGATTTCAGGATATTCTGTATTGATTGTAAATTCATAGCTCTAGTTATCAATCTTCTGATTTCTTATTTTATGTTAAAAGCTTTATTTCTGACAGTGCTTTCATCACAAAATGACTGTTACTAGTTACCCCCAAGTGACAATTTCCTCTGTTCTGCCTTCTGATGTGGTTGTTGAAGAAATTCTATACGCTTCCAATCTTTTTGTACAAAGAAAAGATTTTCAACTTGACTATTAAGTGACAAAACCTATCCCATTAAGCAGAAGCCAAGGACATTGTGCAACTTCCCTGCTATACTGTAAATTCTTCTCCTTCCCCCTTAATGTTTCTTCAACCTCCAGCAAGTGACTCTGTTTTCTATTTAAAATTTTCATGTCTTACAGTGTGGGTTATATTGCCACGAGAAAACGGTTTCTCCATGTATAAGGCATGATATTGTTAGGTACAACCCCAATGGTCTTTTAAGGGAAAGTCAGTTACTCAGAAATCAAACTATGCCATTAATCACTGCTAATGATACATTAACGAGTCCTGACAATATTGAGAAATTTGTGCAACAATTATTTAGAATTTGAAAAGTATCATTTGTGGTTATTCTCCCAGATAACTCAAATTTTGTCTCTTATTGATAAGATCAAAGTGCAGCCTGAGTCATGATTATGTCCTGAAATAATGCTAAAACAGGGCTAAAAACATTATGGAAAAAAGGTAATCCATCCATTTTAGACAAAGTTTTTAATATTTCTGCATGACTCTCCAGAATTAAAAAATATACATATATTTGAGACAGAGAACACGAGTGGGTGGGGAGAAGCAGAGAGAATCCCAAGCAGGCTCCATGCTGTCAGGGTGGAGCCCCCTGTGGGGCTGGATCCCAGGAACCTTGAGACCATGATCTGAAGTCAAGAATCAGAGCCTAACCAACTGAGCCATGCAGGAATCACAGGATTCTCCGGAATTCTTAGAAGAAGGAACACTTACAATGGGGAAACATTCTATTCTTGGAAGGGAAATTTCAAATATCAAAACTGAGTTGTTGTTCTAACCCAAGGGTAGACATTAGTATCATCTAGTGTCTGAAAAATAAACATTGCTGAGATTCTACTTCCAGAGATTCCAACTTAATAGGTCAGGGTTGAGCATGAGAATTTGCATATCAAAAAGGTTCTCTAAGTTATTCTGATGCTCAAGCCTCATTAATTGTTCCATTCAGATTCCACAGCTCACTAAGAACAGAAACTGGACCAGAAGCAAGTTATAATGCATTTCAATAACATTTCTATTAATGCCATCTAAGGGGGGGGGGGGGGGCAGGAAGCACATAGTCATTTCTCCTGTGTTGTTAGACTCTGAGGATGAGACACCAAGTCAAGGCTAAAGACCCACGCATCAGGCAAGAAAATCTAGATCTGGGCAGTTTGGGGATCTAGTAAGTCAATCTCTAGTCACTGGTGAATTGAGAGGGTCTGGGGAAGTGTTGTACTGGAGGCAGAATAGAAGAAGTGGCAAAATTCAAAGTAACAGAAACAGGGGGAGATTTGGGAAGACTATTGAAGTACAATCACAGGCCTACCAAGAGCAATAATCAGATGGGTGAACATCAATGGAGGACAGACCGAAAGGTGGAAGCCAAGGCAACAGCGAGACAGAAAATATTGTAGGGAGCAAAGAGTTTAGAAAACCAAAGTGGGCAAGCAACGGTCTTCTGGCAAAGTGCCCATAGGATGGGCACTGCTGCTCCTTCTGGGCTGGGGGCTCGCTGTCAGGCCAGGATGCCGATTTCTACCTCCCCACTCTGTTCTTTAAGGGGATTGAGGCTGCTTCTGACCTCAGTTTGAAAGATGGTTTCAGGACTAGTATATTAAGTCAGATTTTTCACATAAGAATCCTGTTTGTTCTCTTTGCTTCTTATAATGAACCAATATTAAGAGTGAAAATGTGGAACCCATGAAAAAACTCATTAGCATCATACAAGAAGGCATAGGAATATATAGGAGATGGTTCTAACATTGGTGTCTTTAAAAAAACAATATTTTTGAGAGAGAGAGAGAGCACCAACAGGCGAGGGGCAGAGAGAGAAGGAGACACAGAATCTGAAACAGGCTCTAAGCTCTGAGCTGTCAGCACACAGCCCAGTATAGGACTTGAACTTATGAATCAGGAGATCATGGCCTGAGCTGAGGTCGGATGCTCAACCCGCTGAGCCACCCAGGAGCCCCTAAAATTGGGGTCTTCATTTTTACACATGTACTTTCAAGAAAAACTAACAAATCTCACGAAGAGCCAAACCTAACTTATAAAAGATAGGGGAGTCAACCATTAAGGAGACAGAATGTCAGAGAGGTGGACTGGAGTAAAAGACAAACTCAAGCTTCCTACATTCTTACATAGTAGCCCAACACACCGAACAGCTAATTTTAATTAAGCTAAAATTACCTCACAGAAACAAAAATCATGGACGGAACATTCTGAAGACGAACTAAACGTGTGGTTTATTTACTAAAATTATCTTTTCTTTGCTTTTTAAGATGTTTAAGTAATCTCCACACTCAACATGGGGCTCAAACTCACTGCCCCAATTTCAAGAGTCGCACGCTCCACCAACTAAGCCAGCCAGGAGCCTCTAAAATTCTCTAATTAGAGTAAAATTAAGGGAAGGACTCCCCGATTTTGGTCTAATCGCTGTTGGGTGCAGAATCAAAGGGAACAGCTAACACTCTAGTACCGAATTCGATTCAATATATTATAATTAAATGCATATCCACTATACGCCGTCCCTTTGTCAGACATTACAGAACACTGAGGAACAAAATGCCATCTGCTGGTTTGAAATCTGGGGAGCTTCCCAGGTGAAATCTGAAACTGGCTCCCCTTGTACAGAGTACAAGGAGCAAACACAGAAAGAGGCAGCCCCCACACCCCCGTATAGGTTGTGCAGCAAGTATTAACAAGCAAGGGAACTTACCCTAGAGGCTTGTTCCGGGCGGCCACAAGATAAACAAATCTCTGCACCCGCCAGCCAGAATCTAAAGTTTATACGGAGGCCTTAACGAGGTTTGGGCATGATACCACCAGATCTCAATAAGGCATTAGTGTCTCAAGGCTGGGTCCCTGAAAACAACTTCAGGTGTGGGGATGGTGGGCAGAAGGTACCTCCCAAAGGCTGGGAATGGGGAGGAGCTTCTGACTGCCCAACCCCAGCTCAAGGGCAACTGGAGGTCACATCCTCTCAATGACCTCCCACAGCACCATCCCTGCTTTGAAGAGCTAATCTAGAAGAAAAAGAGTAGTAAAGAAGGAGCAGCACCCCAATGTGAGGACTAGCACAATAAAGACCAGTCACAGTGCTGTGGAAATAATGAAATGTTATCTAGGGGAGAGAGGTGGAAAGAGGTGTCTTCAGGTGAAAGTGACATCAGAGGCCTCGGCAGATGAAGCGGTTTCTCCAGGTGAGCACAGAGAAGAGGGAAAAGGGAGAAAAATCCCAGGTGTGGGGGCTGATGCTTGGGGAGAGTACTCCGTATGCGTACGTTCTGAATAGCCAGTATTCTGGTGTGCTGACAATGTAGCCTAGTGGCATGCGTGGGGTTAAAAAGTGGCCTGTGACCAGGTTCTAGTCCATTGCGATCCTGAGTGCGGCCCTGGGGTAGGGTGTGGGTCAGATAAGAGGATGTGGATCTGTGTCCTGTCTCTCCAATTTAATGACAGTGTAATCTCTGGCAAGTTAACATCCCATTCATGCCTCAGTCTGTTCATCTGTAAATTAAACTGGGAATGATAAAAACAATTCCAACCTATGGTATGGTTTTAAGGATCAAACGTATATGATACGTTCACATGCATAAATAATATATTCACAATATGTATAAGTGTCAGTAGTGGAGACTGTATAAAGCAATGTAAAATGATAATAAGTTGCATGAATTCTGGAATCAGAAAGGCAGACTGGGGTAGCATTTGCACTCATTGCTCCTGGAACATTGAGAGAATTTCTTAACTTCCCTGTGCCTAAGAACTGAAAACAACAATTGAGAGGTATCACAGCCAAGATGCAAAACTCTTAGCATAGCTCCAGCCACACAGCAAGCACTCAGTGAAGCTATCTATTGTTTTTGAATCATTAAAGAGGCAATGAGAGTCCTAAGCATTTATGCGGTTTGGCAGGGGGGGGATTAGATGTACTTACTTTCTATAGAAAAATATCCCAAGACAGAAAGAAGAAGGGGAGTAAAATGTAAATAGTTTATTTTGGCTTTGGAAAGCCAATAGCTAATGCTTTGGTGGTAGTGTAGGTAGTGGTGGTATTGGGGTGTGTGTGTGTCAATTTCATCTGAAAATTTAGCTTTTAACTGGTTTTAAATGAGACAGGCATCTGTGGCATTTGCTTGGCTGATATACTGGCTTCCAGCCTTTCCATTCTTCTGCATGTAATTGCTACAATCAAGCAGGGCCAAAAATCTCTCTCGATGCAATCACTAGCAAGACTCCTGACTCTGAGCATTAAAAATGTATTTAGCCTATGAGGCTGTTTGGCTTTGCGGATAATTACAAATGGCAGAAGCGTGGTGTGCTAGGGGAGGAGAGGCAAAGAATATGAGGAAGCTAGCCCAGAAGGCTCTCTAGACTACTACTAATAGGCATTCTAAGCCGTGGACTTCACTGGTTTGCTGAAAAGCACTTTGAAAATAATGTATTTTAAACTCTCACAAAACATTCTTGGTAATGATTATATATTGATGGGAAAAGGAGGTTTCAGCTATGTTAACTCATTGGCCCAAAATCTCAAAATGAGGAAACTGTGGAGGCTCCTTGGGATCTATGGTCTCCTGTGTGTATGATAAACCATCTTCCTGCGTGTACACTGTGTACCTGAGGTTTTATGTTATTGGTGGTGGTGGGCAGAGGTCTAACTGGGCACCAGAGAGATTAAGTAGCAGGTTCTCCCAACAGAAGTAAGCTAAGATGTATCACTCCACCCTCCTGGTCACAATATTCAGTTAAGCGATTAACTCTGTTTCTGCTTTAGGGATGTCCTCATAGAAACATCTTTCAGTTGATGTGTATATTTCTTTTGAAACATTCATTAATGTATTGATCACTTCTCAAAACTGAAGAAACAGAGGGAAGGCATGGGCTCATATGAAGGAAATTAGCAATATCACACATTCTTCTGTTTCATAACCATCCAGTGTTGAGGATGGGGCGAGGATTGGCTTTATGCTCTCGGACCCTTAGTAACACCATGGCTTGCCATCCTTGAATTGTTTCTGTTCCATCTCAGGGCATTGATCCTTAAATTTGTCTTGCATTTTTCACCCCCACTGGCAAGACTCGTTTTGATGCTTGATACACAAAATTCTCTAACTCTTTTAAAACTTAAGCTAGAAGACCTTGAATAATCCAGTGGGTTTTTGAGGTCTATAGTTGTGTGGGGAAGACGGCCAGATGATGCAGGGGCAAGTGAAAGAACAATGTGGGACTGTGTGTCTAATCCACCTTATCAGCTCCCATTTCAGACCGTTCTTCTTCCTTTCATTTCCAGGACCAAAAGCTCAAAAACCTTGGGGGTGAGAGAAGCCAGTATTAGGTGGGTTGGGGAGAAGCAAGGAAAAGGATGAACAAAAAGAGGGAAGTCATTCTGCTGTGCTTATTTTTCAACCTTAAATTCTGATTCAGGTCTATAAACGTTCTCATGTAATCATATACGGGTCCACATGTCGTGTCCCCACCCTATTAGCTTTGTGCAACTTTTGCTTTAATATCAGATGAGTCAGCTTGGCCTCCCATGCCATCTGTGGTAGGAGAACCAGGAGCTCCCCTTCCTTTGGGAGTCCAGATGTTTCTGATAAATTGGTCAATTTTTTGACTTACTTCCTCCCTTCTTACACCCCTTACATCTTCTCTAAGCCATCCTTTTAGGTACAAATACTGTTTTCTTAACTTGTAAAGATGCCACTCACTGCTCCTGTGTGTAGCAGACTTTTTGATGAAAATCAAGAGTACTGAATGGGACTACTCAGATGCATGGTGGAGTCAGAATTTAAACACTGGCATGCTGGGGTGCCTGGGTGACTCAGCTAAGTGCTTGACTCTTGGTTTCAGCTCAGGTCATGATCTTGCATGATGTGAGTTCTGGCCCCACATCAGGCTCTGCACCAACAGTGGGGAGCCTGCTTGGGATTCTCTCTTTTCCTCTCTCTCTCTCTGGCCCTCCCATCTCTCTCTCTCTCTCTCTCTCTCTCTCTCTCTGGCCCTCCCATCTCTCTCTCTCTCTCTCTCTCTCTCTCTCTCTCTCTCTCTCTCTCTTCCTCTCAAAATAAGTAAATAAACTTTAAAAACAAGCAAACAACAAAACAAAAACCCACTGGCATGCTGTTTCTCATAAAATCCCCAGCATCCTCTCCATCATCTATCTCCTGGATGCCCTTATCCCTTCAGATACCAGACTTCCTATTGTAGGACAACCCCCTGGTCTCCTGTCGCCAATTTTCCTGTCTTCCCTCCATCCCTAGATCTTCCCATCCCACCTTTCCAGGCCACACCCAGAAACTCCATTGTTTCCTGTATTGTATTACACATAGCAATTTAGCTGTTTCTTTGTCCTCTCATCAATTCCCTGAAATAAAAAATCAAAATGGTGCATCAGATCTATTCAGTAACAAAAGATAGCTCTTTTCTCAAACTAATTTTCCTGCCTTACAGCAGCAAAGTCTTTTGGTGGAATCGAAGTTGGGACAAAATTCAGTAAAAGTCCATCCAAAGCTTATTTTGTGGGAGATGAGGGGAGGGGAGGTAACAGGTTAGATTTAGATCAGTTACAGATGAGCCACTGTGAGCAAAGCATAAGAAACTATTGCCTGTTATATGGCATGTTTTTTAAAACAACGCAAACCAGAAAGCATTAAGATCTACCAGGGAAACATATTCAAAAGTGCTTCATTCTTGTTTTAAGAAACAAAGTTTCAAAGGTACTTCTGAACTTTGTGTTATTTTGAAAGCTTTTGTCAAATGCCTCTTGTCCAGTGTCTTAGAGTTTAGATGTGACATTAAAAATATTTGTAGTTGAGGGGCACCTGGGTGATTCAGTCAGTGAAATGTCTGACTTTGGCTCAGGTCATGATCTCGTCGTTTGTGAGTTTGAGCCCCGCGTCGGGCTCTGTGCTGACAGCTCAGAGCCTGGATCCTGCTTCAGATTCTGTGTCTCCCTCTTTCTCTGACCCTCCTCCGCTTGCACTCTTTCTGTTTCTCTCTCTCTCAAAAATAAATAAACACTTAACAATTTTTTTTTAATTGTAGTTTACAGGGGTGCCTGCGTAGCTCAGTTGGTTCAAAGCGACTGACTGTTGGTTTCGGCTCAGGACATGATCTCCCAGTTGGTGAGACTGAGCCCTGTGTCAGGCTCTGTGCTGACAGGGTGGAACCTGCTTGAGATTCTCCCTCTCACCCTGTCTCTCTCTGCCCCTCCCATGCATGTGCTCTCTGTCTGTCTCAAAATAAATAAAGTTAAAAAAAAAGAGAGAAAAATATTTGTAGTTATATTTACTCCATATGTAGTTATGGAATAACTAGATATAACATTACATAAATATATAAGAAATATATAAGCAAGAGGAAGAGAAGGAGCAGGTGTAGAAGTAGTGTTGAAGGAGGTACCACCCCGTGGACCATGCTGAGAACTCCCGACCCCAGAAAAGAGGGGTCTCAACAAGTTACTTGAAAAAGGTCAGCAAACAGAGAATATGGATTCCGTATGCAAGGATGCTACTGCTTGTAGCCAACTAAGTAGATGGGAAGGAATGAATTTTTTATATGTCCTAAAAATATCCCCAAACTCAGCCTGTCCAGCTGCCCATCCTGCACAGTTGCAGAGTCCTGCTCTGTGGTGCACTTTTATTCCAGAAGCCTTGTGGGTTAGAGGAGCAGTTTGTCTGCAGCACACTCCCCAAACTCCAGAAATCTTGCTATTCTGAGCATGAATGCCCCTGTAACCTAATATTTCTATTGAATTTATAGACTGATATTATGAATACATGTTGGGTAGACAGGCACGCGGCTGGGTTAAGGGTTCCTCCAACTATTGATCTCAGCACAATAAAGAGTAAGTGGTGCCACTGGAAATTTGATTTTTATGTGATGGAAATGTGCTGAATCATCGATTATAGTTATACCCCATGTGTTCCAGGGACATTTATAAAGCTGTGGGGCTAAATCAAATCAGACTTGGAGTATATAGAGAAAATATTTGCAGAAAGCATCAGGGGGTCGTCAAAAATATGACTTGAAAGAACATTTAGGGCCTTTCTGGAATAATGCTGTGCAGACCACAAAGGCATTTAAAATCACTTTGAGCATGCTTGCATTAACTGAATTCCTAGGAATCAAATGCAAAATAAATTATTTTGGTAACATACTATATCAGGGCACAAAATAGCTTACATGCTACAATGTCTATGAATACCTTAAAAAAAACCCCAAATACCAGGTGAATAGAATACGTCCCTTACACCCTTAACACATACACCTCCTATGAAAGTTGGGAGGATAAAAGATAATTTGATGGGTTTGGGAACAAGTAGGTTTTAAAACATTCTTTTTTTGGTGGGAGGGGCGCCTGGGTAGCTCAGTTGGTTAAACCTCTGACTTTGGCTCAGGTCATGATCTCATGGTTTGTGGGTTTGAGCCCCATGTTGGGCTCTGTGCTGACAGTTCAGAGCCTGGAGCCTGCTTTGGATTCTGTGTCTCCCTGTCTTTCTGCCCCTCCTCTGCTAGGGCTCTGTCGCTCTCTCAAAAATAAATAAATTTAATTTTTTAATTCTTTTTTTTAAATTAAAAAAAATTATTTACTTTGAGAGAGAGAGAGCACGAGTTGGGGAGAAGCAGAGAGAGAGGGAGAGAGAGAATCCCAAGCAGGCACTGCACTGTCAGCACAGAGACTGATGTGGGGCTCCATCCCATGAAACCTGAGATCATGGCCTGAGCTGAAATCAAGAGGTTGGACACTTAACCCACTGAGCCACCCAGGCACCTCTAAAAAAACTCTTGACCTGACATTATATTAAGCAAGAAACTACCATATGAATGCCAAGGTATGGAAATCTGTACTTCCCATGGAGTTCTTAAGTGATTGATGATAAGGTATAAAGCTGGCAATGGAGAAGCAGTGACTACAGGAATGCAGATATTGATGATATAAGTTTCATTGAGTCCTCAAATGTTATTGGAAAAGCCACATGAAGAAATCTGGTTTTGTTGTGAATATGTGGTACCTGTGTTTCTGATCTGTCAAAGAAAATGCGGTGACGCTCGCATGCAGGCCAATTGAGGTGATGTAGCACATTGCAAAGCCTAGCCACCCTGCATGGTTGCAAACATATTGTCAGGCATTATGTTTCTTTCCTGGATTATCTCACTTTATCAAGTAATGTAAGACATCCCTGGGGAGTGACCATTACCAGTGCATATGGTATTGGACTATGAACCAAGAAATCCATAGTTTAGACTTCACTTTCTATAACCAGACATATGACCTTCAGCAAGCCGTTTAATTTCCCTGGGTGCTTGGACTAAGTAGTATTAATAATTCCAGTTTATTATATGCCAATACTCTGCTAAGCATACTTTCTTATCTCATTAATAACCCTTGTAAGTAAATATACTCTCCATTGACACAAAGAAAAAAACTGAGGTTTAGAGATGTAAGAAAATCAGCCAAGGTTCCAGAGCTAATAAAGAGTAGAAATGGGATTTTAACTGAGACCTGTTTATTCTAAAACTTATGCCCTTAATCACTGTGCCATGCTGCCTTCCTGAAGGAGTACACATCTTCCAGGTTAGCTTGGTCACATAAAGGTTAAAAGCATAGATTGAGACCCAGAAAGCCTGAATTTAAATCCCACTCGTGGACGCTTAACTAGCTTTGTGACTTTCAGTAAGCTACTTACCTTCTATGCGTCTCAATGTTTTCATCTGTAGAATGGGGAAAATAATAGCATCTACATCTTAAAGTTGCTACAAAATGTAAGTAACACATTTAGAAGACTCTCTGATGTATAAGTACAATATTAGCATTAATTCTTATTTCCTGTGACATAAAATTTATAGATATACATCAAAAAATGTGAAAATACAATTGACTCAGTGAACAAATATTTATTAATATTTTAATCTAGTTTATAAACCTGTACCAAGTGTTTTTAGGAAACCTAACAGTAAAGAAATATTGACACAGCCCCTATTCCAAACAATAATCATTCCACAGAGTGAAACTCCTATCCTCCCAGAACTTCCCTTTAAAGTGTTAATGGCCATACGGAATTCAAACTCCATGGGAGAAAGTCAAGTTCCCAAAGAGTGTGCTTTATTCAGACACTGATCACTATCAGACTGCACTTTCTCCTGCCTTTTATCATGTATGAGTATGATTTTAGGTAAAGAACAATTAAAAAAATATTTATTTAAATTCAAGTTAGTTAACATACAGTATAGTATGGGTTTCATGAGTAGAACACAGTGACTCCTCAGTTACTTATAACAAACCAGTGCTCATCCCTATAAGTGTCCTCCTCAATGCCCATCACCCATTTTCCCCACCCTCCAACCCCCATCAACCCTCAGTTCTCTGTATTTAAGAGTCCCTTATGGTTTGCCTCCCTCTCTTTTTTTTACCTTATTTTTCCTTCCCTATGTTCATCTGTTTTGTTTCTTAAATTCCACATATAAGTGAAACCATATGATATCTGTCTTTCTCTGCCTGACTTATTTCACTTAGCATAATATATACACTCCAGTTCCCTCCATGTTACTGCAAATGGCAAGATTTCATTCTTTTTGATCGCCGAGTAATATTCCATTGTATATATACCACATCTTCTTTATCCATTCATCAGTCGATGGACATTTGGGCTCTTTCCATAATTTGGTTATTTTTGATAACACTGCTACAAACATTGGGGTGTAGGTGCCCCTTCGAATCAGCATTTTTGCATCTTTTGGATAAATATCTCGTAGGGCAATTGCTGGATCACAGGGTAGTTCTGTTTTTAATTTCTGAGGAACCTCCATACTGTTTTCAAGAGTGGCTGCAGCAGTTTGCATTCCCATTATGATTTTTCCCCAATTTTTTTGAGGTATTACTAATAACTCAGGTATTTTGAGGTATAATTAATAACTCTGAGTATTGCTTTTAAATGTGTTCTTTCATTTTAAAGATATTGTGAGTCTGTTTATTCATTATGACTTTTTTCCCCCTTGTGGCCTGGAAAGGATGCATTAATACTTCACAAGAACTTCTTTATATTTATAAAGTTTCCAAAAAATAAAGCTTCAAAGTCAAAGATTTTGAACTGGGGACCCATGTGTTATAACAACTAATACCTAAAAGCCTGGGAAGTTAATTCTATTCCCTTAAGTGAAAAGTAGTTCTTACTTAAAATCAAGAAATTAGTAATTTAACAGGAGGCATTTTCTACACAATTATGGCTGAGGTCTGATTAGAAGTGAAAATTGTGAATATTTGGAACAGCTTACGGAATATATATCTTAGAATCCCAACATATTCTCCAATAAACAGTGCAGCTGAGATCTGTAACTTAACTGCAAAATAAAATTAAGAGAAGCATTTCTGAACTTGTCCAAGGTCACAGACTGACCTGGAGAGAGAATCTGGAAATCCTAACTTGATCAAAGTCAAGTGAATCTCCAAAATCCACCTGGGTACCACACATTGTATATACTGTGAGGGTATTTACTGAATGCCAGTGTCTACCAGGTATTTTTCTTCTCGATTGTCGTAAAGCAATTTCAGAGCCCTGAAACTTATCACCACTTTTAATCTGAGGACAATAAAATCTCGGGTTTTAATTCAGCAAATAGTCCCTCTCTTCCCCCTCCCTGTGGGTGAAGTATACTTTTCTACTACATTGATGTTGAGCTTGGCCATATCCTTGATTTGGCCAAAAGGTGTTGTTAAGATATTCTAGCAAAGACTTGAACTGTGCTCTGCATTAGAGACATCTCTCTTCTGCTTCTGTCACTGCTAGGAAGCACTGTAACTTTGGCAGTCTACCTGTCTCAGAAGAATGAGGGTTATGTTGAGCAGACTACCCTGGTTGATGGTCACTTGAAACCCCAGTAATGAGTCAACTTATTCAACCTGTAGACCAGTAGCTTAAAGCATAGCCACCCCAGTTTACCCAAAGAAACATGAGCATAATGATACATGTTTATTATTGCATGCCATTGAGTTTTGGGGGGGTGGTTTTTTTATGCAGCAATAAAATTTATTTGACTTTAGCCAAAGTCAAAGTTAATATTTTGGGAAAGAAGATTTTTGCTTCTGTATTGCTTACAATCTTGTTAGGAAAAGAAGATAAACTCAGACCCATGAACAATAATTGATAACTTAGATTGGATAATTTAGACCATATGATCTCACAAAATTTCCACAAAGGAATGATTAGTAAGAGTTGGCATGTAGACATCGCATTTAAAATTGTAAAAGAATCTAATATCTCTGCTGAGAGCACTAGAACTGTTACTTTAACATATATTAAACAGCTCTAGATTAGGGATGGGGAAACACGTGGGAAAAATGCCATCACTCCCAAATCTTGAACCAATGACATGGATTCCAAATCAATATGATAGTTATAGTCTTTCCTGCAGTGCCTGGAAAAGGTCTCAAAATCCTTCTCAAAGCTGTAATGTAGGGAATGACAGCTAATTGATTAGAGTTGGCATATGAGCTCAAATCTGTGTCTCCCTTCATCCCGGCAGAAAATCTATTGAGAGATATTAATTCCTTCCCTTTAGAAGCTAATATTCTAAAGAAACTTAGTAGAAAAACATATTATATTAGCCAGAAGTATGGGAAATCACTAGTTTGGCTGAGAAGAGGGATACTGATCCTTTTGTAGTAGAGCAAGACGCCTCACCTGGACAGGTTTACTAATTAACTAATTAATTAGTTAGTTACAAGCCTCTGCTTGCTAAACACTGAAGATGAAAAGGTAAATAATTCACAATCACTGTCTTTGAGATGCTTCAAGTCTAAAAACAGTTGAGTAAACCACACCAAAGCACAACAAAACATGACTTTAGCAAATGATGTGATTATAATAAGACAAGAATACTCAGGGAAGCACTTGGCAAGGAAAACAAAGAGGTGAACCTTCTTTGAGCACTTCTGGGCTTCACAGAATCCATAAGACACATGGGGCGACCTTCCTTGACAGAAACGAGCAAGCGTGCTATACCTACAATCCGGCAAAGGACAGACTCAGCTGCCCAGTTCAGCTTGTGTTGTGGAGGTTGGATGAAATAAGACAGCCCCGTAAGCACTGCTCCAAGAAATTCTCAGAAGCTGTTTGTGACGAACTGGAAAAGTTCCCTAGCATTTTCAAACTAGTTAAAAAAAATCTTCAAGAAATCCTGGCTTCTAAAGAAACCTGGCTCTCCTTTGAGATTGTTGTATTTTCCCCGTACTCATTCTCCCACCTAATGCATATTTTAAGATCAGTGATAAGGTCTCTCTGATCCTGGGTCATTATCACTTCTTTCAAACCATTGTTCCTCGATCTTCTTTCAAAAAGTCCTATTCCTTGGAGTCTCAAACATGGCCTGTTCTACCTTCCTGTTGTCATCATTTGCTATCTCACCCATGAAGCATTTAGTCCCTGGTTCAGTATCTCCTGCCCCATGCCAAGTCTTGACACCATCTTGGGAAATGAAATGTCTAACGGACTTTAAATTGCTAAGCTCCACATAGGAAGCATGCGCCCCTTCTCTGCTCTTTTGTCTTGTTTTCTTCCTAGTCATGTTCTGTGTTCTGTTTAGGGTGTACCTTTTAACAGCAAGCACAATGATGATTTCACTTTTCCTACTTAAAAGCCTTCTATTCTTTCCATTGCTCTTGGTATGTAACCCCAACCTCTTGAGTAGCCCCTCCATGATTTAGCTCCCACCTCTGTACAGTCTCTTATCAAGCGCCATAGACTCTTACATTCTCTGCTCTACCTGCATTGCACTGTTGAGGTATTCAAATGTGCTCTACTTTCTCATCTCAGGGCACCTGAACACGCACTTTCCTCTTTCTGAAGTTCTAATACTTTCCCAGTTCCTCGAGCCACCTTCAACCTTAACACCGCTGCCCTCAGAGTGCCTGTACTAATCCACTAGATAAAGGAGATGGCCCTTTTAGTTTTTCTAAACTATTCCTTATATACTCAACTTCACAGTATGTATCAGACTTTACTATAAGTAATTGCTTAGTTGTGTCTCCTTTCTACGATGCTGAAAGTTCATGCAGTAGTGACCACAGGTATCTTATTCATCCTGATATCTTCAGTGCTTAGCATAATACCTGGGACGTGATGGAACAAACGAATATTCATCAAACAGACAATTATACTAGCATAGCCTTGGTTAGTTGCACTGCAACAGACCCAGTGGCTTCACACCTTCTGGACAGGTTAGGAGGATTCGTTTTGAGTCATAGGATCTATGCAGGATGTCAGTAGCGAAGAGTTAGGAAGATAATTCGAGGATAAATAGTGAAGGGACTTGAGTCCTGCCATCACTGCTGCAGGCGGTAAAGGCGATACCCCTCAGAGCACACCTTTTCTGAAGTGCTTTCACCTGAGTGCCCTCTTTCCAATTTATTGTTGACTTCCTAGCAAGGTAAGTAAGGAGAGCTAGCAATTGCTTGTGCTAAATCATTTCTGACTCTGTGGCATCCAGACACAGGGTATCATCTGCAATTACACTGGAAACTAAATGGCAACAATTGGGAGAAGATTTGATGTAAAGAGAACAAAGAAACTCTGATCTTTACTGAGGATGTATATGCCATTGCACTTAAAATGAAAGTATTCATTACTACCAAACTCCAAAGCGATGGCAGGAAGTCATACTAAAAGTGGAAGGTTAGAATCTGCTAGGCTGCTAGCGTCACTCACAAACACCTCTGTGATAAGAGACAACACAACGTGATAACTAGAGCAGTATTCACATGTATATCTCCTTTCTTGAAGAGCTGGGGAACAAAAGTTCATGTTATTATTCCGGTTTCAAATTAAAGGTGTAGTATTTTGACACCTAAACAACATGGAGAAATGCCTGGGAAATCTGATTTTTTTTTTTTAAATAAAGTCAATCCAGAAAGATGACATTCAACCATAATGACTCCATTAAATCTGTCTGTAGATAAATAGAAGAAAATGAGCTTGAGGACAGAATGCACTGATTCACATAACTAAAGGTGTGATTTAAGTAGCTTTTTTGTGAGGAATGTTGTGCTTTATATTAAAAAAACAAATAGATATTTGGTATTTCAGTATGAGATTTTTTTTTCTATTGCCACTTATTTGGCTCTAGTTGCCAACAGTACAGAGAAAGGATTGGCAAAATATGGAGCGCATTGATAGAACACTTAAGTAGACAGCTTAGATGTTATCAAGATCAGTTTGCTGTGAGGCATATTCATGACTTGTGTAACTGCTGCTCCCACCAGGATTATGAACCCTATGTAGCATATTCAGCCTAAGAAAAACTAAGGATCCCTTCAACTATCTCACAAACACTCATAGATGGATTTTTAGTTGTGTTTGGTGATGGATTTCCTACCCACACAGTTATGAATAAAAAGATCAACGAATGACCAAAAACTGTGTGTGTGAGAGAGAGAAAGGGAGAGAGAGGAAGGAAGGGAGGGAGGGAGGGAGGGAGAGGGGGAGAGAAGGAGAGAGATTGTCTGGCAAAACTCTAACATCCTGACACTCTGTGACTTTTCAGTGAGTCTCCCCATCTCACCACCTTCTTGAACGAGCCCTCTTTTGATTCATTTCTTTGACATTTCCCTTTAACAAATCTTCTCCCTCTTTGTTTGTTCTCAATTCCAAAGCAAAAAAAAAAAAAATTTCTTCTCAACCCCTCAATAGTCATCTACAGTGAGGAAGTAGATCTATATCATACCCACTTATCCCTAAATGAGGTCCTGGAATCCCCTTCATCAATAATAGACCAGAGTGTTTGTTATAAACACATATTCCTGTGTCTTACCCCAGACTTATGAAAGAATCCCTGGGGATATGTCCCAGGATTGTACATTTTAGACAGCCTCCTTTTGTGACTCTGATACACTCCACAGTTTCAGAGTGCTATGATTTGATAATGAGAGTGTTGATATAGGCTGGGCCATAGATGAGGCTTGGCCTGTTACCTGGGGAAGAGTTAGATTAACTCATAAGTGAAGCTTGAATTAGAAATATAATAACAGGGGTGCCTGGGTGGCTGTCGGTTGAGTGTCTGATTCTTGATTTTGGCTCAGGTTATGATCCCAGGGTCATGAGACTGAGCCCCTCATCGGGCTCTGTGCTGAGCATGGAGCCTGCTTGTGATTCTCTCTCTTCCTCTGCCCCTCTCCCCATTTATGTTCTCTCTCTCTCTCTAAAAAAAATAAAGTTTTACATATATATATATATATATATGTATATATATATATATATATATATATATATATGTGTATATATACATATATATATATATAAAATAGTGGCTAATAACATTTATTGTTTAACATATCCCAGATACTGATAAATATACTTTTTTCCATTTATTCTTTACAACTTGACCAATGAGACAGATGCTGTCATCATCCCCACCTGGTAAATGAGAACACTTTCAGAGTTGAGGGTGTTAAATAATTTGGGTAAAGTCATACAACTATGAAGGCTAACTCCCAACCCTTTTTTAATGTAACTGTTTCACTCTACTGTCTCCAAGAAAAAAAGAAGTAAAGATTTAGCATCTAGCTCCATCTCAAAGTCCTATACAGTCCAATACGATTATGTGATCTCAGCCTTGTTAAATTAAATACATATTTAAAAAGAAAAAAGACTGACACAGCCTCTCAAAGGGAACTATAACCCACTAACTTTTCCAGGTCATCTCTTGACCTTAGGTCTGATTGTTAAATACTCTAAAGAAAATATTCTAGATCAAAGTTTTCTTGTTTGTTTGTTTTTTTAAGTTCATTTATTTTTGACACAGAGAGAGAGACAGAGCACGAGTGGGGAGGGGCAGAGAGAGGGAGACACAGAATCTGAAGCAGGCTGCAGGCTCTGAGCTGTCAGCACAGAGCCCTATGCAGGGCTTGAACTCACGGACTGCGAGATCATGACCTGAGCTGAAGTCAGACGTTGAACAGACTGAGCCACCCAGGCGCCCCAAAGTTCTCTTGTTTAAAAATACCTTCTTCATCTGTAATACTATACTTACTAATTTTTTTTTCTCTACGATAATTCTTTTTGACAATCATTTATAGAAATGATCTATGTACCCATAATGAGTGTTAACTATGTACCAGTGATGTTAAGAATAGTGATGGTCAACAGTTTTAGCCAACACACTCAAATAAACAAATATGAACACTTCCATATGATGCTAAGTACTAATAAAGGAAAATATGAAAGGCTGAGATTAAAAAACAAATCTTAGTGAGACTAATTTTAATTAAGATGGTCAAGAAAGTCTTCTTTTTGGAAAATTTTTTTAATGTTTATTTATTTTTGAGACAGAAAGAGACAGAGCATTGACAGAGGAGGGGTAGAGAGAGAGAGGGAGACAAAGAGACAGAGCTTTGACAGAGGAGGGGTAGAGAGAGAGAGGGAGACACAGAGTCCGAAGCAGGCTCCAGGCTCTGAGCTGTCAGCACAGAGCCCCACGCAGGGCTCGAACTCATGACCTGAGCCAAAGTTGGACGCTTAACCAACTGAGCCACCCAGGCACCCCAGTCAAGAAAGTCTTCTTTAAGGAGGTGACATTTTGCTGAGACCTATAGAAAGGAGAACAGAAGGAAATCATCCCATAGAGGAAGAACAGGAAATTCAAAAGTTCTGACATGACAAAGACCTTGCAGGCCAGAGGACCTTAAAAAGATGGGTGGGGCTGACATTTAACCAGCAGTGGGGGATAGATTAGTTCTGAGACAGTATTGTACAGGAATGTATAAAGAACTTGGGTTTTCTTCTGATTGAAAGAAAAGCTTCTGAGGGGTTTGGTGCAGGAGGGCAACACTATTTAATTTACCCCTTAAGAGGATCTCTTGCTAATATGTGGAGCAGAGATGGAAGGGAGTGATAGACACTGAGAAGACAGTGGTCTCTTGCCGTCGTTCACATAAGAAACGATGATGGTCTGGCTAGGGGATGATTTTAGAAACAGAGGATGTAGATGACTCTGAAATATAATTTATACATGTAATGAACAGGAAATGAAAATGGATTGAATAGAGGGCAAAGGGAGAGAAAAGAATCAAGGATGATTCCTTAGTTCCTGAATGTAGCACCCTTGAAAATGCTTAGATGGAACATTTAAAAATAGGAGATATATCTGGGGACAGGTAGGAAGAGTGGGAAAACAAGATTATAATAAAATTTAATAAAATTTGAGCTACACATGAGAAAATCAAGTGCAGATGGCCATTGGATATGCAATCTTGAAACACAAAAGAGAATTTTATAATAGAAATATAAATTTGAGAATACATAAATATGCGATTTTAGCCCATGGATGTGAATGAGATCATCTGGACACAGAGAAGGATTTAGGAGGGAGCCCTGAGGGGCCCCAGTATTTAGAGGTCATACTGAAGAAGCTAAGACATCAAAGAAATTTGAGAAAGAGTGACCCTAGAGGTAAGAAAAGAAAAAGAAAAGAGGATGTTGTCATGGAAGCAAAGATAGGAGTGTGTTAGAAAAAAAGAAAATGTGGTCAAGTATACTGAATACAGGTCAAGTCAAATCAAGACAAATAATTTGTATAGTCAATTTAGCACTATGGTTATCATCAATGACTCTGACAAAAGCAGTTTCAGTGAAGTGGAAGAGAGTAAAAACAGATTACAGAAGGTCAATGAGTAATGCAAACAAAGCATGCTTTCAGAAAACTCTAGCGTAATCCAGAGCACAGAGTCCACACATTTCCATTGTATAAAATCAGGAGTGCCATTACATTAGAGGTGAATGAGATGACTTGTGTAATTGTCACAGTTGGCAGTTCCAACATAGCTGGTAGTTTCAATGGTCCAGCTACATGAGTAGTCCAAGTCCTCATTGCAATTTGCCACCATGGCAGGTGTACGGTCTTGTTTAAGCACAGACAGGGATGACTTTGAATCCTATGGCTCTTTGGGGCCCCCAGGACATCTGCAGTGCTTGTGCTGTCTCCTGATGTTATACTAATTGAAATTGTGCTGGGAGGAGATGCCTGGGTGGCTCAGTTGGTTAAACGTCCAACTTTGACTCAGGTCATGATCTCATGCTTTGTGGGTTCAAGCCCCACATAGGGTTCTGTGCTGACAGCTTGGAGCCTGGAGCCTGTTTCAGATTCTGGGTCTCTCTCTCTCTGCCCCTTCCTGCTTGCACTCTTTTCTCTCTCTCTGTCTCTGTCTCTCTCTCAAAAATAAATAAACATTAAAAACACATTAAAAAAAAAGAAATTGCACTGGAAGAACCCTGGGATTTGGTGCCCACCCTCCACCATTTTAATTCACATCTAATGATTTCCCAGCCTGGATGCTCCTCCCATTGTCTATTTCAAAGTAAAGGACTTTAGCTCATCCCCCTCTTGCAACTGTTGGTTGGTCAAAAGACATGAAGTTGCTAATTGCTTTATATAAAATTTGGAGTTTGCAAATTTTATTGTATATAAAAACATTTTGCTACAAATGGTGACAGCTGGACTGGAGTCAAGAGAAGGTTTCTCATTTGTTTATTTTATTATCATTATTTTTTAAAGATAGATCTAGTGTAACACGTGAGATTGCTGATGGAAATGATCCAGTAGATGGTCCCTTCCGCAGGGACACAGAACTGTTGATGGTAAGATAGGTAGCAAGGACTGGTCCCATTTGCCAAGATGGCAGCCTGCTTGTCTGGATTTAGTGCAGAATATCTGATCCTGAAAGCACAGAATTTGTTGGAGGTAAAATTCGTGATCTAGGAAAAATATGGGTGTCACACAAGAGCAAGGGCTTAGGCTCATGTAACAGGAAGACATCCCAGTTACTGGAACTGGGAAGCAAAGCAGAGGTTTTAAGAAACAAAGCAAAAGTTCGGAGGAAATAGATCAGAGCCAAATCAGTTTGATGTTAAACTTTTGGCAATGTCACAAGGTTCAGTCTGATGTTAAACTTTTGGAGATATCAATCATGATTCCTGTTTTGGAGGCAACATGAGAGACCTATACCCCAAGGAAGGGCTAATTCAAGAGCTGGTGATTCAATTATCAAAGAGGTGGGCAGTAGAGGGACCCTGGGGCAAGGTCACATTGACTGTCATTGATATAAATCCTAATTTAATATCTCCACTTCTCTGTGTCCTGAGTACCAGCTCTGTGTCTCCTACCTACTTAATGAGATATCCCTTCCATCACTTCCTGTTCAACAGCTTAAAATTTAAATAATCATTTTCTAATTTAAAAAAGAAAAAAGATTCATCTGTTTCTCTGTCTTTAGTCATCAGAACTCAAAATATCACTTAAAATTATCTATCAACTCTACTCTTTCGGATGAAGTTTGAAATATTTACCATTTTTTCCATGTTGCATTTTATAATAAAATTTTAATTTTCCATCTCTCCTTTTGCATTTCCATTACCAAAGATGTGCTAAACTGTAGAATACAGGTTTTGTAATCCTACACACTTAGGTTCAAATATTCAGTCTATGATTTACTACATTTGTGATATTTTTATGACTTAAAACTAAATATACATTTGCTTATCTTAAAACAGAGATAATAACTGATAAGTTTTTAATGTTTTCTAAAGGTAATTGGCAAGTTGTATGTAAGATATGTAATGTAGTCTAACACATACTCAATAAATATTAGTTTCTTCTTCCTTTCACAATTTATTCAGCATTTATAAATGGAATCAATGGTGAAATTCTATCTGTTCTGTCCAAATTCTTTCTACATTCATAGAATGACTTTGAGTAAATTCACATGCTTAAAATACCTTAGTCAAATATTTAAAAGATCTCCCTTGTCAATAAGATAATTCCTAACTTTAAATCCCCCACAATCTCATGTAAATTCTCACATTCAGCCAGATTTAGCTACCCACTGCCACTTACAAATATCATGCTACTTGAGTGTTCCTCACTGCTTCCCCTGTTTGGAATGTTCTTCCGAATTCTCTCAATCCAACAGAGCTCTATCCATCAATGCCCAACTCTAGTGCCTTTCATCCACAAAGCCTTCTGATTTCCCTCAACTTTTAATGAATGTTTCTCTTCTAAGATTAGCAATTGTTGTTTTGATTCCTCATATGTCAATTATATGTAGGGAGCCCTATTTGCAATGCTTCATAACATTATTATTTCTTGTCTCATTCAGTGCTAGATAACTAACATTACTCCTTCCTTTTGCTATACTTCATTCAGTACTTGTTTTCTAGGACTAGGCTTGGCTAAGACAGTGGACCACCACTGGTATAACTCATTTATTTTAAGTGCCTGAAGATTTTATCCACAGAATCTTACAATATCTGGCCACGTGCCCAGATATAAGGGATCATCATGGTCTTTGTCACACACCTTACACATACATTCTTTGACTCTCTCTCCCCTTGGGAATCATTGTCCCCTTTAAGGAAAATGTTTTCGATGTCAAGGAAAAGGGGGGGGGGTGCGAAAAGAGAACAAAGAAAAGGAGAGAAACTTCTGTCCATAACACATGATTCAAGGAATGAACCATCAAATATTCAGACACTTCTATACCTTTAAAAAAAGTGTTTTTCAATTTTACCATCAGCCTTGAAGTCAATAAAGTAATTTTGAAAACTTTGCTTACTATATAGAAAGTTTCATGGAGGAAAAAATTGAAAGAAAGGAAAGAAAGGAAAGAAAGGAAAGAAAGGAAGAAAGAAAGAAAGAAAGAAAGAAAGAAAGAAAGAAAGAAAGAAAGAAAGAAGGAAAGAAAGAAAGAAAGACAGACAGACAGTTGAAATGTTCCTGGGTAGTCTTCGTAGTAGATAAGTTAATTTAGGCATTTATCCATTCATCCATTCAATGTATATTTATTGATCACTAACTAGGTGCTGAAGGATTTTGTTACAGCCTAAATACAAAGATGAATTAACCCTTTGCCTTCATGGCTATTGGGAAAAATACATATTAATCAAATTATTTTACAAATGTGAAACTGTGATAGTGACATGAGCTAGGGAAGAGAGGTACACAGTGCTCTGGGAGTCCCCATAGGGGAGTGTAGTCCTGGTAGGGGGAGCACGAAGACTTTCTTCCTTTCATGTTCACTACAGCATTAGCTACAGTAGCCAAGATATGGAAACAAACTAAGTATTGATTGATGGATGAATGGATAAAAAGAAAATTGTGGTATGTATATCTCATGTATATGTACATTGTGTATGTATATGCATGCACAATGGAACATGATTTAGCCACACACAAAAAAAAGAAATCTTGCCATTTACAGCAACATGGATGGATCTCAAGGGTATTATGCTGCATGCAGTAAGTCAAAAAGAGAACGATAAAAATAATACAATCTCTCCGACATGTGATTCTAAGACAGACAGACAAACAAACCACCACCATCAACAACAAAACCAAGTTTATAGACACAGAGAACAGACCAGTGGTTGTCAGATGCACAGAGTAATTAATAAATGAGATAAATGGGACGTGAGTGAAGGTGGTATAAATGTATTTAAAAAGCAAACAAACAAAAAGCCTTTATTGAAGGCTTTGTTGTATTTGGTTTGCTAATATTTTATTAAGAATTTTTGCATCTATGCTTATTGGGGATATTGGACTATAATTTTCTTTTCTTTTGGCATCCTTATTTGTTTTTGCTATCAGGGTAATGCTCGCTTCATAAAATGAGTTTGGAAGAGTTCCCTCCTCTTTTGTGTGTGTGTGTGTGTGTGTGTGTGTGTGGTGGGAGGGTTTGAGAAGAAATGATAATTAATTCTTCTTTAAATATTTGGTAGAATTAAGCAGTGAAGCCGTCTGGTCCTAGACTTTGTTGTTGGGAGATTTTTGATTACTGATTCAATCTCCTTACTAGTAATCAGTCTGCTCAGATTTTCTATTTCATCATGATTCAGTCTTGGTAGGCTGTATTTTTTTTTTTAAGAATTTATCCATTTGTTCTAGATTGTCTAATTTCTTGGTTTATAATTGTTCACATTGATCCTTCGCATTTCTCTGGTATCAATTGTAACATTTCCTCTTTCATTTCTGATTTGTTTGAGTTCTGTCTCTATATTTTTCTTGGGGTGTCTGCTAAAGTCTTGTCAATTTTGTTTATCTTTTCAAAGAAAATGCTGTTAGTTTTATTAATCTTATCTATTGTCTTTTTTTTTTCTATTTCATTTATTTCTGCTTTAATCTTTGTTTTTCTTCCTTCTACTAACTTTGGGCTTTGTTCTTCCTCTTTTTTTTTTTTCCTTGAGTTCCTTGAGGTGTAAATTTAGGTTGTTTATTCAAGACTATTCTTGTGTCTTGAGGTAAGTACAGAGTGATTGCTGTTAATTTCCCTTTTATGACTGCTTTTGCTACATCCCACAAATCTTGGTATGTTATATTTCTATTTTCATTTGTCTCAAGGTATATTTTTAAAATATTTTAAATTTCTTCTTTGACCTACTGATTGTTCAGTGGCAGGCTTTAATCTTTACATAATTATGAATTTTCCAGTTTTCTTCATGAAATTAATTTCTAGCTTCACACAATTGTGGTCAGAAAAGATACTTGATACCTTTCTTAAACTAAGTAGGAATTACTTAGATGAAGAAGTGTGGATTTTTCTAGGCAGAGGAGATAGCATGTGTGAAGGCCTATGATAGGATAAAGCATAAAAACTATGATGAGCCAAATGAAAGTCAGTGACAGTGGGTGGTAATGATGGTGAAAGAGAGCACAGGGCAAGAGTAAGCTGGAGAAATCAATGCCTATGAAAAGCCTTTCTGGCCATGAGGTGGCATTTGCTCTTATCCTAAGATCATGGAACCACTGTTAAGAGTTAGTGCCATTGGGCACCTGGATGGCTCAGTTGGTTAAGTATCTGACTTTGGTTCAGGTCATCATCTCACAGTCCGTGAGTTCAAGCCCTATGTCAGGCTCTGTGCTGACAGCTCAGAGCCTGGAGCCTGCTTTGGATTCTGTGTGTCCCCCTCTCTCTGCCCCTCCCTAGCTCACATGTTCATGCTCTTATTCTCTCTCTCAAAAATAGATAAACATATTTTTTTTAAAAAAGTATATGCTATATAGGAAAGTAATACAAATTGATTTTTATTTTCAAAATATTGTTCCACCCTCAAAGTGGTGAATAGAGGGAGAGAATCTGGGCTAATTATTAGAAAACTATTCAATAATTTAGGCCGGAACAGGTAGTGATGGGAAAGGAGGGGTAAAGATTGAGGTAGAGACAAGTAAAGGCATCTGTGATATTTTTGGTGGGTCAATTAATAAAAAAATATATATATCAAAAAAGACTAACAGGTTTCTGACTTGTACAGTTTTCTATAAAAGAGTGACAGATAAGGTAGGTTGATTTGTTTGATATCTTGAAAATTAAGAAGTTCCTAATACACTGTATTTTATTGGTAAAATAGGAAGCAGATAAAAGTAAATGGGCAGTTTGAAGAGATTAGAGAAGGATTGAAATAATCGTGGAGGGTGGGAGAGTAAGTTGACAGGGGAAATATGGTGTGATGTGTGAATAGTGTTGAAGGACCATGTGAGGCTCTGTCATAAATTTACAATGGAAGCCAGATTTTTGTGTTTGCGTTTGGCAGTGTGGGCGATCAGCTGTTCAGTGATAGACATGAAGGGAGTATATAATTTGTGTATTAGCTGTGATTAGATTTAACTGTGAGTAACCAATATCAAAACCAAAAAATAACAAGCTTACAATGACAATAATAAGCAATGGAGAAGTTTTTTGTCTTTCAACATTCATTAAATTTAGGGACAGTCCATGTATAACTGTTATTGTGCTTCACGGTGACCTGTCTGATTCATCAGGTATGTAGTTTACTTTCCCAGAATCACTGCATGAGACAAAGGGTTTCTGCATTTTCAATTCAACCATATGGTCTACTTTCTGTTGTTGTTGTTTTTTTAAAGGTTTACCCATTTCTATTGGTTGATATGTCTTTTTTTTTTTTTAGTTTTTGTTTTTTGAGAGAGAGAAAGAGAGAGAGAGCATGTGCACAAGCAGGGAAAGGGCAGAGAGAGAGGGCGACACAGAATTCTAAGCAGGCTCCAGGCTCCAAGCTGTCAGGGCAGAGCCCGATGTGGGTCTCGAACTCGTGAACTGCAAGATCATGACCTGAGCCGAAGTCAGAGGCTTAACGGACTGAGCCACCCAGGCGTCCCCATATGGTCTACTTTCTAACAAGCTTGAAAGAGAAAATAACAAGTAAGGAACACACCATTCCTTTAAAGACACTACCTAAAATTGCACACTGTAGTCACATGTCACATGGTCACCACTAGATGAAGGAGACGTTGTGAAGTTTGATACTTATTCCAGATGTCCGTGTACTAAGACAGCATTCAATTTTCTGTTTCCAGGGAAGTGGGGAAACACAGATATTAGAGGGAAACTAGAAGTCATTTTCAGAGTTAGAGTATTCCAGAAAGATAATTTTTCAAGGTGGGTGGCAGTGGTAGTTGCAAAAGCAGCAAACTGGATAAATAAAAAGGATGTGGCTGAAATGATGTTTAAATTGGAGTTTGGGAGGTGGAACAGTTATGAATAATGAAATAGGCCAGGCATGGGGGAGAATTTCCTTGAAAATGAGGTGAGGAACTGAGAGGCATGTTTGGATGAGTCAGGGAAATGGATGCTAATGTTGTTCCCAATGAGAGCGGCACTTGGAGTGGGGAGGAAACTTGTCCCAGGTACCGAAGTTCTTGATGAATGAGGAGTTATGCACGCATGATAAATGATAATAGTAGAGAGCAGAAGGGAATGATATAACTGAATGTCATGAGCCTTGAAGGGATAGGCTTTTAAAATCATATAGGGAGGATAATGGTCTGAAAGCAGCAATGAGTAGCAAGGATGACTCAAGATCCATCTCTAGTTTGGTGATGTGAGATTTGAGAAAATAAACTGCCCCCACCTCAGAGGGCATAAAGGAAGTATACCTTCAAAAGATGGGCGGGTATAGTTAAGGTAATGAGAAAGAAAGTTTAACGATTGTGAAGAGTCTGTTAGTCAACGAGCTCCGATGTCACAAAGGGAGGGTTTGAGAAGTTTGGGGGAAGGTAGAGAACAAGATAGGGGAGGGATTCCGAGGACTATGGAGATGGTCACTGGGGAGAGGACCAACTGGAATATCTTATAAAAACAGTGGGGAGAGGAAGGTGCATGTTTTTTCTATCGTTACTTGGATATGAACGGACACTGGGCTTGGTGGCCAGTGGACTTCTCACTCTGGTGAGATGATGGTAGACCCAGAAGTCAGAGACTCCATTTGCTGCTTAGACTGAATGAGGGTAGATTCAAAACTGAAGCCTCAAAGGGTTCTTGGTTTTGGGTGATGATGTTTCCAGAAACTTGGAGGCATCACTCATTACTGGTTTACTGATATTAGACCCAATGAAACGACTCCTTACAAAGATACTTTTTAAAAAATAAATTGCATTTAAAAGGTTTTGTCTTATTGCTAAAGTTATACATAGTTATTTTTTAAAATACAGACAAGCATCAAGAAGCAATAGCCACTGGCATTTTCATCTTTCTGAGCAAATCTCTTTGAATTTATTAAAGAGGAGGACAAATGATTTATATTGAAATACGATATATGCTAAAATTAATACTTTTGTATAAAGGTAGTTAAGTTTATTCAAAGATTTACCTTTTATATTATTTTTGGATCTCTTGCACTATCTGTGAACACTGTACATTTAAACTTCAGTTACTGGACTCCAAACACAAAAATGTTACTATATTTGGGGTGCCTGGGTGGCTCAGTCAGTTAAGCATCTGACTCTTAATTTTAGCGGTTAAAATTACGCTAAAATTTTAAAATTACGCTAAAATCTCACGGTTGTGAGATCAAGCTCTGCACTGGGTGGGAGGCTGCTTAAGATTCTCTCTCTCTCCCTGACCCTCCCCTGCCTGCACATGTGCACACACTCTCTGTCTCTCAAAATAATAATAATAATAATAATAATAATAATAATAATAATTATAATTACTATTTTAAGTGATTACCAGGATGTAGGATTGGCATTTTCCAGGTTATTTCCCGTGATTTATTTAATATAGAAATAATGGTGAGGAATGCAACATCAAGGGGTTCCATTTTCTTTATAGTGATTGACTTTATGATGCAGCTTCACGGAATTATAAAAAGATAAAGCTGAAGTTGAAGTTAGAAATCACTGGGGCACGTGGGTAGCTCAGTCATTCAAGTGTATGACTTTGGCGCAGGTCATGATCTCACAGTTCTTGGGTTTGAGCCCGATGCCGGGCTCTGTGCTGACAGCTCAGAGCCCGGAGCCTGCTTCAGAATCTGTGTCTCCCTCTCTCTCTGCCCCTCTCCTGCTCATGCTCGCTTGTGCACTCTCTCTCTCTCTCTCTCTTTCTCTCTCCCTCAAAAATAAATAAACATTAAAAAAAAATGATTGCCTAAATCTCTGTTATCTGACAGATGAGGAAACCGAGTCTCCAAGCAGGGTATGCCTTGTCCTCAGTCACTGAGCTAGTTTGTGGTAAGAATGAACGTGGAGTAAAGGTCTCTTGTTTACAAAGACAGTGCCCTCCACAGTCCCTCACAGCACTTTCTGCTACCCCCCAAGTCATATTGCTCTGAGGGTCAGTTCAGGAACAGGGCCAGCAGGAGGCTTCTGTCTCCATATAACCATCCACATGTATCATATGTCCTTCCTCTATTGCCTCAACTGCAGTGTGAATTGTTATAGGCAGATCTGATCTGGTCCAGCCTGTGTTCCCTCAGTACCAAGTATACCGTCACAGACACGGTGGACCTTCAATAGGGTTTGATGAATGAACACAGAACCAAATAAATCGACTCTCTTTCTCCAGTTAGGGTGGGATTGGAACTTTAAAAAGAAGAAAAAAGATATATTACTTGACTTGAAGAAGGCACTCTCAGGGAGGAGTAGGGGCACTTAACCAAGGCTCAGAATGACCACCCTCCATGGTGTCATTGCCAAGAAGGCAGTTGCCGAGAGGATGTGCACTGAGGAGGAGGCTGCCTTGCGCACCTGAGGTCAGTTTAGGGAGGACTCATCTCATTTATACAGAGATGGGAACACTCAGGTTAGTTTGACATATCTTTGAATGTTTCTATTATCTCTGTGAACCAAAGTTCTGAAGTGTATCAGGACTCAAAGCCAGCCTTCCGCTATGAATAATGAACTGAAATGAGGCCTTTTGTGTTGATTATCTGATGATTCATTCTAATATAGCAGTCATTTCAGGCTGTGCTGAAGAAAAAAAAAATACAGGATGTGTTCAGGTGGCATTTTTGATTCATGGCCTTTCTTTTATGATTTATTATTCTGAGATATTCAATTTGAAAAGCAAATAGTTTGATACTAAGTGATATATTATTTTTCCTTAGTGTGAAGAAAGCCACGTTGACAAGCCTGGAAGAGAAGCTAACAGCGAGGGGGAGGGCTTTCTTCCCTCGCGATCCATCAGGAAGTGGCGTTGACTCTAAACACAAGAGACTTTTTGGATAAAAGAATCTTTTGTTGAAGCCTTTTGTTCCTTTAATAAACAATTTTGAATGGCAGCCTAACTAATGTCAAGCCCTTTACTGAGCTCAGTGCAAGAATTGCAAAGTAGAAAGCAGTCATGGCTCTAAGTGGAGATATAGAGCACATTACAGGAAACTAGTATAGTCCAGTGAAAAGGCCTCATAACAATTACATACTGAAGTCAAACAGGAATATGCATGGAAGGGAGAAAGAGCCAGAAAATGATCGTAGAGGGATAAAATTTCTCAGGAAGGCTTCAGAGGAGAGCAACAGGCATTGGACTTCAAGGGGGTCCAGACATGCACAGAAAGCTGGACAGTGGGAGATCAGGTGAGCAGATGTGCTTGTAGAATCTCTCGTGTATTGAGGTCACTTTCAGGATTCTAGAGAGAAGAGAAGCAAAGAGAAGAATAGAGAAAAGAAGAGAATTATACAATTGTATTTACAGATGTTTTAAAAGATCGAAATAAATGAAAATACCTATTATTACCATGGAGGAGAATAAATACTGTGATAATATAAATTCTAACTAAGTTTACCATTAGATGTAGTTCCTATTCCAAATAGTTCCCAAAAGTCTTTTATGGACTTGATGTGGACAAGATAATATGATTGTAAAATTTATTCGGAAGAGCAAAGGGCCAAGAGTAGCCAAAAATTTCTGAGTTTTTGAGGATGTGGGGAGGGTTCTTGCTTTACTGGATACCAGGACCTCTTATAAAACTCTCATGATGAAAAAAGACTCTCATAATGAAGAAAGGTTATGAATCCAGGGATAAACAATTGAGCTGAGGAATAGAATAGAAAGCTGCCGTCCAATTCACATCTTCCAGTGCCCATGTCAGAGACAGCCTATAACGTTGATTTGGGACAAAACTGACTGCAAATAGCAATTAAAAAATAAAATAAAACAAAACAAAGCTGAGGGGCACCTGGGTGTCTCAGTTGGTTAAGTATCTGACTTCAGCTCAGATCACAATCTCACAGCTCATGGGTTCAAGCCCCGCATCCAGGCTCTCTGCTGTCAGCACAGAGCCCACTATGGCTCCTCTGTCTCCCTCTGTCTGCCCCTCCCCTGATCATGTGGGCTCTCTCTCCCCCTCCTCTCAAAATAAATAAACATTAAAAAAAAAGTTGTAAGTATTTTGCCAGATAACATGGATCCCCTGTGTAATGAGTTCTACTCTCTGGTTAATGCCGCTGATATAGATGCCATTCATTTAGCCAACCTTTTTCCCAATATATATTTCTGAGTTTTAAAATTTTTAAATCATTTTTACTACTTTTTTTCATTTGATTTTAAATACATCATTTCAAATTTAGAGAAAGTGGTGAATGGCCTTACTCTCTAAATGTTACCTCCCTGGTGAAACTCCTCCTTGACTCCCTGAGGCCAAACAAGCTACTGTGCTCTCTGAGTTTTCCCCGCCGCTATCTATGTAAGTACTTAACATTATAGAGTCCTTTTTTTTTTTCATTTTCTTTTTCTTTTTTTTTCTTTTTTTTTTTTCTTTTTGTTAAGTCTTCCAGAGAGTAAGCTCATCAAGGGAAGAGGCACTGTCATTTTTGTGTCACTGGGGTCAGAAAGACTATTTGGTGCTATGGTAAGTATGCAATAATTATTTTCTGAATGAATGAAAGAATGAATGGATCTTTCTAAGGTGCTTTAGATGAAGTGCTTTTGGGATGCAGGGACAGGGCCTGGAACGCTATTTAGGGAACCATTTCCAGCAAGGTTTTATAATTTAGTGATAAAATGAGAGCGGCGGATGTTAAAGATCATACAAGTCAAACAAATAAAAATTCAACTCATCCAGAAAACAATTCCTTTGCAAATGCAGGCATTTTTAAAGGTACATCATTTATTCTCAGTACTCAGCTGGCAATTTCAGAATAGTAAGAAAAAAGTTGTATTTTATGTTGCTGCCTCAGCACAAAACACATTAATTATTATTTGTGTGAGCAGGAATAAAAGGTATCTTGAAAATTCCAAACAAACTGATTTCTCAACGACAAGATGTGAACCAATTAAAATCAGATGCTGGAAAGAAAAGTTTGGCAACTGCTTTTCAATAAACAGTTTTGAGAGGGCTTCCAGGAAAATGATACATGTACATCATTTGTTCCAACCTAAATAAGCTTAGGAGAAATGGAGACCTGAGAAGAATTTGCATGAACCAAGCCATGAATAGCCCAGTGCATTGGTTTGGGGTACCTTGTGAATTTCCACAAGGGACTTCTCCTTCCTTTTTCACATAACTAATCACCAGTTCATTCACTTGTCCATATATACTCCTCTCTACCCTACTGACTATATGTTTTTATTGAGTGAATGTGATAAAAGAACAAACAAACAAAACAACATTCAGCCACGTTCTGTTTTTAGGCTCTATTTTTCCTTTCTAGAAACTTTTATTACCCAGGCATTCACTCTTTGCCAAGTTAATAGCTTATTTTTATAATTCAAAGATATAAACTCTAGATATACATTCTAAGTCCTTAATTTAGATAATTGATATAGTTTGGGTATTAATTACATTATAAAGATATTTTTAAATGGTAATCTTAATTTGGTATGTTTTACTTCTCAATTTGCTGAAACATATCTATTATGAAAACATGCTATTTCATGACCCTTCTGGATATCATAAACTTCAAAAGCATTGTATGGGGATATGAACAAAAATTTTGGAGGGTTTGTGTTCTGGGTTTGAATTCTGCCTGGCTTTGAATTCTAGCTCAGTTGCCCACCAGCTTTTTGAGCTTGGACCCATTACTTAACCCCCCTGTGCCTCTATTTCCTCATCTATAAAATGGTAAACATGTTAATTAAAAAGTATCTACTCATAACATTATTTCAAGGTTGAACAATGTATTCTATGTGAAATAAAGCATTTAGAATAGAGCCTAGTCTGTAGGAAACTTTGTAGGTATTTCTTTATCATTATTATTTTCATTGTTGTTATTATAGGCTTCTGAAGGGTGCCATACTGCCTTAACACACATAACATCTTCCAATCTACTCACTACTTAAAAGCTGTCCGAATAGGGAACAGAGAGAACTATGGTAAAATCAAACATGACTGACTCATTGCAGTGTATCTATTTGAATACAAAGCCAGTGTTGTATATGGGTCACAGAAGCATATATTAGACATAGAGGGGAAAAGGGATAGAAAACCACCACTTACTACTTTTTCAGTATCATTGTGGTTAACACCATATAGTAAACTTCACATGTTCTACTTTGGCAGATAGATATACAATAGAGGTCAGCAAAATTTTTCCACAAAAGTCAAGAGATTTTATATGTTTGGCTTTGTTGGTCATATCACCTCTGTTGCAACCACTCTAATCATCTGGAGATGTATCATGAAATCAGCCACAAACAATATGTAAACAAATAGGTATGGCTGTGATCCAATAAAAATTTACTTACAAAAAATAAGCATTGGCTGAATTTGACTCACAGGTTCCAATTTGATGACATCTGATTGAAAACATCACAGATACTGATTCTAATTTCCATCTATTGTGTTGACTATGCTTACTATGATTTGGTGCTGAGTAAATGGACACTGATATCAGTCTTTGTTTTTTTCTCCCTTAAGTTTCCTGGTTCCTATCCATGATCAGTAAATTGATAAATCCAACTATGGGTTTGGATTTTTCTTGGCTCCCTTTGTTTGCCTCTCCAGATCCACTCTCCACACTTCTACATTCTTGTTGGGTTGGCATGATCATAGAGGCAAGGAAGGATACTGGGACTACATGAGTGGATTCCCATGTCTTCTGGCTTTCAGAGGGTTCAGCCAACAGAGATCCCATTTAGAGATCAAAGAAAGGAGAAGAGTGGGGTCAGGGGTACTTCTCTTAACTTCCTTCCTACAATGACCAGAAGGTGGCTGTGCTCTTCTACATGAACACTAGTCCTCTCAAGGAGGGCAATAACACCATAACACTCCTCTCTGGTTTCAGGAACTATTTGTTCACCTTATATCTTTGGGCTTCTCAGAATTAAGCCCTAGGTTACTAAAGTCTGCCCTGTGATTTCCCCCTCCATACCCTTGAAAGTAGTACCTTTGAGGATGACTTCTCCTTGAAAAGTCCTAATTTGAGTGTGCCATCAGTTTCCTGTGGGGACCTTGGCTGAAAAGGACTCTGTTTTCCAGGACCAGTCCCATAGGAGCAGTCTCAGCCCCAACATGTCATAGGGTTTAGCATTTAATTTGTTACCAATCATCTCTGCAGTTTGGGATTGGAGTTTACTCATATAGGTAGTCAATGTTGACTATCCAAGTCTGTGAGTCACATGGCATGCTGGAAAAGAGTTTTCAAGGCTTAGAAAGGAAAGGGAGTTAACAGAAAGTTAGCATAAATGTAGAGAAATGAGGGCAGGGATAAAGTCCTTTGGAGATAACAATCAGTAATCCAAGGCCCAACTCAGAAAGATCAACTTCAGCATTAGGCCAGGCTTTCCTATAGAGAGGAATTTGATCAGGTGAACAGAGCAAAGAATACAGCTTTGGTCATGAAACAGAGGTCCTGGAATCTCAGCCCCAATATCAGGTGTCTGTTGTAGCTGGGTGGCTGAGTTAGTCCACAGGTCTGTCCTTCTGCCTTGCCTTGGAGTTGGTACGAAAGTTTACAGATGTAGAACTGTCTTTGTGAGGTTCCTTCAGTCTATTGGAAGGAATTTCAGAGCAGTCTCTAGTAACCGGAAGACATTACGTGGACCCTTTCCAGTTCCCTACATAACTGTGTTGAATCTAAATTCTTCACATCCCCAACTACTGGCTGGGGTCCTATCATATTCTAATACATAAAAACTAAGATGCAAGAATGTCTGTTTTGTAACTTTTTCCCTTCAATCTGAGATGTATTGTTTCTATGTCCTTTCATTCATATTGGATCTCCTACAACAAATCCACTACCTTAGACTTGCCAGTTGTGTTTGTCTAGGCCAATTTATATCACCTACGTTAGTTGTCCTAGGCCCACAACCCACAGCTCAAAGAAGGAGCTCTGACCAGCTGGTATCATGTTGATGAACTTTATGCTGCCCTTCCTAAATGCTTTCCCACTCTAAATGCCTTCCATCTTGAAGTTCATCTAGCTGTGCTTCTTGACCTTGACCTTGAAAAATACACACATTTAGACACACACACATACGCATGAAATGCAAAGTGCTCTTTGATTTCTAACTACATTTGGTTAAAAGCAACCCAAAGGAAGTGTGAAGTAGTGAGAAATCAGAAAAGCATCTACTGAGAATCAGGATGCTGAGCCAGTCATGGTTTCAATCTCTACAAGGAAAAAAACCAGGTCCCAAGCGATATATGAAGAGTGGGAAATGTGCAAACTAATGGGTGGCTGGTTAAATTCATCTTCAATAATTCATTGAGAAATGAGTAGCAGAATAAAGTCAGAGAAATCTCAAAATGTCAAGAAGAGAGACCTATTAAATGTTTTCCAACTGCTACCCAAGGTCAGGAGAAACATTAGCTTGAAACCACGAAAGTCCTGGCTCCCTGGTTGCAATTTTAACAACCAGATAGTAGACCTTGTTCTTCGAGGTGTAGTCTCCATTTTTAGGGGAGTGAAAAGGAAACAGACCCAGAGATAAATAAATTTAATCCAGATTACTCTGGCCTTATCTGTTAAAAGACATTAGTCTAGTAGAAGTGGCCGTAGGTGTGAATTATTCAGTGCCCATATCTTTCCCAACTTTAAGGATTTTTTTTTAAAGCTAGGTATCAAGACCATTAATAATTGATAAAGCATTTGTAAACCCTTAGCAAATGAACAGTCAAGGGACACATTAATAAAACATCTTTAAAAATCTCTGTCTCGTGGCTGATTCTCATCACGTTGTCCCAAAGCAGAGCAAACAGTGCTGCTCCTCCTGCAACTCAAAGCAAGGCACAGCATGCCTGCTGACAAGTAGACAGAGAGGGCAGAGGGCAATGCCTTTTAGGAAACCAGGACGGTCCTTTATACTTATCTGCATCCTTCCAGCTGATTCACAGACTAGCACCATTCCCCAAATAAATGGGTTCTTGGCCAAATTTTTTTCTGCTGGGTCACTAAATACACATTTATAAATAGACCTCTTGACATTTCTATTTGCAAAGCAAACATTCAAGATCCTGGGGGAATTGGAGGGTTAGGCATTTAGGAAGGGCCAATGAAAATCTTGACCTTGAGGTTATTGTTCACATTCAGCTCAGGCCAAAGGAGCGATCAGGGTCACTGAATGCCATAGCTTTAAGGCAGTTACGTGGTTTGGCTCATCTTATTTTTACTGGATAATGCAAAGGAAATAAAAATGTATTTTACTGACATGGCATCTTTCTTTCTAGGAATGAAGAGTTGTGCCAACTCAAGAAAGAACCAAGTATTTGCATACCCACCTGTCACTGCCCTGGGGCAGACAAGGGATTGTCAAAAATCTCAGCATAAATAAGATCAATGGACAAGAGTCAGGATTCCAGAGCAGGAGGGCAAGTGACAAAATCTCACAGAGAAACCTCCCCACCCAGGTATGAGCTGAGATTACCTAGTGAGGATATCTTCATCAGGTAATTTCCCCCCATCAAGTTTCTGAATGGTCGCTTAAGGGGTGGTGAATGATTTTTCATTAACTGAACACCACCTATGCATGACTATCATAGGCATTGAGAGTATAAGGATATTTTAGGACCCAGTCTATGCTTTCCTGAATATTTCACTCAGTTTGTGGTGGCAAAGTTCATAGTAAACAGAAAAAGGATTTTTTTGACATGGCACAAAATTTCAAGATTATTAGGGTAGAAAAGAATCCTACTGGAGCACTGAGGTGGGTGTTTCAAGGGTCTACAATGGAGATAATTAGGGACATTATAGGATAATAAGACATCGATGCTCTCGTTCCTATACTTTATGGCCTAATTTATTTAGCACTGCACCTGCCTGGATTCCCATTTGTTGGTTCAGTTCTGCTCTGGCCAGGAGGAGAGCCTTTTATTTGGAAGAATGCTAGTTGAGACAGAGTTTGTACTTTCTGCTCTCAATGCAGTGCAGAGTCTTTGGTTCATTTCTAAAAATGTACAGTGTTGTTAAGCTTCAATCAGAATGTCAAAAGGAAAATAAGGCCTTTTTTTCCAGTATCATTTCCCCTGTTAATCCCTCTAGTTTGTGGTAGGGTTAGGGTTTGGGTTTGGGTTAGAGTAAGGGTTAGAGGTAGTATTGCTTTACATTTTCCTTGTTTATAAAAGGTTTCCACAATGGAGACATCTCCTCATTCTAGGATGCCCTCCTCTTCGTTGCATTGTTTTAATCACCCATTTATTTGTTCAACAAAGATCAGAGATAGATGCTCTCGTCTCCTCTAGCCCAGACCCATCCACTCTTACCTGGACTGAGGCCTCATCCTCATAACCGGTCTTTCTCCCATCCTTCTGACTCTCCTACATTTCTTTTCCACACAGAATCATCTTGAACAATGAAAATCGAGCTGTGTAACCCTTCTGCCTAAGATCCTCCTTCCCACAGCCCACCGGGCTTGCATGCTCTGCTCCCTGGTGCGCATGTTCCAATGAAGCCTAGCTTCACCCACACACAGGCTTTCATTGTGGTTATAGTGCATCCCCAGCTAGTGACTACCTAAGGGGCTTGCTCTTTCTCTTTCTCTTCCCTAAAAACACCTGATCGCAGATATTGGCATCCTCTATCATTTCTTGTCATTCATGCCTTGGCTCCAACATCAGATTGGCCTTCCCTGCCACTTCAATCTACTGCTGCCTGCTTTCCCTCACATAAAACCCCTCTGCCTCAGGTCATTCTCTGTCATCGCCCTATTTTATTTTTTTTTCCCAGAAATTACTGCTGTGTGCTAATATGTTTATTTGCTTCTTTATTTTTTTCTATCTTTCTCATCCCCACTTCCAATTAGAAATAAATCCCAAGAGATCAGGACCTTGTTGAATGGATGTTGGCTTTGTAGACAGTGCACTTAAGACAGAGTTCCTATGCTTAAGAAATATACGTACCAAAGAAAATAGGGAGCCGACAAAAATAGCTTTGTCAAAGACAATGTGCGAAATGTATTATAGGTGAGGTCAAGCCATAGATTATTGGAGTTCAAAGAGATAGCTTGTAGCTGGAACGAATAGGGAAAGCTTGGTGATGCAGGTGATCTTTTGGTTAATTTATGGAAGGTCTGAGATCTGGGGTGATTTTAGAGGAGTGTGCTCCTCAGGATAAAGCTTAGGCAAGTATTTTTCAAAACAGGTAGATGATAAATCCCAAAATACTGTTGCATGAGTGAGGGAAGGGATACCAGACAAGGCACCTATGGATTTTATCATTTCTGAAGATTTTATTATTTCTTTCATTATAAGGGGGGGGAAATGTTCCTCATTATTCAAATGCAGAAATACAAGGCACATTTTCTTGGGGATTGCAAAATAGGAAATAAATAACTGATTTTGAGAAAGTATATCCTTCTGTAAAAGGAGTAAGAGCACATGGCATCAATCTATCTATCTGTCTATCTTCTGACTACTGTGATAAACCATAATTTGACTTTCCAGGGATAAGAGATCATCTCTTAAATGACATTAGGGATAATTTCAAAGAATCTTATATCTGATTTTTTTTTCCTTTCATCTAGCCTCACCCCAATGACAACATATATATTTTAAAAAAAATTTTTTTTAATCTAGAATAAATACAAAATATCTGTGCTTCTATAAATGAAAAAGCCTGGAAATTATTCTTTGCTACACATAAGGTTAAAAAAACGTGATCTCTCCTCCTAGATGGTGTTTAAGCCCCACCAGGATCCTGATCACTCACTGCCTATCCCTCACCCAGACGTTTGCTCGTGTAATAATCTTCTTCTTGTAGCAACACAATTCTCTCCAACAACCTCCTATATCCTTGTAGGCAATGGACTGTGTCCATCCCTATCAGCACAAAGGACACAATGAAAATGATCCAGAGGTAGAGCATCTTCGTGCAAAGCCAAGGAAGGGGGTTTTGGCAACGACACAGTTCTAATTAGTTATGAGCACTGTCAGATGAATCACCCAGTTAGGCCCCTACTGCCACCTTGACTCTGTGCTGCTGTGGCCCAGTCATTTCCAAGGCAAAGTCCACCAAGACATTAAAATGAATAAGGAGGTGAATACTGCCTTTCAGTTGCCCAGCAGAAGAGTAAATTAAGAACATAAACACACACACACGCGCGCACACACACACACACGCACACGCACGCGCGCGCACACACACACACACACACACACACACCAGAACCGGTGGTATTGAAGATTTCATCAGCTGTCTGACAAGAAGACATTTAATTAACTCTTGTACCTGTTTCTCCCTGCATGAGACAAACAAATCAAGGAGCTTTGGAAGAATAATTAATTCAAGATGTAAAAGCAGCATCAGATTAAAAAAAATAAAGAAGAAGATGAAGAATCAGCCGAAAAAAATCCCCCCCAAAAAACCCAAAATGACAGACAGAAGCAGTAGGAGTCTAGAGTGTTTAAGTATCACACACGAGGAGCCGTAGGCCCCTTTGCCGAGAGCTTTGCCACCAAGCACCCTTCTGAGATCAGGACCCCGTTGGTCCCAATCCACCAAAATATATACACTAAACCTCAGAGCTCTAACACAGGGCCGCATCAGAAGGCGCAAGTGTGCCTTTGAAAAATGCATTGGAGTCTAATAGTAGGTCTACTATCTCACCTTTGAAAGTGTGTGCATTGAGAATTATTTTCCCAATGGTGTGAATGGGTTTGCACTATTAGAGAACAGCCTTTCTCACTACTGTCACATCAGTGATGCGTGCAGAGGGCCTGAGCCTCTTCCTCCACCTTTTATCAGTCTGCACGTGGGAAATGAAGGAACTTATCTGATTGATGAATTTGGAAAATGTACCTGAGTGTGCTCAGTTCCACCCTCCTGCTTTCCACTTTTACATTGAACCTGTAGGCAGGAAGCTTCTATTTTCTGCTAGTCAGACCACCACAGGGGAAGTATTTGATTTTTTTCCTCCTATGATGGGAATAAAACATTAACAAAATCACTGTGTCATAGATATTATATCGCATTCTCCAAATTGGATTTTTTTTGTTTGCTTTGCTCTTTGTTTTTGTTTTGTTTTTCAGTATTAAAGCTACTGTTTGGTTCTCTCTGATGTCTATGTCTTTCTTTCAATTATTTTAGAATTTGGACACGGAGGATGAATATATTTATTTAGTACCTCAAACACCCCTTTCCCCTACTGAGAGGAATGCTTACATACCATAATGATAATTTCAACAATTTTCTGTTTCCCTTTGTTACATTAATGGGGTCTTAATATCTTTTTGACTTAAGGCAAACCAGGGTAAAGTTAAAAGGAACAGTCACATAGCCAGAAATTATTCTTTTTAATATGCGTCAATTCGAAGTGACAAAATTGGAGAATTGTCTTAGGGGAGAATTCTCACACAGAGGGATGTGGGTCAGAGAGACCTAGACGAATTTACAAGAAATGTCAGACAGAGAACAAGTTATTTTATTTCCTATAGTCTCCATCTATTATATTTCCATCAATAATAGTTTGGAGATTTTTTTTCCAAAAAAAAATAAAATAAAATAAAAAATAAGAGCACACTAGCCAGGCCTCCTGCAATGAGAATCATTGCTTCCCTTGTGATCAACTTTAAACAAAAGTTTGTTCTCCATTCCCTGAAAAGGACTTCACTCACTGTGGCCTCAGACTCTTCTGGCTCTGGTTTTCTTCTCCTCAAACACCCTGATTCAACTGGCTTTGCTGATTATGCCAGGCCATGTTTAGCTCTCTTTGTTCTCCTCAATAGATTTAGTACTTTGAATTGCCTCTTGAGTTTTAATCTTTCTCAGTTGGGGATGTTTCTCCCCCCCCCCTCATTTTTAAAAAAGTATATTTATTTATTTTTGAGAGAGAGAGAAAACAGAGAGAGAGAGAGAGAGAGAGAGAGAGAGAGAGAGAGAGAGAAGGAGCAGGGGAGAGGCAGCAAGAGAGGGAGAGAGAGAATCCCAAGCAGGCTCCACACTGTCAGCATGGAACCCAGTGCAGGACTTGAACTCACCAACTGTGAGATCATGACCTGAACCAAAACCAGGATTGGTCGCTTAACCAACTAAACCACCCAGGCACCCCATTTTTTTCTGTTTATGCACCTGACATGGACAGCTGGTAATAATCTCCCCCTGGAATGTAGCTCAGGTGAGAGTTTAGGCCTTCTATGTGCTTGGAAGTTTGCACAAGTTTTACCAATTGCCAGAAACTTTAAAAATATTGTAAAACTTCCAACAATACAAAAAGGCATATGTACAAGATTAATCTTTATGAATGTAAAATATTGGAAACATCCCAAATGCCCGTGCATACGAGAGGGATTAAATAAGCTATGGTGTATCTTCTAATAGAGACGTATGCAGTTATCAAAAAGAATGAGAAAGATCTCTGCAAAGTGATATAAAGAAATGTTTTGAATAGATTGTTAAGTGAGGGGGGAAAAGAACATATGAATACCTACGGTATACTACTTTTGTGTAAGAAAGAAAGAGATATAAGAAAATATATATGCAGCTGATCATTTGTGCAAAAAATAAATACAGAAAGGATACACCAGAAACTAGCAAGACTGGTTACCTAAAGGGGGAGAGCGGAGGGTGGGATTGGGGTACAAAGAATAAAAGGATGAGGGGAGAGTTGCACTTCTCTGAGTATAGTTTTTGTTATAGTTCTGACATTTTGAGAATACCTGAAAATGAGAGAGAGAGAGAGAGAGAAAGAGAGGAAGGAAGGAAGGAAGGAAGGAAGGAAGGAAGGAAGGAAGGAAGGAAGAAGGAAGGAAGGAAGGAAGGAAGGAAGGAAGGAAGGAAGGAAGGAAGGAAACGAAAATCAGATTGCCAGAGGAATTCAAAATGGAATACAAACAAATGAACCCAACGTATTACCAATAAATGACATAGGTGCACTGAAATAAGTAGGGGAAGAAAGTAACTAATTCAAATAATTTGGAAAATAGCTTTTTAATTATATATTCTATAAGACTAAAGACAGAAATATACACAAATACTGCTCTCTATTTCATAAATTTGGTTTTCACAAGAGTGAAATTGGTCGAGCAATTCCGAAACAGTTTTGTATATATCCAAAGATTGAACAAACAAGTGGTTATATTGTAACTAACAAGCACCACACTTCTCATTGTTCGAAAAGGGAGTTACAAATAAGGAAAGGCAAAATGTTAAGTTGAACTCTGTGGTGCTGGAATGGAGTTCCTACTTTAGAGGACAACAGAAATCATCACCAACTTGTATTTTTCTTTTAAATATAAGGATGGACACATATAGTAATGTACATGTGTAAATGCAGAAGATCTATAGATAATTTACATATAATATGATTATAAAATTAATATAATAATTATATATGATACATTAATAATATATATAATTTCCTAGCACTATATGCTGAGAATACCTAGAAACAAGTAATATATTAATGCATTAATATCATTTATATATTAATTCTATGTAATATTAGTAATTATGTTATAGTACACTATAGTATAGTGTATATATATATAATTTCCTAGTGCTGTCTACTGAGGGGACAAATACATACAGATATTGACTTGTAAATGCCCTTCTCCAACAAAAGGGACCAGGGGTCCTTGGAGAAATAACTGATTTCAAGGCTGGGACAGGAAAAAAAAAATACAAATTGAGCCCAGAATACTCCTTTGTAGCATGAGAAAGTAAGGTAAAGTTGAAAAAGTTGAGAGCACGCTCAAATAGTACAGGGACCAATAACATATTTCCAAGGCCAAGTCTTGGGTAACTGAGCTACAAAATAAACAATAATAGCAAAAGGATATTAATTACAAAAGGAAAAGGGTAAATTTACAGTGGCAAAATGAGGGCCCCGCCTTAACCAAATGATCAAAATTAGTATCACCAGTAATAATACACACTAATATCATGGGGCTCCTGTTACGATGCATTGAGACGAATACAACATCAGATTTGGCATTCTTGCTGAAAATGTATAACCATAATCTAATCACGAGGAAACATTAGACGACCCAAATTGAGGGATAGTCTAAAAATTAACTGATTAATGCTATTCAAAAGAATCAAGGTCGTGAAAGACCAAGTCTGAGAAACTCTCACCGAATGGAGCACATTAAGTAGATTTGAAGAGTAAATGTAATACAGAATCCTGAATTGGATCCTACACCAGGAAAAGGACATAGGTAGGAAAATTGATGACTTTTGAATCATGTGTTATAGATTAGTTAATAATCTCTGAATTTGAATTGTCAATGTAAATTTCCTGATGTTGATAATTATACTGGGTTACAAGGTGTTAACGTTAGGGGAAGCTGGATGAAGGAACTCTGTTGTTTTTAAAACTCTCTAGTGAGTCTGAAATGAAATAAAATTAAAAATGCTATACTTAATCCTCTTGTTAACACTATGTATAAATTCTATCATTCCCAGCTAATAAATGAAGATGGAAAGTACATATGGTTTTTTTTGTTTTAATTTTTTTAATGTTTATTTTTTGAGAGAGAGAGAGAGAGACAGAACGCAAGTGGGGAGGAGGCAAAATGAGAGGAAAACACAGAATGAAGCAGGTTCCAGTCTCCAAGCTCTCAGCACAGAGCCCGACATGGGGTTCAAACTCATGGAACGTGAGATTATGACCTGAGCTGAAGTTGGACTCTTAACCGACTGAGTCACCCAGGCGCCCCATAAGTACATTAACATTACTAAACAAACAAGGCTTAGACTCAAGTCTGCCTGACTAGTATCAACAAACTTTCCCAACATAGTAAATGGCTAAATCCTTCCATGGCTGATGAATTCTAAAATTGGATAAAATAACCATCATCTCTGTCCTGTCCTGTACCTGTGGCTCGACATGCAATGGAGGCTAACATGTTCTTCCTTTGGAGGACAACAGGAGAAGCCAGGAATAGTTGTGTAATATTGCAACAAAATGGAGATTGAGGAAATAAATACTTCAATATTTACCCCAAATCAAAAAATCAAAAATCAACTAACCAAATTAATCAAAGGAATGTAAGTGCTCTACGTTAGGGTCAACAACTCCTTTTAGTGCAAGGGAAGTGGCTTGCCTACCTGACCTTGAAGAGCTAGCATTTTTTCAAGAGTCTGCATATGCTAGACCCTCTTCTTAGAGCGTTATCTACAGTCTTACATTTCATCTTCACCATCCTCTGTGGCTTAGGAACTAAGCAGGAGTACATGTGATGGGGGAGGTAACTTGTCCCCTGGGAAATTTGAATCCAGGCTTTCCATCTGACTTGCTGCACAAACTGCACAAAACGCTCTGTGTAAACAAAGAATGAGTGCATCTGACTATAACATGTTGCCCTCGTCTCGTCTTCCTGTGGTCTCTTTGGAAACTCAGGATGCTTTTAGTACAAAATTATGGCTGTGGATTTCTTGAAAAGGTCAGGCTGCACCCCTCAAGGTGCATTTTCCCATCCGACACCATGCAAGCATGTCTCTTCCAGCTCTGTCATTTGCTGCTATAGATTTCCTATATTTTCAATTATGTTCTTTTCTGGGAAGGTCAAATCAGATTTGAGGGTAATGAAGGGTTAATGAAATGATCTTGGCATAATTACTCAGTATAAAACGTCTCCTTTTTAGTGGTTGGCCTTTGATGATTTTATTTGGGAATAAAAAAACAATCTCCTTGGGCGGCAGAGATAGAGCAGGGTGATAAAGGAAAGGAGAACTGCCTATTCTTCAGTGATTCGGATCCTACGAGGAAAAGCATGTTACTTGTCAAAGGAACTATTAGGGGACTCACTGAGAGATGAAAAGTGGAACCAAAAAGCCCCAACAACGACTTTGCCTTTCCTATTGCTCGGGAATACTTGGTATTTGTTTATTTAAAATAACAGCTTGAAGGGCGCCTGGGTGGCGCAGTCAGTTGGGCATCTGACTTCAGCTCAGGTCATGATCTCACAGCTCGTGAGTTCCAGCCCTGTGTCAGGCTCTGTGCCGATGGCTCGGAGCCTGGAGCCTACTTCGGATTCTGTATCTCCCTCTCTCTCTCTCTCTGCCCCACACCTGCTTGCTCTCTGTCTCTCAAAACTGAATAAACATGAAAAAAATTAAAAATAAATAAAATAAATTTAAAATAAAATAAAATAACAGTTTGAAAGGTAAAAAAAAAAATCCTGGGTGATGCTAGACTTTGTTTTCTGCTCTATGCCTATTGTATATGGGGATCCTGGTCCTCCACTCTTGCCAAACCAACTTCTCCCCTTCTCGAAAGTGGCTTGATAGGGATGAAACCTAGAACCCTTGTAACTCCAAGAAAGTTGAATTTTAATTAAAAGAAAAACAGTAAAGCAGAAGGAAGATGACAATAATATGTGGGTTGTCTTGTACCCAAAGCAAAATGGATTTGCTCTGTCCTTAAGCTTTATTGCATAGCCATTTTGTGAAGGGTGTTCTGGTTGATGCTTTGCTTTTCTGAAGCAAAAAGAATCTATATAACTCAAGCTGCAAAAATCATTAGGAAAGACAAGTTTCTTGGGGGTTCTGAGTGTTTTTCCCCCAAGTATACAAACATGGTATATCATCACCAAAGGGGTGGATGGTAGAGAAACACTGGGTTCTGCCCTTAACTAGCCCAGACTCTTGCCAAGCCTCTTGCTACTTTCTTGACCACAAGCCTCAATGCGTTTCAGTCTTTACTTCTCACAGGCCCTGTTGTTGTCTTCCTAAAAAGCAAAACTAATTATGACACTTCTCTGTGCAAAAGCATCTTTTGATTGCAATCCAAAGAATTAAATGAGAATTATTCAGATAGACATATAGGACCCTTGACAGCTATATTACAAATTTCCTTTGGAAAGCCTGTCATCTGAATAGCGTCTCCTAGGATTGACCCACCTGTTACCTTTTCCTTAGAAATGCCTTGAAGATGGACTAGGATGAAGACCAGTAGCCTCTGACATGGCTTGGTAGGAAAAATACTGCCCGCATGTAAATGATGATTATTAGGTAAGCCAATGTGACTCCTTTCCTAGAGTTTGTGTTAGAAAATATAAGGAGAAATCACCAAATTGTCAGGAGAAAAGTAAGTGGACAGAGAGGCAGATACGATTTAATGGTAGAGGGCTCGAGAGATCTTTGGCTTTGCCTGGGTCTTACTGGCTCTTGGCCAGGTGGCTGACATCCTTGTCCATTTATTCCCATGTGTATCCTTAAAATAAACTCACCATAATTTAAGGTGACTCTAGAGAGCTGATGGTTACCCAAACAACACCATCACTACCAACTCCATATCCACCAACAGAAATGAAACGGTAATCTGACCTTAAAAATCACTTCACCTGGCACACATTTGTTCTTGCTTAAACTTCTAGAGTAAATGCCAGGTCCTTTGGTAAACCACACAGTTCTGGAGGCCAGAAGTCTGAAATGAGGCGCTGGTAGAGCCATACTCTGTCTGAAATCTGTAGAGGGAGAATTCATCTTTGCTTCTTCCAGCATTTGCTGGAAATTCCCGTGCTCCTTGCTTGTAGATGTGTCACTCCAATCTCTGTTCCATCGTCACATAGATGTTTTATTCTGTGTGTCTCTGTTCTCCTCTTACAAGGACACCACTTGTGTTGGATTAAGGGCTCATCCCCCTCTAGTATGATCTCGTCAACCACCTTTTTTCTAAATAAGACATTCTGAGGTCTTAGGGGTTAAGACTTCAACATATCGGTTTGGAAGGAAACAATTCAACCTGTAAGAGGAGTCAAAATCCCTGGGTAGAGATTTTCATCCCCACCACCTTTGCCACTGTTCAGCTGTGTGCATTGAGATGAGTTAGTTTTACTCAGCCTTCCCTTCTTTTCCCCTAAATTGGGAATGCCTGCCCGTTTGTAAAGAGCAAGTAAAATTCTTTATCTAGAGGTTTCTCGTACATAGCAGGTATTTAAATATTTTGGTGAAGACAGAATTAGCACAAGTGAACTTTATTTAACCCCCTTTCTTAACAATCCAGTATCTAGAAGGGGGAAGGAACTAGCAGGAATTTAGGACCTACAATGTACGAGGCTCTTTAAGAAATTCCTGACATGTTATTTCATTTACTACAGTGTTGTAAAAAGAGAAAGATATTGTTACTCATTTATACCTCCCAAATCAATCTTCAAATAGCTAATATCCATGTGGTACACACACACACACACACACACACACACACACACCCCTATATGTGTATACAGTTGACCCTTGAACAATGTGGGTTTGAACTGTTTAGGTTTACTTACAGGTAGAGTTTTTTTGGATAAAGTACAGTACTGTAAATGTAGTTTCTCTTATGATTTAATAATATTTTGATTTCTCTAGCTTACTTTATTATTATATACTGCTTTAAGAATATATTATATAATACATAACATTCAAATATGTGTTAATTGACAGTTTATGTTATTGGTAAGGATTCTGGTCAATAGTGGGCTATCAACACTATTAAGTTTTTGAGGGGTCAAAAGTTATACACACATTTTTGACTTTGTGAGCTTTGGTGTCCCTAATCCCTATGTTGTGCAAGGGTCAATGGTATTTATTAAGATATCCTGATTACATAGCATACAATTGGAAGTACCAAAATGAAAATGTTATTTCAGTTTCTAAAATATTTTTGTATTCCCCTTTTGTTCCAAGTAAGTCATTTGAGAAACTGTATAAATTCTATTCTGTTTATCTTGTTTCACTAAGACCTTAGAAAGAAAGAAAACAGAATCCCAAAACTTTTGTTTGGTTCATGGCTCAGTAGAAAAATACAGCCAAAGACAAAATCATCTGAGCTCAGTTTTGAACCTGGAGTATCAGTGCCATTTGTGATGGATTTTACTTCACAGTGTGGCCCATGGAAGTCCCTGCAATTATTATAGCCCTTTCGGTTGTTGTAAAGGATGGGTGGTTTTCCTGTTACAGAATGATTATTTATTTTCCCTATTACTTAGAGAGACTTGTGGGTGTAGCAGTAAATTGAAATCAAAATAATTTAAATGTCCTCTTTGTTGTTGATTCATCTCCAACTTCCAATGGACTGTGACAAGCATCGCAAAACCATTTGTGCCTCCCACATTTGTGTACATCCTCATGAGAGACAAATGGCCCTGACTATCTGGGTGGTTATAAATTGGATCTTTGTGTTAAGTGAGAAGGTAGGGACACAATATAGCTTAAGACAACAGCAGACTTGTACTAGATGTCTGGATGAAGCTAGAATGGTAAAAGCATTGTTTTATTTTCAACAAGATGCATGTGCATTGCACATAAAGCATTTTTTGACAAAAGATCATTCATGAAAGGCATTGCACTGCAGAGAATAAATAGCGCAATCGAAGGAAATGAAACTGTCTGAAGTGCTAGTGTCTGTTTTTCCCCTTTAGAATATAAGAATGTTAGTGCAGTTGAGTTTTGGACCAATGGGAGCTTGGCTTGTATGTTAATTTCACAATTACTCAAGTTTTTAAGAATCATAATTTTTCAAAGCTTCAAAAAAGTTCCTTTTGCTCATTTTCCTTTTCTGATGTCATAAAAGTCTATTCAAAATATAAGCAGTAAGCAGTATATATCTCACTGGGCTTTCTCCTTTGTTTACATTCCCTCGCTCTCTGTGGCGATTTATATCCCATTCAGCAATTTCTCATTCACTTTTTATACCCATTAGTACTTTGCTTTCATGATTTCATATTCCTTCCTTCCTCAGGTTTCTCTTGCTGTAGACAACAGTCTCTTTCCTTAGCCATTTTTAGTTTATTATTCCTACCTGAATCCCTGATAATTTTTCATTCTTATCACTATACATGTAGTAGTTGGTTTTCCATCTGTCTCCCTCTTTTCCTCTTTTCAGGGCTTCCTAAAATCTCATCAGATGCTCATTGGTGAATTATTACCACTAAGAATTAAGGTGGAACACCCATAAATGCCAATTTGCATACAATAAAAGAAGTATGGTGGGAGATTATCAGGGCTTCTGGTTAATTCTATCCCTCTTCATGACATACAAATTCCAACAAATCATCTGGTAATAAAAGTCAGTCTCAGGGGCACCTGGGTGGCTCAGTCAGTTAAGCATCCAACTTTGGCTCAGATTAGGATCTCATGGTTTGTGAGTTTGAGCCCCATGTTGGGCTCTATGCTGACAACTCAGAGCCTGGAGCCTGCTTCGGATTCTGTGTCTCCCTCTGTCTCTCTGTCCCTCCCCCGCTCATGATCTCTCTCTCTCTCTCTCTCTCTCTCTCTCTCTCTCTCTGTAAGAACAAATAAACATTAAAAAAAGTCAGTCTCAGAATCTCCCAGGCACTAGGTAACGTTTTCAATAGAAGGGAATGGATGTGTTAAGCCTGCAGGTGACGTGCTTGTTGTATTGGGAACTGAAAGCTACGGGGAGAAACAGGGCATAAAGCTACAGAGGTGAGGGGGCGTATCTTGCAGGTCCTTCCAGGCCATTGGAAGTTTTGAATGGATTCAGAACAAAACAGGAAGTTGTTAAAAGAGTTTAGGTAGGAGAATGATATTACCTAATTCATTGCATTTTCAAAAGATTCTCCTGATGGAGAGGAATGATAAGATTAGAAGCCAGAAGATGGATGGTCAAAGAAAGTTAAGGGGTGTGAAAGGAGATTATGTTCATGAGTATTTGAAAGCATTTGCAATATAGTCCTAAAACTTTTTCAAACCAGAAAGTGTTTCAGGTATTTCCAGGTGTTTCCTTCCTTCCTTCCTTCCTTCCTTTCTTCCTTCCTTCCTTCCTTCCTTCCTTCCTTCCTTCCTTCCTTCCTTCCCTCCCTCCCTCCCTCCCTCCCTTCCATTTTTCCTGTTTTGGAGGACCTACTATTGTTATGAAGAGAAATCTCCAGAAAATTTGGGAAGCTCTAATGGTTAAGTGTGTCTCTTTTATATTCCCAAGACTTGATGTCCTGCAGTTGGGTTATAACGATGTTCTCCTATGAACTTCATATAGATTACCAGTTCCAGGACATTGCTACTGTATTAACCACTATCTATGCAGCTTGTATTTGCTCATATAGTTTTGTTTTCATATTTGCTTTGATCCAATGTGGCTACTTCGGGCATGCTGGGGAGACCTGGTCCTTAGTCTCCATCCCTCTCCGCTGCAGCCCCCAGGCAGCATTGCTACTGCTTCCCGGCTTCCAGTGCCGGTCCTGTTTCTTGTATGACTTAGCTCCTCCCACCTAACAGCACTTAGGGACCTGTATCTCTGTGTCACTACAGTCCTGTCATCTGGAAACTATTGGTCCATCGCTTCTCGGCCTTTTGGCTAAGATCAAGTGTGGAAACTATTGGTCCAAACCATCCAATCTAGGTTTAAAAAAAGGATCAAAGAGAAAAATCAGAAAACAAATCGCAGAGCAGATGTTGGAGGTGTTATGTGCATGAGTATAGTCAGGTTGACATCCTCCAGCAGAAGGTATATACTTCCCTATGATTATTCAGACAAACCATTCACTTCTTTATAGAAGCTCACGCCTTTCTCATCACCTCTGTTGAGTATGCCTTCTTCTATAATTTCCTTTTATCTTCATTGTCTTTCCAATGATCGCCATAGTTCTTTATGAAAACTAGATCCACCTATCTTTAAATTCTCTTCCAGTGAAATTATTCTATTTCCTTGGAAATATCTAGAAGTTACCAATTTATATCCCAGTTGTATCCTTCCTGAGTCTTCTGCTTCAGTGTTTTACCTGTTGATTATATCTTGGCTAACTTAAGAGGACATCACAGATAAAGGTTTCGAGAAATTTTTTCATCTCAGCTTCCTTACATGTGATTTTTCTGACTTCTTCCCCAAAGCCTATTCTAGATCCTCCCTGCAATGGTGCAGATTCAATATACTGCAATAAGCTGTTTCCTTGGCATGTGTTTATTTATTTTTTTAAGAAGAGCAGGAGGTATAAATCTCAAGTCTCATCACCATTGATGCTGCCATTTTCTGTCCATCTGTCTAATTGCTATTGACCATGGGAAAGGAGTTTTTGATTGAGACACAATGTAAAGTAATATTGATTACAGTAAATGAACTTTTCTGCAGTCACTGAGTCAATTAAGGAAAAAATATCTAGAGTTGCATCTCATGTAACAAAGTCCAATTTTCATGTCACTGACTCATAGCTCTGGTTCTTTGGCCTGGACCGGGATATCTGAAGTAAATCCCTTCTTTTGTTTAATATCAAAATCCCATTGCTCTGAGCAGAAGGATAGTAAAAAGAAGTCTGCACTCCTGCTGTTCAAATAGAACAGAAGGAAATTAGAACAAAAACAGATTTTACTTTTAATCCTTCAAATAAGAAGCTTTTCCACATGCATTTTTTATCAAAGCGATAGACATTTTATTCTAGTTTAACAATCAAGAAATCCATATCAAAAGGATATCAGGGGTTTGCAGCTGGCGACACACTAGAAGGAGGCTCAACTCTGATTTTGCTGAGATGACTGATCATGATAGCATTGTAGGTGGATGAAGCACCTTTCCCCCTGAAATGCTTTATAGAAATCACTCCTGCCAGCTGTGACTGCTGCTGCTTAGGCCTCTCGGGACTTAGATGCAGTGACAGAAATGCCACATGGAGAGGGAATGTCAGGATGGAAAGCACAAGGCCACAGGACAAATATAACCTTATGGCAAGAGGCCCATTCAGGAGCAGGGAGAAGTTCTTCAGTTATATGTTACTTTGGAGACTTGAACTTGGGGAGATGAACATTTCCAACATTGAGGTCTGCTACATTAAACTATCTATAGAAATTCACATTGGCCTTTGATCCCGGGCCCTCAGTGTCCCTGGGTTATAAAGGAAAAACCAGCAGGTTCAGACATAATATATCTCTTCTTCTATTTAATTTTTATTAGATTTCTGTAGCAATTTATGCTGTGAAAACAAAATATAAATGAGTTAGAAGATTACGGTGCATTTGGGTACTCAATGCCTAGCAAATCTGTAGAGGATTATTACGTAAAATGTGTAAATCACTTTTAATAATGTATTGCAGCTTAAGATATTAGATTACCTAATTTTTTCATTTGAGCCCCAAGCTGTTAGATGAGATGGGAAGGCACGTTGCTATTATTATTATTTTGTATGTGTGTTATAGAAGTAAAAATTGAGGCTTGTGGAATTTAATCAACTTGTGCCAAACTGTGTAGGTAGCAATGATTGTTTAATACCAGATCCAGAGATGACTTCCTTTAGAAAATGTCACTCCATGATTGAGGTTAGTTACATTTTTGCCGACATGTGTCACCAAAATATTTCCCATGGAAAACCTTTTACTCCTATGCCAATGAGCCTCAAACTCCTAAGTGCTAAATATCTCCTTTCAAATACGAATTTTCTTGGTAATTGGTATCTTATGATTATTGGGATTTAATTTATTTTTGAGTTTGTTTTAAAGTTCACATTATATGATTTGAGTGATTTATATCATCTTTACTAAAGAATCCTATGCCAACATTAGTCAGGCAAGCTTTTAGAAAAATATACTCCTTGATATATCTATTATGTAGATTACTCAGTGAATTTCAGCTTTCTGGTTGCCAGGCCAAAAGTACTGGCAACATCTTAATTACATAATTTTATTGCTACTAATTTATTATAAGACAATGATTAGCATAATTATTTTATCCTACTGAATAAATCAGCCACAAACCCCCACCCCAACTTTCTGCAGATATAATACGTGCCATGGTTCTAATATGAGAGTGTTCAAGCCTTTTACCAAGGCAATACATTATGTACTCTTGAGCACTGGGGGAAATAAGTTTCGGTAAAAAACTTCTCACTCACCTCACCACCTCTATAACTCTCTTATGAAGACGAAATCATAGTCATAAAACAGGGCTGTGTGTTTTTTTTTTTTTTGTGCTTTACGCCTCAGCACCTCTTTTGTGGCTACCTCTTATGTACGGTTGAGCAGGTTGGACACTGGGAAACCATACTTAAAAACCTTGTACCTACAGTGGTGAGAATATTAATTAATGTCATTCAAACACTAAGTGCTCTTTATATGTTTTTTTTTTTCTAAAAATAGGAAAGTAATTAAACAAGATGATCTAGGTGTTTGTTTTCATAGAATCAGTATTTTAGTGTGTGTGTGTGTGTGTGTGTGTGTGTGTGTGTGCATGTGTGTTGTGGCTGGAGTAGAAAGATGTAAATAAATAATCAAGAAACTATTTCGGTAGTTAAGTGGTATGGTTAAAGTAAAATGGGATGATGTGAGAGTGTGACTTGAAAGCTCTTTAGACTAAGTGTTCAGGGAGGGCATCTCTGAAAACGTGCCATTTAAGTTGATCTCTGAATGACAAGAATTATCCAGCCAAGCAATGATCTGGAAAAGAGCATTTCAGGCAAAGGGAAGAAGAAGTTCAAAGGCTGCATGAAGAAAACATGTGTGGCTGGGTGGCTGGAAGCACACTAAGTAAGAGGAACGTGATACTAGATAAATCCAGGAAGCAGAGAGGAGGAGCAGAATGTAGGTGCTCACTGATAAGAGTTCAGATTTCATTTTATTTTTTTTTTCAACGTTTATTTATTTTTGGGACAGAGAGAGACAGAGCATGAACGGGGGAGGGGCAGAGAGAGAGGGAGACACACAGAATCGGAATCAGGCTCCAGGCTCCGAGCCATCAGCCCAGAGCCCGACGCGGGGCTCGAACTCACGGACCGCGAGATCGTGACCTGGCTGAAGTCGGACGCTTAACCGACTGCGCCACCCAGGCGCCCCCAGATTTCATTTTAAAAGCATGAAGGGACAAGAGTGTTTTGTGCAATCACATGCCTGGATTATAGAAGGAATGAAAATTCACCATTTGATTTGAGCAAGGTGACTTAATTGGCTGAGGCCTTGGACATGGTGCTAAGTTCAAATTTTCTTCTAAAGTTGCTGGGAAGCATGGAAGAATGACCATCTGCTTTCCCTTTTAGAAAGAATCCTTGGAGATTAGTTAATCATTATATCAGTTTTCCACTAATGCATAACAATAATCACTAATGTGGGGACTTAAACAGAATTTGTTAACTCACATTTCGGTAGGTGAGAAGTCTAACTGGGCTTGGCTGGGTTTGTAGGGTTGGCTCTCACAAGGCTAAAAACAAGGGTTGTCCAGGATAAGCTTTCATCTGGGCACTCTGGGGCATATCCAAAGCTATACCTCCTTGAGTAACATTATCAGAAGCTTAACATCAAAAGAGAGAAATCTATGTCACTGAGGTAATGTCACTAGCACTAAAGAAATAAATAAGCAAATAACAGTAACAAGCCCTCAGCACTACTCAGAGTTGCTACAGTATCTTATATAAAACATCCAGTTTCCATAAGAAAAGATGGCATATGCACAGAAACAGGAAAGTATGACCAGTATGCCGGAAAAACAAACAACAAACAAAAATCATGCAACAAAAACTGCAGGGAAAAGTGACCAGATGCTGTCTTTAAGAATTAAAAAAACAAACTTAAAAGTATAAATATATTTAAATATATTTAAAGAATATTGTATTTAAAGAACAAAATATAATTATATTTTATATTTAAAGAACAAAAGGAAACATAATTAAAGAAGTAAAGAAAGGTATGAAGGAGGGGCGCCTGGGTGGCTCGGTCAGTTAAGCTTTCTTCAGTGCAGGTCACAGTCTCACAGTACATGAGTTTGAGCCCCTCGTCAGGCTCTGTGCTGATAACTCAGAGCCTGGAGCCTTCTTCAGGTTCTGTGTCTCTCCGCCCCTGTCTGCCCCTCCCCCACCCCTTTCAAAGATGAGTAAACATTAAAAATTTTTTTAAAGAAAGGTATGATAGGTGGGAGCAAAGCTGAGATAGTAACCTGAATCTATTAGAAATGTTATAGGCACCTTGGTGGCTCAGTGGGTTGAGAGTCTGACCCCTGATTTCGGCTCAGGTAGTGATCCCAGAGTCATGGGATTAAACCCCTCACTCCATGCTGAATATGGAGCCTGCATAAGATTCTCTCTCCCTCTGCCCCTCCTCCACTTATGCTCTCCGAAAGAAAGAAAGAAAGAAAGAAAGAAAGAAAGAAAGAAAGAAAGAAAGAAAGAAAGAAAGAAAGAAGAAAGAAAGAAAGAAAGAAAGAAAGAAAGAAAGAAAGAAAGAAAGAAAGAGAAAGAAATAAAGAGAAAGAAAGGTTATAAAAGGAAGTTAATATATCATAAGTCATAAACACATACTTACCCTTTTCTCACTTGCTTTAAAAGACAGAAAATTGTGTGAAGTGATCATTATAACAGTGTATCATTCAATTTGTAGCATTACTAGATGTAATATGTACAATTATCCCATAAACAGGAGGAAAATGAATATAGCTATATAATAGTAATGTTTGTGTCTTACTAGAATTAAAGTACTATAAACTTAAAGCTGATTCTGATTAGTTAAGATATATATGGCAAACTGTAGAGTGACCACTAAAAACCTAAATTTAAAAACAAGTGAAAAATATCACTAAAGAAATTTAATAGAAAATATTTGCTTAATTTAAAAAAAAGCAATAGGTCGTAAGAGAGGAACAAATAGACACAAGACACATGTAAAGGAAAAAGTAAAGCATCAGGAATGAATCCAACACTATAAAAAATAATGTTGAGTGTGAAAGGATTAAACAAAACCCAGTCAAAAAGCAGACTTTGTCAGACTGGATTAAAACAATAACAACAACAAAAAAATCAAAATCCAATTGCATGCTGCCCAGAAGAGCCACACTTTAGATTCAAAGATAAAAGTAGATTAAATGTAAAAGGCTAGAAAAATTGTAGCATGCACACAGTAACCACAGAAAGATGGAGTAGCTATACTAACATGAAACAAAGACTTCAAAACAAAGAATGTAACTAGAAATAGAGGGAAATTTATAATGATAAAAGGATTAATCTGCCAGAAAGGCAGAACAATTAAAAACACCTAAAAACAAAGCATCAATATACATGAAGCAAAAGCTTTATAGAATTGAGGGGAGAAATTGACAATTTATCATTCTCACAGGTGTAAGATCTCATCGTGATTTTGATTTGCATTTCCCTGATGACTAGTGATGTTAAGCACCTTTCCATATACCTGTTGGCCATGTGTATGTCTTCTTTGGAAAAATGTCTAGATCCTTTGCACAGTTTTTAATTGAATTATTTTTGTTTTTGTATCTGAGTTGTGTGAGTTCTTTATATTTTAGACATTAACCCCTTATCAGATGTATGATTTGCAAATATTTTCTCCCATTTTTAAAAAACATTTATTTATTTTGAGAGAGAGAGAGAGAGAGTGTGCACACATGTGCATGAGCAGGAGAGGAACAGAGAGAGAGGGAGAGAAAGAATCTCAAGCAGTCTCCATGCTCAGCATGGAGCCCGATGTGGGGCTCCATCTCACGATTGTGAGCAGAAATCAAGAGTTGGATGCTTAACCAACTGAGACACCCAGGTACCCTTTTCTCCCATTCCTTATATGGATGGATTATATGGTATACAAATTACATCTGAATAAAGATGTTAAAGAAAAAAAGAACATATTTAAAAAGGGGAAGGAATAGTTAATGCTGATTCCCATGAACACTGAGTTGTAATATTTAGGATTATATAGAAAATTCTTTAAAAATAACAACCCTTAAAAATTACACAGCTATAATTTCATCTAACTATTCCTTCTCATGTGTGTTTCTTTGAACCTTCCTGCTATTCTGATCTATTTTAAATGGCCTCCAGATTATCACTAAAAAATTGGTGCCCAAAGTGAACATAATCATCAGGGTGGAACAAGTCTTTTCCTTCCCTTGTCCTAGATAATTTTCTTTTAAAGATACACTCTATTATCTCATTAGATCCCTGCTTCCTTTTCTAAATGCCCACAAAACACCCTTTCACAGAGTAGTTCTGAACTGTGGACCAGAATGCATATCAGACTCGTTGTTAGCAATTTAAATAAATTCACCTCTTCCACTTCTTGAAAATTGTATTACACATCCTCAATTTTCATGCATTCTCAAAGTTTCTTGCTTATATATCAGAGGCTTCAGTACCTTGGTTTAATTTAGAATAAAAGATGTTCTCAGTAAAACATTTTACTTTTCTAAGACTCCAATTCCCTCTTATCAATATGTATTATCAATATATATTTATTTTATCTATCTATCTATCTATCTATCTATCTATCTATCTATCTATCTACTCATTCACTCATTCAATTAGCTTGATGATCATGTTCTTTGGAAATTAAGGGCGAATTGATGAATTTGTCTTTATAACTTTTGTCCACTGTCATTGTATAATCAATGCCAAACTGAAAGTCTGTCTTTTATCTTTTCCTTCATAAAATAACTTTTAAAGCCCCCCTTTGTGTTGAATTTAGCTAAAGCTAGAACTCATGTGGGCTCTGACTTTCTTATGCCATTTTATAATAATTATATAACATTATTTCCATGTTATTATTTTGAAAACCAGGTTTCTCCAAAAACTTTCTGTATAATTTCCCTATTTTATTGTTGCCTGAGTTGTGACCTTTATCAGACTAGCTTGTCCCACTGCAAGCTATCTTCCTCATCACCTCTGGCTGAATAACGAGTAAGGACAACACTAGGTAACACTCATGTAAGGTACAATATGTGGTAGCCTCTTTCCACTGCATTTTATATGAACTATCACATTTAATCATTACAGCAAACACATAAGATAGGAGGAAGGGTAGGGTCATTGTCAAATTGGTAAATAGTTTGTTATACCAGATAAATTTGTTCTAGAGACCCACTATATTGCCTAAAACCCATAGTCAAAAACATTGTCTCTTGCACTTATGCTAAGACTGAAAATCTCATGTTAACTGTCCTACCACAAACAAAGAAACAAGTGACCACAACTTTTGGAGATGATGGATAAGATGTCTATTTTCTTGATTGTCATGATGGTTTCATGGGTGTATGCATACATTCAAGCTTATCAAATTGTATACGTTACATATGTACAGTTGGGTGTAGATCAATTATACTGCAGTCAAATTCTTTAAAAATAAAGAAAAGGAGAAATGGTGGGAGACAGTTTGGATGTGGCCATAAGTAAGAGGGAAGAGTCAGAGATGACTCCAAGGTTTCTGTCTCATTCACAAGACTGGAATATATAGAAATATAGAGTCAAACAGAGGAAAGCAATGATTTTAAATGTATTCATATTGAGCCTGAGAAAGAGAGACACCAAATATTCAGACCACGAGGTATTGGGTTAAAAGTAAAGGTTGGTATTTGTCTTGTTTAGCATCTAAATTTTATATAGTAGCTGAGGATGTAGGAGTAGACGACATGGACAAGGAAAATAGTGTAAACTAAGAGGGAAGTGGGCACATAGTACCTAACTATAGAAAGTATGACATTTAAGGGATGCTGGGTGGCTCAGGAGATTAAGCGTCTGACTCTTGATTTCAGCTCAGGTCATGATTTCACAGTTTGTGAAATCAAGCCCCGTGTCAGTCTCTGTGTTGACAGCGGGAACCTGCTTGGGATTCTCTCACTCCCTCTGTCTCTCTCTGCCCCTTGCTCTCTTTCTCCCCACTCTCTCTCTAAATAAATAAACATTTATAAAGAAAATATGATATTTAAAAGGTGAGGAAGAGATAGCTGATTATTTTAGTATAATTGATGAGAAGGTAGCTTTTTTTTTTCAATGAATGCATTGTATTTCTAATGGTAGGACTGGAGACTTTATGCCCCCTCCCCAAACCATCTAGCCTCTTGGTGGGGAGTCAGAATCTGTGCTCTCCCTTATATCTTTGTTATATGCTCTCTGCTCTCGCACATAGGGGCCTACACAAATTGTGTTTGAAAGTGTGTCTGAACTAGTTGATTGCCTGTTCAACATTACTTATCCTGGACTTTTGAGATGTGATATCCTTCCTAAATTTGGCTGGAATAAGTTTAATTCCAGGATTTCTCTTTTAGCCATCTTTCTCTCATACTGGTCTATTTTCCCTAGCTTAAAAAAAAAATGCCACCCTATTTGAGTTATGTTAAACTCTGAACATACTTTTTAGGAAATTACAGAGAAAGATTAATCTATTTGATTCTATTTTCTTGGAATTAGAATCTCTTGATTGCCATATGAAGATTAGTGTGTACCCGTCAACTTTGCTACAGGGTGACTGTGAACAATAATAACAAAACGGACACTAAAAATGGATGCCCTTAATCTTTTCAGTCCTTCTAGTTATTCCAGATATAAATTAGGTAAGTGGACTTGGAGTGTCCTTGAGATTCTCAACTGGTGACCTTCTCACTGAGCATAAAGCTTCCCGGATGACTGCAGCCACATTGATCTCTCTCTGGCTTAACTCACTTTGTATTTATTGTTAGCACAGCACACCTGCCAGTTACTCTCTGTAGTTCCATTCTTTAATTGCTCTGGTAACGCTATTGTCTGCTGTTGCTTCCTATCATGACTCATTAATTGTTTTATGTGTGTGTACCATCTTTCGCAACGGTTAGCATAAAATCTTCTTTTGAGGAAGAAGGATGTTTTAGACTTCTCTTGAATTCCAGAGTTTCGGGCATAATGCTGATATAGGGTAGATACTCAATAAAGCCTTTTGATTTATCAATTGATGCACTGATTATCTACTACCATTATTGTAAGTCTATAGGAGGTCAAATAGAAGTACTGGCGATGTCTTTGCCCGCCTCACATGGTGCCGTGAGGATCAAAGCAGGTATCGGAAAGGAAATTACTGCAACGCTACACCACTATTATGAAGATAGATTTGATGATTAAGAGGAATTCTGTTGAAATTTTTCTTTATATTTTATAGAAGATGCGTTCTTGTCTCCTGCTTTGGAAATTCATCAAAGCAATGAAAAGAAACAAGTAAGTTTGAATGAGAACAAGAATAAGCAATAATAAGGGGCACCTGGGTGGCTCAGTCGGTTAAGCGTCCAACGTCAGCTCAGGTCATGATCTCACAGTTCGTGGGTTTGAGCCCCGTATAGGGCTCTGTGCTGACAGCTCAGAGCCTGGAGCCTGCTTTGGATTCTGTGTCTCCTTCTCTCTCTGCCCCTCCCCTGCTCATGCTCTGTCTCTCTCTGTCTCAAAAATAAATAAAAACATTTTTAAAAATTTTAAAAAAGAATAAGCAATAATAAGAACAAGAATAAGCATTGAATGATTTAGATCTAGTTAGATGACTTTGGAGTTTTGTTCCAGAACTTGGGACCAGACCTCAAGATATCCCTGCAGGCTGGTTAGGAAATTGTTAACTGAAAATATAAAGACATGAAGTTTCTTTTATTTGTTCATAATTCATTAAAATACAGAAGGGAGCTACTTTTGATTTTGTTTTCAGGGTTTAGACACTTTCCCTTTATCATCATTAATAAAAATAAATCTTCCTTTAAGATCAAAGCAAGGACCTCAATCTGTGGATCCCAAAACCTGTGCAAAAGTGGCAGAAAAACACCACAGTGAATTGACAGGAGCATAATGGGATATTTTAAATGTTCAAAGTAAACACAATAATAGTTGACATTTATTGGGCACTGTTTACTAGCTAGAGTTAGATCACAGTTTCAACACAAAAGCAGGCTACCTTCTGTTCAGTGGCGTATATCATATATCCTTCATTTTGGCATGTATAAAAATCAAATATGGTGTGATAACTGGCGTGAAAAGAAATGAGGATGGCACTATGAAACCTGACTCCAAGGTCTGAGAAGTTGTGTAATGCCCAACATGGGTACACATCCCATTAGCCAGTACTGGAGTTAAGAATAAAATAAGTGAGGGGCGCCTGGGTGGCTCAGTTGGTTAAGCGTCTGACTTCCGCTCAGGTCACGATCTCGCAGTCCGTGAGTTCGAGCCCCGCATCAGGCTCTGGGCTGATGGCTCAGAGCCTGGAGCCTGCTTCCGATTCTGTGTCTCCCTCTCTCTCTGCCCCTCCCCCGTTCATGCTCTGTCTCTCTCTGTCCCAAAAATAAATAAACTTTAAAAAAAAAATTAAAAAGAATAAAATAAATGAAAGGATGCCTGGGTGACTCAATTGGGTAAGTGTCCAACTTCGACTCAGGCCATGATCTCACAGTTGTGAGTTCAAGCCTGCATCGGTCTCTCTGCTGTCAGCACAGAGCCTGCTTCAGATCCTCTGTCTCCCTCTCTCCCTGCCCCACTCTCGCTCTCACACATGCACGCTCTCTCTCTCTCTCAAATCAAAAAAAAAAAAAAAAAGGAACGAATAATCTTTTTGTCATTCATTCCATGTGTATTATTTTTTCAGCTAGCTACTAAGTTGTTAAGGATTAAATACTAAGTTGTTTGAAACTACCATCTTCTTTTCTCTTTCCTTCTGTCTTCCTAATAAACTGAACCCATAGGTATTTTTGTTTGTTTTGTTTTTGTTTTTGTTAACATTTTGCCCAAGAGTATCACAGAAAATTACTGAGACATTAAGGGCACTGAGAACCAAGAAAGATTGGGAGCCTGTGGCCCTAATACAATAAAATATGTTTGACTTGTTTATATAGCTAAGTACTCCATAGCAGGTTCATTTTTGATTTAATTTCTTTACCTTCGTATGAAAGTTTTGAGAGATTATTTTTCACATGACCTATCTAAATATAATAAAATATTTTCCATGTGTTCCTTATAAACCATCTGTGGAGGGGGTTCTGGTATATTAGGGTCACCTTTGGATGAAGAAAGTCACATCACCAGTGTTGGCCTTACTTTTCCATCTGTGAATAAGAGCGTGGATTATTTGATAACCCCAGTCTGTTTCTAACCTAGCATTGTATGATGCTTCAGATCTGGATGATTCTTGAAATACAATGATAGGATCATGCAGGTAACAGAATGAAGACAGCCCTCCACCTGTGGTTTAGGTAGAAGAGAAGGTCTTCTGTCCAGAAGCAATCACCTGCAGTTTGGATATATGTGAAGGTCGTACTGGTGGAGGTGTGTCCAACATAATGGATGCCAGAAGGAGGCCCCAGGTAAGTAGATACTGATACCTAGCTACTTGAGATGGGGACAGCTGGACATCGTGGAAGAGGCGACTGTTTTTCTACTTGCTAACGTGGCTTGGGTCTTGGAATTGCAGGAAGTGTTATGTACAGTGCAAGAAAATCACCACACTACTGACAGCCATCTACTCAGAACGCAGTCCTGTTCTTCCAAGCATGCTGAAATTCACGTTGTATGTATGAAGAAAAAGTTCAGAACCATGTTCCTTTGATATTTGAACACAAAGTCCCAGGGTACTTCCTTCCAGGAGTTAGATAACAGTTGAATTGTGCATGCAGACAGTCAGACAGTCAGGGTTGGCTCTCTAGATGTTTAGAGATAAAAGGGTCCCTGACTACTTTCCTAATATTGCAAAGGCTGCCTTTATGCACGAATAAACTCTTAATTACAAATTTGAAAATGCCTTTATCATCCTGTCAGTGCTACCTAAAGCAATTTTGAATGCTTTCTTGGATTTTCCCCCGCTTTGGTTAAAAAAAAAAAAAAAAAAAAAAAAAGCTCTGCCTGGGTGCAGTGTGCATTTCCTACCACGCCTCTGACTGTCACCTACCATCCCTCTTTTACGCTTTGAATGGTTCTCTCATGCCTTCTGTGTATTGTATTAATATCTGTCACTTACTCGCCTCCTTTATCCTTTTTATCTCCATCTTCTTGGTTCCTCTGTGGGCTGAACTTTAAATGATTGTTCCTCTTTTATTTTCCTCGCTCTGCAGTTTCTCTCTGATGTTTCCCTCTCGCGGTACTGTAATGTATTTATTGTTCCATGCACAACCCTTCTTGTTGCCGTGTTCATTTATTTTCCAGTAATCTTTATTAGATCTTTTAATTTGTAATTTTTTCCCAATTCTTTTTAATCCCGTCTTATGCAAATTCTTTTTATTTAATGCTCTTAGCTTGCCTCCTCTTTGATCTTCCTTTGACAATTATATTACAGTTTCTTCTCATCATTTTTACTTTGTTTCCCCTTGATGTCTCTAAAATATGGTCTCTCTACTTTTCTTTTACTGTTTCTGTGATTCATACCCTCTGTCCCATCCCCCATTCTTGGCCTTGTAGTTTTAAATAATTTAGTCTCTCAGCTAATTGCTTTGACTCACCTACCTTCCTTTGTTTGAAAATAGTCCAAGACAATTGGTGACCCAGAATGGCTTTCTTAGTTATTTAAAGATCAAACTGATGTCCCTCAGCACCTAAAACAACAGGCAGGGCCAATCCTGGGGCAGAGCTGGAGGTCACCTATGTGGGTTGAACAAGTTCAAGACTGGTTCAACTGCATGATTTTATAGGTCACCTTGTGGTGTATACCTTCAGTGGTTGTCTGTAGTAGCCCAAGAAAATTCACCCACAGCTTTCACATTCCGTCTCTCCACGAGAAGCTAAAGTCCCAAGTTTCTGACTCAGGCATAAGACCTATACTTAACGTGAGGTCAGTATTTTCTCTGATCTCTACATGAACTAGTTTGGGATAGAGAAAAACAAGAAAAAGTAATGGGCACTTTTATATTCTATTTTTCTCATCTATACTTTTAAGGCTTGGCTGTTGCTTCTGTGTGATGCAGAATAAGTAGAATGCCAATTTGTCCCCTCCTGTAACCGAACGGTCCCTGAATAATGTATAATTAGTTAAGAGCAGTCCATGAGTGAGTGTCCTCCAAGTAAGGGCATTGACCATTTTCCTCACCACTTCTAGGTGCAAAGGATAAATGTTCTTTGGGATGAGATGCCCAGAAAAGAGTACCACTCCTGGGTCCTAGGGGCTGGGAAGCTGATCCAGCCGTTGCTGAATAAGAGTGGTAGAAAAAAGGACAGGAAATATTTGCTGTAGTGCTAATGTTGCAGGATTTTTTACCTCAGTACCCAGGGTTCACTGTCTCGCCAATTTGAAGAATGAAGAGGTGGACACAAAATGAACAGTAGGCAAAAGTTATTAGAGTATAAGGTCAGAAAGGAAGATGAGTACGAAATCTCTCTTTACAGACAGGGGGCATTAGAAAGTGAATGTCCATGACTCTATGCAAGGGTCCTTGTTTTATAAGGTTCTGGCCAGCCCTCCCTTCCCTTCCGCCTCATTCCTTCTCAGCTCCTACCCTTATTGGCTGGATAACTGTAGGTGCTGGGTGGTCCATTCCTGATTGGCTGAATTCCATTGTATGAGGGGTGGTCTATGGCCATATCATTTCTTGTGGGTCATACATTTTATGGTCTACTTATTTTTAGTCAGGTCTTTTGTCAAATTCCAGAGGGGAACCTGAGGGGGGAAGTAGGTGGTGTGTTACATTCTTAAGAGGAATCTTATGCCTGAGGGGTTTTTCTGTGGTCAGACACTCCCAGCATTGTTCCAAAATTGGTGTTTTTCCCCACCCAGGGACCTCAGGTCCTAACCTTTCCCTCTCTGCCTATTTTATCCTATCTTCTCCTATCATAGTATGGTGGTTGCTGCTGAGGCTCCTCTCAAAACACAAGGCACTTCTGGCACAGCAGCTTATTATGAGCCTGATAGTCTGAGTTTCTGCCTGAGTTACCGGCTGGGGGCTGTTGGGCGACACCTGTCATTTCTTTCTCTCTCAGTTTTCTCATCCATAAGATGAATTGGTTGCACTCAGTGAAATCTAAAATCCCTTTCAGCTCCTTCTCCCCTGTCATAATGCTTCAAATTCCACCATTAAACATTGATTTCTTTTGGTTTTTAAGGCTTTTAGGTTTTCAAGGATTGCCATTAAAATGCATACCTTAAGGGAGGAATAACACTTTAGAGTGTTTTTAGCCCATATGTTTGAAGGGTTTGACTGATATCCTATGGGGCAGGTTATTTGGGAATAAGCTCTGGGTTGTGATCAACCAGGGAAAGGGGGTGCTACCAGGATCAGGAAGAGGTACAAATGGGGTGACAGAGGAACTGGCAACACACGAAAAGAATAACTAAGTGCTAGTTTCTTTGATGTACATTTTTCAACTCTTGCAGAGAACCTGGGATATAGTCATTACTATGTATACTTGAACTGAAGTTCAAAGATATGGAATAGTTACCCTACAGACACATGGGGAAGAAGAGGAATGAGCATGGGCACCGAGATTGTAGGGTACCAGAGTCTGTGCCCAATATTCCCACTGCAGGGTGTTACTTGTTGCTTATTTTTTATAATGTTACCTAGAGTGAGGACTGAAAACATAAAGTACTTCACACGGATTATTGCATTCAGTCCTCAGTAGTGATCATTACATCTCCCAATCTTTGGAGCAAGATTCTGAAGTTCAAGTGTTTAGTAATCTGACTAACAACACATAACCAGTATATATCAGGGAGAGATAAAATAGGTATATAATACATGAAGTATGTTTTGTAAGTTTTAACAAAGGCCCTAGCTCAGTACCACACTCAATCGCAATTGCCCCAAACTATTCCCTTCCATCTCTACTGATTAATCGATAGCATTACTCATAACTAATAATCTAAACATTAATCAATTAATTATGTTACTTGCTCTTTGGTACAGAATAGTATAAAGTAATTTGTCTCTTTCCTCATCCTTACTTTTCATCAGCAAAATCATTCCTTGTGGGCCTCTGTCAATTCAAACTGCCCCAATCTTTGATCTGGAAAACCAGGTTAAACATTCTGATTGGTTCATTTTGAATTTTATCAATTCAAAATTTAAAGAAGTGCTTTTTCAAGTGTCACTTGTCAAATATAAGTTCCTCAAACACTTGTTGATGAAGACCTAATCCATCTTTGGAGCCAAATTTTATAAAGTTTGCTTGCTTTCAATATCACTGGATGGTACTGGATGAATTATGTTACTTTTCTGAGAACAATTTTTCATAACTGTAAAAGGAGTTGTACTAGACAGTCTTTAAGATGCCCTGCAGCTCCAAAATGGCATGCTTTTCACCAAGACAAAACCTCCATTATTTATTTGAAAGATATTAATGGGGGGCCTATAGTTTGCCAAATACTGTGTGAGCCATTGTAAATACCATCATTAGCTCTTGTGTTATGGAACTGAGAATCTGCTGGAGAGCTCATTGTAGTTGAACAACAAAATAATTATCTATTCGGGTTGGTATGGTGCTTTACATATTTTTTAACTTTATTCAATTTGAGAGAGAGAAGGAGGGAGGGAAGAATATGTGTGTGTGAGCAGGGTAGGGGCATAAAGAGAGGGAAAGAGAGAGTCCTAAGCAGACTCCATGCTGTCAGCACAGAGCCCGATGTGGGGTTCAGTCTCATGAATGATGAGATCACAACCTGAGCCGAAATCAAGAGTCTGAAGCTTAAGTGACTGAGCCACCCATGTAGCCCTCTTTACATATTTTTAATACTCATTGTGTTCCTTCTGTTGTGGCACACTGTTCATCCTATAACAGCATGTGTTTCCACTGTTCCTCCTTCCCACAATCAACAGGCTCACCCTAAATCTGCACACTCTACAGGCTTCTCCAGTGCCCCCTTTCCAGACATGAAATCATAGGTAGAGGTGGACAATTGCAAATGGAATAGATGCTTGAATCCCTGATGTGCGTTGAGGGGTTTTCTGCTTGAATTTTATTTTGTATTATTTTTACAGCTTTTCAAGAAATAGATAACACTATTTTTAGTTTGGGAGTAGATGAGCTGGGGGAAAGTATTAGACAATTGCTGCAGTGAGAAATGGGGTGTTCTGGTGTGATGGATATACTCATTCGAGGTCTTTGGTTCCTCTACCCGTCACACTTTTGTATCATTTTAGTCGGATCACCATTAACTGGGATATAGTTGTCAGCTCATTTAGAAATCTATAAATGCTGGGGTGCCTGGGTGGCTCAGTCAGTTAAGCATCTGACTCTTGATTTCTGCTCAGGTCATGATCTCATGGTTCATGAGTTTGAGCCCCGTGTCGGGCTCTGTGCTGATGGTGTGGAGCCTGCTTGGGATTCTCTCTTCTCCCTCTTTCTGCCCTCCCCTGCTTGCTTGCATGCTCATGCTCTCTCAAAATTAAAAAAAAAAGTCCATAAATGCCTTGATATTTGCACTGTTTCCATTCCTTTATGAACCAGTTTTTCACTTAACATCCTTGATGCACATTCTCCAGGTTCCTTTACCTCACTGTTTGCTTCTTAGTAGTTTCTCCACTAGATTCTCCTGCTTTCCTTAGAGGGTCCCAGAGTTTAGGATATGCTGATAATCCTAATTTACCTCCCACCACCACCAGCACCACCCCTCCTAATGTATCAAACTTCCTACTTAACATTACTACCTGAATGCTTCATAGGCATCTATTAGCATATACCAAACGCCCAACCCCCTCACATTCATCCTTAACTAGTGTCTGCCATCTTAGTTACCACCCTTTAATCTAATTGCTTGGGCCCAAGATGTAGGAGTCTTCCTTTTTTCTTACTATTCTCCCTCACTTACCACATCAAACCCATTAGTAAGTACCATTGGCTCTACTTTCAAAAAAGATTTTGTGGATAGGATATATGACCACCTACCTCCATCTCTCCCACTCTGGTCCAAACCATCCTCATCTTTATCATGGACCAAAGGCAACAGCCTCCTAAGTGGTTTATCTAGAGAAGCTATTTTTCTCATTATAGCCAAAGTAATATTTTAAAAGTGTATCATTTATTAACTGTGTCCCTTCTTACTCAGAACCCTCCAATGTTTTTCCATCTCTCATGGACTAAAATATGAAGTCTCTACCGTGGTCTTCTGCTGGGCCATGTATGACTGTGCCCCCTAAGTGTTTCTTCTATCTCATGTTTCATTACTCTCTCCTTGGCTTGTTCCACTCTAACCTTACTGGTCCTTTTACAGTCCTCCCTATATGTTATCCCATAGTAATGGCTAATTAATTGTATGTATCCACTTGGCTAGACTATAGTCTCCAGTTACTCAATCAAATGTTAATCTAGGTGCTTCTAGGAAGGTATTTTATAAATATGACTCATATCTACAATGAATTGACTTTAAGTAAAGTGCTTTAGCATTGATAATCTGTATTGGCCTGGTTCAATCAGTTGAAAGGACTTATGAGCAAAACTGAGATTTCCCTGGGGAAAAGGAAATTCTATCCCTTTGTGGACTGTAGCATGACTCCTGCCAGGGTTTCCTAATGGCCTGTCCTATGAATTTCAGACTTGCCTAGATAGACCTCATGATGCTATAAGCCAATTCTTTCTAATCTCTCTCACTCTCTCTTTCTGTGTGTGTGTGTGTGTGTGTGTGTGTGTGTGTGTGTGTGTGTGTGTGTTTCTCTCATGGCTTTTGTTATTTCATCTGCCTGGCATGCTTTTTTTCAGATATTTATCTCATGTCCTTACTTTATTCAGGTCTTTGATCAGTTGTCACCTCTTCTGGGTGCCTTTCCTATTGACCCTGTTAAAACTGACCCAAGTGACTCCACACCAATCATATTCTACTTCCCTTAGTATTTTATTTTTATACTACTTATCACTACCTGAAACTGTATATTTATATCTTCATTAGGTTGTAAGCTCAGTGAGGGTGCAATTTTATCTGTCTTACACATTGTTATATCCTCAGCATCTGCAACAGTCTCGAGCACTGGAATATACAACAAATATTCATTGAGTAGGGAGGGAATGACTTACTCAAGTCAAAATGGTGGTCCCCAGATTAAGGAAATACCTAATAGAACAGAATCAAACTTTAAAAGTAAGTGTTACTTCTGCCAAAATTTCAATCTTATAATGCTTTGCTTTCTGAAAATATGAAACAGGGGTGCCTCAGTGGCTCAGCCAGTTGAGTATCTGACTCTTGATTTCCGTTCAGGTCATGATCTCACAGTTCATGAGTTCAAGCCCCATGTAGGGCCCTGTGTGGGAAGTGAGAAGCCTGCTTGGGATTCTCTCTCTCCCTCTCTTTCTGCCCCTCCTCTGCTTGCTCTCTCAAAATAAATAAACTTAAAAAAAAAAAAAGAAAGAGTTAATCTCTGCACTTTTCTCCGTGTTATTGTTTATCTACCAACTTTTATTTAGTAAAAATTTATTTAGAGCCTAGTATATGTTAGGAATGGTTCTAGAAGCCCAAAATAAGCAACACAAGGGAGGACTTCTCAAAGGAAGTGACTTTTAAACTGTGACAAAGTGAACAAAGAATAGGGGAAGTTGAACCAGAACATGCACAGAGGTCTGGAAATAAGAAAAAGCATACTGCTTGAGGAAGTACAAGAATATGAAACTGGCTAAAGTATCGATGTTGAGAAAATGTATGTGTGAGGGCTATGGGAGGGGTGAATCTAGTGAGGTAAGTGTCCACTCATGAACACACTTTAAACTTAGAAACGACTTTTTATTTTGTGGAAGATGAGAAGACAGTGGAAATGTTAAACAAGACT